>NC_085841.1:179088809-179395627 GCF_035594765.1 Anolis carolinensis | reverse complement strand
ATCCGCCTTCCCCGGTTGATCTCAGTTGAAAATGGGAAGCCGCCTGTGTTGCCATCATGGTGACATACGCTGATTTGCCTTCCCTTTCACCATGGGGCCCGATCAGAAGTAGCTGTGTGTTGTGGAATGGGAGCCATCAGGATCCATGGCAAAGGGGAAGGCGAACCAGTGCGTGCCGCTGAATTTACTCCCATCTGATGAGGTCTCTCATCAAACTGGCATGTCATATTTCATTTTGATCAGAAATTTGTGTATCAACTGGTATGTCAATTTTGACCAGAAATTTGCCTTGCCTAAACAATGCTAACATAACATACGCACATGGATTTTAAATAGTCTGTAGATAAAGAGGCAGGGAAGACAACTGAAAATTCTCACTTGCATTTCCACCTAAAATGCTAAAAAGACAAATAAGCAGAACCAGATCTAAGATTCTATTGCAACAATAAAGCTATTTCTAAGCCATTCTAACTTCCTGATGTGGGAAACATACTAAGGATCAGTGAAATAGGGAATTTAATGCAAGAAGAAAAGCAAATAATCATATCCCTGTGCATATGCTGTGGGAGCCCCGGTGGCATAGCGTGTTAAAGCACTGAGCTGCTGAACTTGCAGACTGAAAGGTCCCAGGTTCAAATCCCAGGAGTGGAGTGAGCACCCGCTGTTGCTCCAGCTTCTGCCAACCTAGCAGTTCGAAAACATGCCAATGTGAGTAGATCAATAGGTACCGCTCCGGCAGGAAGTCATGCCGGCCACATGACCTTGGAGGTGTCTATGGACAATGCCGGCTCTTCGGCTTAGAAATGGAGATGAGCACCAACCCCTAGAGTCAGACATGACTGGACTTAACGTCAAGGGAAATCTTTACCTTTACCTTTATGCTGTGCATATGCTTCATATTAAGGCATAATAGCATTTGTCTTCTGCTTGTATGTAGAACTTCCAGAGTGAAGGCTATAACATCAAGGATTTCACATGTGTTCACTTTCAATACAATAAAAGTTATTTTGTTAGTGAAACTCTTATCAAGTAACGCTATTCTGTGTATCCACTGGTATGTCCATTTGTTTTGTTTGAATGTGTGACACTTGAGCAGGGCTATTAATAACATAACCTCTTGGAGATTTCTCATTCATGAGTTCACCATAAGTTGGAGTCAACTTGAAGGTAGCTAACACACAAATCTCAAAAAGTAAAATGTTTTAAAATGAGGTTCAAGAGTAAACACAGATTGCAAGGGAAGTGAATACTGAGAAAACAAGTAGTTATGAAACAATAACTACCGGTATGAGACAATTGCTTACTCTTGCTCCTATGCTCTCTTTATTTTGTTGCCTTTCTTCCCTGTTTGAGTTGCCTAGAGTTTTCCAATTTAATTAAAAGGATTTTAAGAAAACTGCAATAACATGTATTTATTAAAGTATACATTAAGTTGATGTTTTAAAACACCAGTTTAAACCCTTTATAATAATAGGGACAGAACAGCCATATGTGGAGTATGGTATGGCAAAGCAGTGCCAAGGGAGATTGGCAATTGGTGCCTTTCAAGGCTGTAAGAAAATAGAAGCAGAGGGAGGGTTTGGGAAAGATTTTTTCTGGTTACTTGTGATAGACAGAAGTACCAGGGCTGAAGCCTGGCTTGTGTGCATGGGGAAAATGTGAAAGGTGGAGAAACTAGGATATTATTGTATGTATGTCAGAGACTGAGTTTCATTCTCTGGCCTTTCTCCACAGTGCCAAGCTCCATAAAAGCAAATAATTATGGGGTTCATGCAAGCTTATCAGAATATTTTCTTATCAAGAGTGGTCCTAGTGTATGGCCGTGATACTCCATTAAAACCCAGGGAAATATGTTACCAATGCCATTCCACACTGCTGATGAATATATCTATTGATGACACAGCTTTTATGGCTGCATATCTGATACTGTTTGATGAGCTACCTGCTAGGAGGTTTGCAGAACGTCTGGCTATGGGAAGCTGTTAAAGAATGATCCTTTCTGTAATGTCAAGTCTGGGAAATGTAATCAATATGGGATTTCAGTCAAAGACAGATGTATAGTTTGCTAGTTTGAATGTAAGTTCCGTGTCTTTAAACCACATGAATTGGGATGTGCAAATTTGCATTCAAATTGCTTCCAGTACGCCTAGAAGCTCTATTCAGGTATTGCTTCCCTCCTTCAACACACAAGAAGGGTTCTCTCTACCTCTCTTGCCCTTATTGCTTCTTGCAGAAAGAAATTAATTTGAAGAGAAGAGACTACTACACATGTACTGTACATGGTCTCCATGCAAGTGAGAGCCCTGATCTTCCAGTATCTGCTTGTATATTGGACTTCCATATCTACAGACGTTTCTCCTCTTTAAGCTCATTGCTTTCCATGTACAGAAAGCAGTAATTGAGAAGGTGGGCTGATGCATATGCCCTTCACCAACACGACAAGTAGCATTTTAATAGGGCATGATGACACAACCTTGTTCAGGTGTTGCTTTCTCAACACAGGTGAAAGGAGCCAGGGACATATACTCCATCCCCTCCACTTTCAGTCCCTCAGTGTCACTGTAGAAAGTCTGAAAATGATCTGTAACAATGTTCAAGTGAATGTGATTATGGAGTTCCTAAGGTAAAGGTAAATGTTTCCCCTGACGTTAAGTCCAGTCGTGTCCGACTCTGGGGGTTGGTGCTCATCTCCATTTCTAAGTCGAAGAGCCAGCGTTGTCCATAGACACCTCCAAGGTCATGTGGCCGGAGCGGTACCTATTGATCTACTCACATTTGCATGTTTTTGAACTGCTATGTTGGCAGAAGCTAGAGTTACAGCGGGTGCTCACTCCGCTCCCTG
The DNA here is from genome assembly GCF_035594765.1 of Anolis carolinensis. Taxonomy (NCBI): domain Eukaryota; kingdom Metazoa; phylum Chordata; class Lepidosauria; order Squamata; family Anolidae; genus Anolis; species Anolis carolinensis. The sequence continues at coordinate 179,392,785 of NC_085841.1, read as the reverse complement.
CGTTTGAACCTGGAACCTTTTGGTCTGCAAGTTCAGCAGCTCCGCGCTTCAACACACTGAACCACTGGAGGCTCCAATAAGTGGAGTTCCTATTGATCAGAAATCCTGATAAGGCAGCACTGCAGATTGTCTGGAGCTACGTAACTCAGTTCATTTGCACGCAGCTAGAGTTCCTTGTCAGACTTTTTTTTTTTTGGCAACACAGGGAGCCTGAGATGTGGAGGCTTGAGTGTCCCCCATACACACACACATATATACACAAGGTTCTTCTGCCTGTGGGCAGGAAAGAACGCTAGAATATGCTTTTATGTGTTTTGATCAGGCAGTATACACTTTATAAGTCTTAGGGTGTATTTACACTGTAAGATTAATGCAATTTGACCATAACTGCAATAACTCATTGCTATAGAATCATAGGTGCTGTATTTTTACAGCATTTTCAGTTTTCATTGTCTTAGGTCCCTTCCACACAGCTGAATGAAATCCCTGATTATCTGCTTTGAACTGGAATATATGGCCATGTGGACTCAGATATCCCAGTTCAAAGCAGATATTGTGGGATTTTCTGCCTTGATATTCTGGGTTATATGGTTGTTGGGAAGAGTCCTAATAGTGTTGCTTGCCTCACCAGACTACAACTCCCAGGATTCCATACTACTGAGCCACAACGTGGTTTTCAAATGGCATTAATTCCACATCATAGACACACCCTTATAGAAGGTTCCATGTGACTTTTCAATGTGTGCTTACTATAGTTCACACAAGAAAAATAAGCTGAATGGTGGGAAAGACCTATCTGTGATGTAAACAGAAGTCTGTAACACTATATTCTGTTTTGTCATGGTGCATTAAAAAAAAATCTCATTCTTAGGTAACACAGCCTGCGAGCATCCCATTGTTAACACTTTGGTTCCCATCTAAGTAGCCTATTCTCCTGAAAGTGTAACTTCATATAAAAATAGGTGTTTGTGTGATGGTAAAAAAGCAATCTTTGTTGCAGTAATTATGAGCAATGCATATATTATATGGTGATGACAAGCCACAACTCCTATATAAGGCAAACAGAGCAGTAAAGCAAACAGTGAAATATTAAAAGCCTTTATTGCCCAGTTTCATCATAACATATCTGAAATAATTCCAAACAATAACTAAAAGCCTAAATTTGAGGCCACATTTATTAGAGGCAACAATGTCTGCTCTTCCACGGATTAGATGGTATCAAAAAGTAGTAGCTATTAGCTAAGCATAGAAGTAGGCAGTTGTGTCCACAGAGTTCCAAAGTGGAGAATTCAATTCTATGAGAGAGGATTAAATGACTTCCTAGTTGTTGTGCCAGTACTAAATTCAAGAAAGCATCGATGACCCCTTCCACATAGCTGAATAAAATCCCACATTTTCTGCTTTGAACTGGAATATATGGCAGTGTGGACTCAGATAACCCAGTTCAAAGCAGATAATGTGCGATTTTCTGCCTTGATATTCTGGGTTATATGGCTGCATGGAAGGGCTCTAGGAAGCCACCATTCACCTGAAAAGGCAATTGTTACTCTCTGTTTCAGGAAATATAAGCACTGACTTGATCTGTCCATTGCTTTGGGTAAAACACCGAAATTCCTGAGGCATCATACAAGAGAACATACTTAGGAAAATGGCATAAGCAAAGCTAAAGGTTACATTTGAAGTGGTGCATAAAGTTGGAAAGGCAGAAGGATAATAGGAGGGGAGGAATAATTGCCTCTTTCCTTGACAAACTGGTTCTTTCTCCCCTGGGAAAAAGAAACCATGGGAAAACATTGTTCCATCTGCCCCTGTTTATCAAGGTCAGTCTGGAACCTCTCCCTGGTAAATTGCTGCCTCTGTTTTGTACCTCTTTTTGCCTTTGGCAGATACCTTTTGAAAATGGTGCTTAGTGTCACATGCTTGAAACCTCCTCTCTGTCATCTTTAGAACAGGAGACAACCCAATTTCTCAACATGCTGGTCTAGGCAGTTGCAGTTCTCCAGGTGTTATTCAAGTTCTTGTGTGCCTTCAAACTATTTACGACTTATGGCGAACCTAAGGCAAGCCTTACCTGATGTTTCGGCACATCAAATTCCTCTACAAATATCAAGGTGATCATTTTACTGTTAAAGAGATTGTTGTTGTTGCACAGTTTGAAGTTGTTTCCACCTTATGACAACTGTAAGGTAAACGTATCACAAGGTTTTCCTTGTTCAGAAGACGTTTACCTTTGCCTTCCTCTGAGGCTACAAGAGTGTGACTTCCCAAGATCACTCAAGGCATTTCAGTTGCCAAACAGGGATTTGAACTGGTCTCCAGAGTCATAATCCAATGTTCAGGTCACTGTCTCAATGTTTTTCTATTATTTTTCTATTATTATTATTATTATTATTATTATTATCATCATCATCATCATCATCATCATCAACATGTACATAACAACAAAGCACACAAGCACGTTTAATCCAAGTGTCTGGGATTCATCTCTGAATATTGGACTCTTCCCAAGAGCCTAGGATATTAGAGGAATTTCCGTAGAATGTGTGCAGTTCCGAGAAGTGCTGCCTTCTGCAGCATGTGGATTGATATTCTGTCCAAATTAAGGCTTTTTGGTACTTGTCAAGGTTTCTTGTAATCTTTTGCCATCACCACCCAATTTCAATTATTTTTATTATATTTACACCGTGCTTTATCCCTCCTGAAAGAGACTCAAAGCAGTTTAACATACTCAGATCCTTTATCATTGGATCTGTTTGTTGGGGCTGACTGAAGCTTTATGCACATAAATTTCAAGATCACATTCAAGAAGCTAGATTTTTTATGTGTGTGTGAATATGTGTGTGTGGAGGGATGCATCATGTCTAACGTACATGTCTAAACACGCCAAACACAAGCCCCTTCTACACGGCCATATAATCCAGATTATCAAAACAAATAATCCACACTATCTGCTTTGAACTGGATTATATGACTCTAGACTGTCATATAATCCAGTTCAAAGCAGATAATCTGGATTTTATCTGACAGTATAGAAGGGGACATGGTGGTATGCACTTTCTTCAATGTGAAGGAGTGGCAAATCCATGCTGGATTTTACTCCAGAGTTTAAAGAAACTATCCATAGTGATACTTTAATCATGCTCCCTGATATAGAAGCCATTGCCTGAGCACCATGAGGCACACAGTTAGACATTTCGCACACAGTTGGACATCTCACACACTGCAGTGTGTGGAGGAAGACATGTTTTCAACCACAAATGACATATTGAAAGGCAATTCTTCCAGTATATCATTATGCAAATGAAGAGCCATGCCTTTGGCTCTTAAAGCAGAAAAAATGTGCTTCAAAATTTTAAAAAGCAGAATACAAGCTGTTCAAGAAGGTAGGCATCTCTTCTGCTTTAATGTAGACTGACATTCCAGGTGAAGATGAGGAGGGGAAAACTGTAGGTTTCAAATGTGCTAGCGCACTCTTGTGTTGAGTCCCTATTACTGCACAATATACTGCACCATATAGAAAGGGTTATCTTTGTGTGTCTCTTTGTGTACATATTCATTCTGTTTTCTTATGGAGATACATCTTACAAACAATCCAATTTTGAATGTATGTCATTTGTAAGCCTGAGTTTTGCCACCATTTATTCCAATTTGTTTATTACAAAAAAGATCCATTAGTGAAGGAAAAAAATAACTCCATTGTTGTTAGTTTTCATTATGTCCGTTTTAACCATATGAATTACATACTTTCAAGTCATCCTGTTGTTAACAGCCCTGATCTGGTCTTCCAAAGCTAAGAGTTGTAGTTTCTTTGGATTTCTGTGTACCTGTGTCACCTTTTGACTTATGGTGCCCTGCCCCGTGAATTTCACATGGTTTTCTTAAGCATGAATATGTTGTTTATTGGTTCAGTTGCTTCCAACTCTTCATGACCTTGTGGACTGGCCCATGCCAGATCTCCCTGTCAGCCGTGGCCACACCCAGCTCTTTCAAGGTAAAGCCAGTCATTTCAAGGATACCATCCATCTATCTTGCCCTTGGTTGGCCTCTCTTCCTTTTTCCTTCAATTTTCCTCAGCATCGTTCTCTTCTCCATTATGTGGCCAAAGTATTTAATCTTTGCCTCTAATATCCTTCCCTCCAGTGAGCACCCAGGCATCATTTCCTGGAGGATGGACTGGTTGGATCATTTTGTGGTCCAAGGCACTCTCAGGATTTTCCTCCAACACCACAATTCAAAAGCATCTATCTTCCTTTGCTCAGCCTTCCTTATAGTCCAGCTCTTGCAACCATAGGTTACTATGGGGAATACCATTGCTTTAACTATGTGGGCCTTCATCGCCAATGTGATGTCTCTGCTTTTCACTATTTTATTGAGGTTGGCCATTGCTCTCCTCCCAAGAAGAAAAGTCTGCGTCTACAGTGATCTTCGCACCTAGAAATACAAAATCTGCCACTGCTCCACATTCTCTCCCTCTATTTGCCAGTTATCAATGAAACCTCATGAAATTCATAAGGTCAACATAAGTGGACGGGTGACTTGAACATATGTACACACTTGTCAAACATTTGACTCATCAACTGTGCGGAGTCAAGGAACACTGTGGTATAGTGACAAATTTGGATGTGCAGACCCTCAGCATGGCAGCCAACTGCATTTCTTGAATTCTTGGATTCAGTAGCAACATTTCAATGAACATCACAAGATCCAGATAGCTGTGTTGATTTATTGTTCTTGTGATTTAAGAGTTTCCATCTGTACTACATGCAGGTATTTTGTACAGTCAATGGATCTTGCCTAATGAAGACCAATTCACCCCAATATACAACAGGGATACCTCTAAACCCGCTGTTAGCCCCAATTTCTGCCAACCCAGCAGTTCAAAACATGCAAATGTGAGTAGATCAATAGGTACCGCTCCGGCGGGAAGATAATGGCGCTCCATGCCGTCATGCCGGCCATATTACCTTGAAGGTGTCTACTGACAATGCTGGCTCTTCGGCTTAGAAATGGAGATGAGCTCCAACCTCCAAAGTTGGACATGACTACACTTAATGTCAGGGGGAAATCTTTATCGTTACCTAACTCTAAACAATGCACTCGAAAATTCTGTGTCCCCTCCAGCTATGCTGGGAATTGCAAATAAACTCAGAGATGGTTGCTTTCATTATCATCATGAGCACCTAGATGTCAGATTTTCCTAGTGTACTACTGGATGCCCACGTGCTTATCTTTATACCACATCTCTTTAAGAAACAAGAAACTTAAAGACCCAGTAAGTCTGAAGTGTCCAAGAGAAAATTCCAAATCAGATTAACTAGGGGACAAAGTCAACTTCATTTGATCCACCCCCTCCTGCAAGTTTTGAACAAAGAGAAATCTTGCTTTGTGCTTTCAGAAAGAATACTTAGATGGATTTAATATATTTAAGTTATATACTCTTGAATCATTTACCTGTTTTGCCTCTGACAAAACAGCTGTATGTTCTTTTGCCATTTAAAGAAAGATTATTATATTACGGCTTTTTTCAGCAGCAGGTCACACAATGGAATTTACTCCTACAAGCTTAGACAAAACGTGAAAAGCATTCCGCATTCATCTCAATTGATTGGAATGTCTGTGGCATTGTTGATGCCTGTTATATTTGCTGCTTTTACCAGCTTCAGTCTTTTTCAAGCAGCTATTTCTGTCATATCACTTAGTCGTCATATATTGCAACCCCAAATAAGGTCCCCAAACTAGCATCTGTTTCAGTCTGAGAATAAGTACAGATTAGTGCAAACCCATTGCTTCAGCCTGTCAGTCATTGGGTGTCACTGACCAACATGATAAGGGAAATACTGACAAAATGCTGATAAGGGAATGGCCAACAAAAGTGAAATGAGGTGTGCAAAAAGCCCTGTGCCATCTATGTTGCCATTGGTTCCTCTTGGCTGGTTTTAGTCCCACCCTTTCTGAGTAAATCTTTGACATACTCCTTTTGACCTCAGCCACTGGACTCTGGTCCTTCCAGAGCTTCGATTTTGGCAAACATTAATTCTTTCAGGCCCATGTACACAGATCTGTGGAGGCCAAAATTGAAATAGGTGACAAGCCATTACTCTTGGGTATGCAAGAGCTGTTGTTCACCTATGGTTGTATTTTCTGGACATAGTCAGCCCTCCACATTCACTGGGATTTGGGAACTAGGGCCCTCATAAAAGTGAAAAACTGTGAATAAAAATTACTTTTTTACCTGATAGAACATTTCAAAAGGAATTTCTAGCTCCTCCAGCATGACTCTATGGTGGGTTCTCAGGGGAACTTGACCATAGACTCACACTGAAAGACTAGAGATTCCTAGAAATATTTTAAAACAAATCCACAAAAAGTCAAATCTGCTAACAAGGAGGGCTGGTTATATTGGTTTACGTATCTTTACTATAGCCTAAATTGATTTCTTAAATTGTCCTTGTCCATTTCTATTTAAACCTATTATTTTTAGCAACACCTATATGTTCTGGCACCTGGTGGCTGATGTCAGTTCATCAGTGATTCCACTCTAGGTTTTAGTCTGAACTTTAATTGAAACATCCAAAGTACTGAATCAGTTTTGGAGATAGAACTTTAATATCCTAGATAGGGTACTAAAATTTCTGAAGTTTTGCCTAAAATCTAGAAACAGACTTATGGCCCCAGTGCTATAGGAACCACTAGCCACCAAGATGCATATTGTACAGTGGAACTTCTACTTAAGAGTGGTCCCAAGTTAAGAACATTTTGAGCTAAGAGCTGTCAATCAGCCTACATTTTGCTTTGACATAAGAGAAGCATTTTGAGTTAAGAACTAGTGCCAGAGGGAGTGCTAGCACCAGAGTACAGGGCTTTAGGGCTTCAAGGGAGCAGCCTCTGTGCCTCATGCCCTTGTCTGTTTTGGGAGATTGCTGTTCACTTTGTTCTTGTCTGCTTTGAGGCATTTTGGGTTAGTCTATTTTGTGTGGTTTTTATTCCAAGTATGTTTGGCTTCATGAAAATAGAGGGGGGGGGGGAGAGCAAGAGAGGAAGGGAGGCTGGAATGAGTACAGTATGAAGAAAATGATGCTTCTGCCTCTTCACTTTGTGCTTTGTGCTTCCTTGCCACAACTTTGTGCTTCTACCATTTTAAAGTTGATATTTCCTTTTTACTGTTCCCCGTGAATGTGAAGTTTTACATTATTTGTTGTTTCTAAAGTAATTTCCTTATTTAAAAACACATAAAAAATGGGAAGGGTTCAGGGGGCCAGACCGGATCAATAGCATTTTAATGGGGAAAATTACTTTGAGATAAGAGCATTTTGAATTAAGAGTTCAGTCATGGAACAAATTAAAGTCTTAAGTCAAAGTATCACTGTATATTGTATCTTGCATTAGGCAGAAGTAGAGCAGCCAAATTTAGAGTTGAGAAATGGCTGATTTTGCATCTCCCATGAGAACACTATACATTTGCATCCCATTTCAAAATTGGCCATTCCCACTTGCAAGCCTGAAGGAATCAAATGAGTTCTCAAGTGTGCCTTTTACTATTTTATGGGTGAGAAATATTTTCTGGAGTTGGTACTGATGCTCTCATTCACAAGAGATGTTCACTATTTCAATAAGTAATACTTATGCAAGTTGAATCTCCTTTTCATGGAAATCCAAAAGACTAAAAAAAAACCTAATCATTTTGCTGCCCCAATTTGACAGAAGGGGATTAGTTATGCACCCCCCACTGAGTTTTTCTCTAGGAGCTCTCATTCTAATACAATATGAAATTTGACCAGGAAGGGAGGAATGGGAGAGAACTCTAGCTTCTGCTGCTGGACTTACACAAGTCCTTTGTAAAAGGTGTCCGAGAAGGAGAAAGTCCAAATGCATCTGACCGACAGGGGAAAGCTCCAGCTGCCTATCCAATCTGTGTCATGTTTTGCTTCCATCCAAACAATTGTGGAGTGGAGCAAAGGCCCTGGAAATGAGACATGAGCATCTGTGGATTGGCTGGGCAGCCAAAAGATTCCCTGAGCCTGCAGAAACTGGATGCATGTGAACTTTTCTCTTCCTTGATATCTGTTTTTCAAGTTGTCTAATAGCAGAACCCAGAATCCCACACTTCCCTTTCATCTGCCAAATTTCTGACTTGGATGGAATGGCAGTCCTCTTTATGAAAAAAAATCAGCCATTTCCCCTCTTATTCGTTATGCAAATACAGGTATTCCAAAATACTGGTCCCAAGCATTTTGGATAAGAGAGACTCAACTGGTACATGGGCATCAGCGGCAACTGATGGTACCCATATCAGTGAAGAAATGTATACATTCTAGGTTTGGGCTTAACTTTAGAGGAGCTGAACATATTGCATTTGGATCCCAATTGGGTTTTCTAACCACAAGTGTGTTTCTATAAAATATATTTATTTAAACGTATTTTTATAAAATACATATTAAAATACACATATATATCCTCTGGAGCCCTAGGTTGGGTTAAACCAGTGATTCCCAAAGTGGGCGCTACCGCCCCCTGGTGGGCACTGCAGCGATCCAGGGGGGCGGTGATGGCACCTATTAGGACAAGGGGGCCAGGGGAGGGGCGGGGCCTCTTCCCAAGTGCCAGAGACAGGGCTGAGCCCCTGAGGCGCCTGTTAGGACACGGGGCGGAGCTAGAGGAGTGGGTGTGGCTTCTTCCCAAGAGCCCGAGACAGGGCTGAGATTCTATACCTGTCCTGAGGCGCTTGTTGGGACACAGAGGATGGAGCTAGGGAAGGAGGCGGGGTCTCCTTCCAAGAGCCCGAGACAGGGCTGAGCCTCTGAATACCTCCCCTGCGGCACTTGTTAGAACACGGGGGCGGGGTATAGAGGTTCAGTCCCATCAGGCACTTGGGAAGAGGCCCCGCCCCCTCCTCTAGCCCCGCCTCCTGTGTTCTGGCAGGCGCCACAGGACAGGGATAGAAGCTCAACCCTGCCTCAGAGCTCGTAACTCCACCCATCCCAGTCCTGGCCGCCCATTTTTGGCCCCGCCCACCTCCCCTCGCAGCCCTGCATCTTGGACTAGGGGAGAGGCTCAGCCCCGCCCACTTGAGGAGGAGCCATGCCCACCCCTCTAAGCCACAGCCCCCTTTCCAGGGGGCACTGAGTAATATTTTTTCTGGAAAGGGGGCAGTAAGCCAAATAAGTTTGGGAACCACTGGGTTAAACTACTGAGCTGATGAACTTGCTGACTGTAATGTCGGCGGTTAGAATCTGGGGAGAAGGGCGAGCTCCCACTGTTAGCCCCAGCTTCTGCCAAACTAGCATTTCGAAAACATGCATATGTGAGCAGATCAATAGGTACAGCTCCAGAAGGAAGGTAACGGCGCTCCATGCAGTCATGCTGGTCACATGGCCTTGGAGGTGTCTATGGACAACGCTGGCTCTTAGGCTTAGAAATGGGGATGAGCACCAACCCCCAGAGTCGGACACGACTAGACTTAATGTCCGGGGGAAACCTTTACCTTTACCTTATATATATTCTTCAACAAATCTAATTTTAAATCTAATACAGTAGAGTCTCACTTATCCAACACTCGCTTATCCAACGTTCTGGATTATCCAATGCATTTTTGTAGGCAATGCTTTCAATACATCATGATATTTTGGTACTAAATTCGTAAATACAATAGTTACTACATAGCATAACCATGAATTGAACTACTTTTTCTGTCAAATTTGTTGTATAACATGATGTTTTGGTGCTTAATTTGTAAAATCATAACCTAATTTGATGTTTAATAAGCTTTTCCTTAATCCCTCCTTATTATCCAGCATATTTGCTTATCCAACATTTTGCTGGCCCGTTTATGTTGGATAAGTGAGACTCAACTGTAGTTGTATTTTCTTGTTCCTTCTTAGGACTCTTCCACACAGCTGTATAAAATCTACATTGAACTTGAATCAATAACAGACTCAGTGCCCTTCTACTCAGCCCTATATCCCAGAACATCAAGGCAGAAAATCCCACAATATCTGCTTTGAACTGGGTTATCTGAGTCCACCCTCAGATATTGTGGGGTTTAGTGCCCTGATATTCTGGGATATAGGGCTGTGTGGAAGGGCCCTCAGATAACCCAATTCAAAGCACATACTGTGGATTATTGTGCCTTGATGTTCTAGGTTATATGGCTGTGTGGAAGGGCCCTCAGAATATCAAGGCAGATAATTCAGTTATCTGCTTTGAGATGACCTATCTGAGTCCACACTGTCATATGATTCAGTACAATGTGGATTTCATCCAGCTGTGTAGAAGGGGCCTCATATTGCCTCATATTCGTCTTATTTCCTCTTCCTGCTCTTCTTTATTGAACGTTGCTCTTGCATTGTTCTTGGAAGATTATTTCTTTTTAATCTTTTTTTAAATAATGCTTTCCTTTTGATCTGCGACTTTCTTTTTGTTGCACAGACTTGTGTTGTGATTTTGTTACTGCATGCCAAGAAAGGCTTTCCCTGTGTGTGTAGAGCGCCATAGGTCGGGGAAAGACTTGAAGCCACACCACAGCCTCAATGCTTTTGAATGAGCCTTGGCAGGGGCTTCTTCCCTGCAGGAAAGCTTTGGAAAGGGGAAAAAACGCCTAATGCAAAACAAGCAGGCTTTGTGCTTAGCCTTCGTCCTGGTTGGACAAGCGAGGGGCGGGTCCAAAGCAAAGCTCCCCTCCTCTGAGCCTTCCTCGGCTTCCCAGCATGCCACCTTGATCCCACCCCTTTCTTTGCCCCACTCCCCCTTTTCCTTCCACCCCTGCGAGCCTCTCTTTCTCTCTCTTTCTCTCTGTGTCCCGCTGGATCACCTGGAAATCGCTGTGCTGCAAAGATGGCTGCAGGGCAAGAGCTGGGTAATCAGTTTTGCTTTTCCAAAAGCTTCATGTCCTTGCTGGAGAGCAGCATCTGCTCCTGGACCTTGCTGTAGGCATTTGCTCAGAGTTGAGCCCAGAGGGAGTCTTTTTTGCAACAGGGGGAGGATCGTGGGTGCATCTACACTGGAGAACGAATGCAGTTTGGCACCACTTTTAATTGCCGATGTCCCATGCTGTGCAATAGCTTGATTTACAGTTTGGTAAAAGTACAACTCTCAAGATTCCTAAGCTGTGAGCAAGTGGGGTCAAACTGCATTAGTTCTCTAGTGCAGACTCTCTCACTCCTTTCTTCTTCACCAGGCTCTTCTCTACTGCCATATAAAACCCAGATTATCTCCTTTGAACTGGGTTGTATGGTAGTGTAAAAAGTAAAGGTAAAGGTTTCCCCTGATGTTAAGTCCAGTCATGTCTGACTCTGGGGTGTGGTGCTCATCTCCATTTCTAAGAAGAGCCGTCATTGTCCGTAGACACCTCCAAGGTCATGTGGCCAGCATGACTGCATGGAGCGCCATTACCTTCCCACCAGAGCGGTACCTATTGATCTACTCACATTAGCATGTTTTCGAACTGCTAGGTTGGCAGGACTGGAGCTAACAGCAGCCGCTCACGCCGCTCCTGGGGTTTGAATCTGGGACCTTTCGGTCTCCAGCTCAGTGCAAATAATGTGGATTCTCTGCTTTGATAATCTGGATAATATCGCAGTGTAGAAATTGCCACAGAGGCCCCTTCCACACAGCTGTATAAAATCCACATTAAACTAGATTATATGGCAGTGTGGACTCATATAATCCAGTTCAAAGCAGATAATGTGGGTTATTTGATTTCATAATCTGGATTATATGGCAGTGTAGAAAGCGCCACAGAGACCCCTTCCACACAGCTTTATAAAATCCACATTAAACTGGGTTATATGGCATTGTGGATTCATATCCAGTTCAAAGCAAATAATGTGGGTTATTTGATTTGATAATCTGGATTATATGGCAGTGTAGAAAGTGCCATAAGAGGTCCCACACAGCTGTATAAAATCCACATTGAACTGGATTATATGGCAATGTGAACTCAGGCCCCTTCTGCACAGCTGTATAAAACATCTTTTAACTGGGATAAATGGCAGTATGGACTCAGATAATTCAATTCAAAACAGATATTGTGGATTATCTGCCTTGATACTCTGGGTTATATGGCAGTGTAGAAAGGGCCACAGAGTTTCATTTCAATCAAGCAGAAGATTGCTACCTATTGGAATAAAAGTTTTCTACCGATCAATGCTTGAAAGGTATTTTTAAAAAGAAGAATGAATATAATGACAGGCTGGAGTATAACCACTACTTTCAAACTAAAGACTGCACAATTAAACAGGAAAGAATACTTTTGACCCAGGAACAGAACTTTTTTTTCAAAATTTATTTAGTTATAGTGTAAGTGATATATTAATTCATACTGAAATTAAGTTTCCAAGCTGTCATTCTGACAGTGACTAGAATTCATTTTATAAAAGCCTTCATCCTCCAGATATATTTGACTGTATATTGGAGGCTGTCGTTTTGACACATCTGACATCCACTAGGTAACAGTCAGTAGAAATGGTGCTGGTGGAGAGGAATTTCATTTCCCAATGGTAGAAAAAAATAGAAAATTTTCTCCAAAATGAATGTCTTGTACCCAATTTTTGACCAGCAATGTTCTAAATGCTTTGTTTTTGTTTTAGTGGAAGCTACTCAGTGCAGTTACTTGGTTCAGAACCGCAGCAAACTCAAGAGTATAAAAGGGGTGGAAGAAGTGTGCCTTGTGTGTTTCTTCTAAATGCTATATGTTCTTCCCTTTTCCATTTAGCATTATTCAGTGTCTCGGACAAGACTGGCCTGGTGGAATTTGCACAATGCCTCAGTTCTTTAGGATTGGCCCCGGTTGCATCCGGAGGAACAGCGAAAGCCCTTCGGGAAGCTGGTTTGAAAGTCAGGTAAAGGCCGTTTCAAAGTTCATGAAATCACGTGCAGAAAATCAAGTCATTCCAAATAACTGAGCATCCTGGGTCCCATGGTTTCCATCACTTGACTGGGTTTGAAATTTCCACTCCTTGCACCAGAGCCAAACAATGTTTCAGTCCTTCGGGAACAAGGCCTGCACTTGTGTACTCCTTTCTTGGCCTAACGTGTGCACTACTGTGCAGAAACCATACTTGACTGTTAGTTACAAACTTATTTTTGTCCTGCTTGTCAAGCAAAAAATGTCAGCTTGAACATTGTTATGTAGCAAACTATATAGTATGAACTATGAAGCACAGTGAAAAGGAAATAACATAGCTCTTTATTAAAACCTGAGTACGTTAGTCACCTGGAGTACTATGTTGGGAGAAAGGCATGATACACATTAAATAAATAAAATGAATGACAGTACATATATTAAAATATACCTTTTAATTATGTTTACTGCTTCAGCCCTAATAGCTTTTATCCTGTTTAAATTATTTCATGTATTAAATCTAGAATTAATATACATTGCTTTAATAGTATGCTGCCTGAGGTTTCACAATAAGAGAACGGGGCAGAAATATTTTCAGAAATATATAAAGTAATTAGAGGGGGCACATGGGGAGTAAAGAGTGTGTAAAGAGTTTGTAAGCGTGAGGCCTGTTCTTATAGGGACAAAGTACAGTTTGGATACAATGCTTATTTAAAGAAATACTGTTTCAGAAAACACACATGTTTAATTTATTGTATTTTACACGTCTGATAAAAAAGCAAAAATAATTAGTCTTTTGCACAATCTGTAGCAATAACTTGGAGAGATGGCACTAATACTTTGTTTCAGAAAAGCAGAGTTTGAGCCTTTTAACATTGCATTCTGCTGCACTGGTTTATATGTTTATAGATGAAATGAAAGCTTCTGTCAGCCCAATTGTGCAAATTGACCAAGTTGTTGCCCTATATTGTACTCGAGCGTTTCCTTGTTTTGAACTACATGCAGTCCCTAAGTTACAAACAAGATTGGTTCTGTAGGTTTGTTCTTAAGTTTGAATTTGTATGCAAGTCGGAAGAGGTACATTTTCTAAATGTAATTCCAGCCATTTATATATACACATATACACACATGCACATACAGCACACACAGAGTATATGCATTTGTTTGTGCGTGCCTGTGTGTGTGTGTATATATATACCCACACACACACACTTTGGATAGCATATGGAAGGGTTAACAACCCTGTGACATTTGTTTTGCCATCTGTGCCCCTGTTCAGAAGATTTCACTGCACTTTCTGTCCCTGTGAGAATTAAATTTTGGAAAATGTAGCTTGTTGAGGAAACCAGGACTGGTGATAAAGTTTCAGTGGAGACACCTTTTCCCCATGATAACTCCTTAAGAAATGAATTTCTTGTCCCAGGGGTAGATTCTTCTCATTTCCTGTTGTCTCAGTCTCTTTTTTAAATTATTATTATTATTATTATTATTATTATTATTATTATTATTATTATATCGTGCTTTTTCCCTCCATATGGAGACTCAAAATGGCTAAGTTGTTCGTAAGTTGGATGTTTGTAACTCGGGGACTGCCTGTATATGTGTGTATCTGAAAGTGTAATGATAATTATAATCACAGCAATAATGCCAATTTTTTTCAAAATACAATAAGATACCCTGTAATTCTATGAGATATGTTCCTAGCCGAACCGCAATTACCTGAGACTGCAGATATGATTGAACACCGTTAAATTCATTTCCTGTCCCAGCATATCATATAGGGTTGTGCTGAAGAATCTAGCAAATGGCTAGAGAGACTATTTTCCCCCAACCACGAGTAAGTGAAGCCATTGATATGGGTTTGTTGTTATGGATTAGTTTTACTGTATGGACCTTTAAACAATATTACAAATGATTTGCTTTGAATTCATAAGGGCAGGTCCTTCATTTGAAATGAATGCTGCCAAACTTGGGAATAAATCTTAATCAAAATGAGAAAGGCAGGAGTCTGAGAGTGATAGGAATCAACAGCTGACCCATCTAATTTTTGTATTGATTACTGCTTTGCAATAGCTCTCCATGTTTTTAGACAGCGGACTTTCTCAGCCCCACCTGAAGATGCTGGCGATTATACCGACCTGCTTCTCTGCACACAAAGCACGCATGTTTTTGTTTATGGTGGCTTGCCCTCTCTTCCCCCCAATGGGAGAGCTTCTCAAGAACTAAAATAAATAAAACCTGTTTCCAATAGGACTTTCCTGACCCCTTGTGCTGAATAAGGTTTTGCTCTTGCCACTCAAATGAGAAGTAGAAGAGAGCCTATGTTGTGCAAAGGCTGAGCGATTTCCCACATGTAACCTTGAAAAAAAATCTTACATTGCAACTTAGTTTCTTCTGCTTTACCTTTTGCCTTGTTCTCCTGGGGATGCGCAGTTTATCAGTGGACTTTGTTAACAGCTTTCGCTAAAGACACTACTTTCCTGGCTGACCATGGCGGTGTTTTTTTTCTTGTTCTGCTGTGACCTTTCTGCCTTTTTGTACTGACATTTCTTGAGCTCCCTTTTCTCCAGAAACATAGGTCAACAATAAATCCTAAATATTTCCATTGTGATACAGAGTGGTTGTCAAAAGAAAAGGCAAGGGCTGCATTTTAACTAAAGCAACCTTCCCCACCATGGCCGTATCCAGGTCTTTTGACTACAGTTTCTGTCATTCTGGGTCATTTTCCAAGCTGGCTGGGGCTGGTGGACATTAGAGTCCTGGAAATGAATGGAATTTCTGAAAGGCCTTGTGCTTGAGAGGGGTGAACTGATGAAATGCATGTGATCTGCTCATGACAGTTAAGCATTTTAAAGGACTGCCAAGAAAAATTCTCTCCTTATTGTGTGACCTCTTTATTTTGCTGCAGATCAGAACTAATGTTTAGATCCTGAGCAAGTCTCATTAAATTTAAAAAAACTTTGAGTCAAAAGATTTAAACGTCTGGAACATTCACCCCTTCCAAATATTTGGCTACATTCTTAAGGAAGTATTTATAAGGGAGAAAATGTTTGTTCATATGTGCAGTCTGTTTGTTCTTGGTTAGCCCCTTCCACTAGCTTGAGCGTGTGAGCACAACTTGGCAGGATCTTTTTTAATGTGATTGAATCTTCTGTGGGTTCTTTTCATCTTGGTAGGTTTTTTATCTATTATCATTATAATTAGTATTACAGTTGTCCCTGCACATTTGCAGGTTTGACTCTTTGTGGATTTGATTTATTCACAAAATACGATTGAAATGTTCTTTCTAGGAATCTCTATATTCTTCTGTGTGATTCTATGGCCAGCCTCCAGCAAAAATTGATCATAGAGTTGTGCTAGAAGACCTAGAAATTCTTAGAGAGATGTTCTCTTAGGTTTTTTTTAAAGGCAGTTTCTTTATTTTTCACTTTCATAGAGGTTCTCTGCCCCTAACCTCTGTGGAAGTGGAGGGATGATTGTATAAATATTCCTACCAGGCATGGGCAAACTTTCTAACTTGGGGGCCACATGGCAGGCCATGGTAGCTTTCCTCCCCTTCCTCTTCTTTTCCAGAGGCAGAAAGTGAAGGAAAGACGGAAAACGTTTGGATACCAAAGGGGTTAGCCTTGGTCAGGATGAGATGTTAGACGGGAGAGAAAAAGTGTATCCATTAGACCAGTGCTTTTCAACCTGGGATCCCCAGATGTTTTTGGTCTACAATTCCCAGAAATCCCAGCCAGTTTACCAGTTGTTAGGATTTCTGGGAATTGAAGGCCAAAAATATCTGGGGACCCCAGGTTAAGAACCACTGCATTAGACCCTGTATTGCCTACTCCTGATATCTAATCCTAGAATCCTAGTGCTGGAAGAGACCTCCGAGGGCCATCCAGTCCAGCCCCCTGCCATGCAATGATTCACAATCAAAGCACTCCCAATAGACAGCTTCTGCGGAAAAGCCTCCAGAGAAGGAGACTCCACCACACTCCCAGGCAGCCTATGCCACTCTCCAACAGCTCTTACTCTCAGGAAGTTCTTCCTAATCTTTTCAGTCAAATCTCCCTGCCATTGGAAACCATTGCTCCCTTGTGTCTAGAACTGCAGAAAATCAGTTCCCCTCTCCCTCCTCCTCAGTGGGACACACTTTGAAATCTTGAAACATGGTTCTCGTGTACCGTCTCTATTTTCTCTTCTCCCAGGTAAACATCCCCCAGGAAGAAAGGAGGAAGGAAAACAGAGAAGGAAGGGAGGAAGAGAAGGAAGGAAGGGTGGAAGGGAATGGAGGGAGGAAGGAAACAGAGGAGGAAGGAAAGGCAAAAGGCAAGGAAAGAGAAAGAGAGAGAGGGAAGGATAGAGGAAAGATGGAGGGAAGGAAAAATGAATGGGTGGAAGGAAAGAAGGGAGGGAGAAAGAGGGAAGGAAGGATAGGATGGTGAGAGAGAGGAGGGCCTGAGAAAAGAGCCCAAGCGGTCGCATCCAGCCTCCAGGCCTGAGTTTGCCCGTATCTGATTTATACACTGCTTTTACCACAGTTCGCCAGACTCAAATATGCTTACAACAGTTAAAACAAAAATTCACAGCATAATCTTCTAAATATATTGATCATCTCCCAGTAAGGCCTGTGCAGTCAAGATTAGATAAAGCTGAAATGAGGATTGTTATACAGACTTTGCGATAACTGTTCGTTAAATTAAATCTCTTGAATCAGTAAGAAGAGGCTGCCTGAGAGGTTAAATAGCAATCATTAGAATGTTGGGTTTTTAGTTGAGTGTTTCTACACCAGGTTCTCAAACATTATTAGTCATGGAGCCCTTTCTCAATCAAAGAAATGCCTATCTATCTACCTATATGTCTATATCTATCTATATATCAGGCATGGGCAAACTTTTTGACCCATGTGTTTTAAAATTTGACAGATGGGTCGGGCCAGTGACAGATGGATGGGGAGTGTGTGAACTAACTGAAAAAAACATGAACAAATTCCTATGCACGCTGCAGATGTCTCATTTTAGTGCAAACAACATACACTTATCTGTATTTTGGTGGAAGACCCCAGGGGCTTTCTAGTCCAACCTCCTTCTGCCATGCAGAAAAAGCACAGTCAAAGCACCACCAATAGATGGCCACCCAGCTTTTGTAATAATAATAATCATCATCATCATAAAGCTACTCTGGGACTTCCAAATTCAGACAGACAAGGTTTTGGAGCACAATACTCCTGATCACACGATTGTGTTAAAAGACAAAGTATGGATTGTCGATGTCGCAATCCCAGGTGACGGCAGGATTGAGGAGAAACAACTGGAAAAGTTGACATGATATGAGGATTTAAAGATCTAACTACAAAGACTGGCACAAGCCAGTTAAGGTGGTCCCAGTGGTGATCAGCACACTGGGTGCACTACCTAAAGGCCTTGGCCTGCACTTAAACACAATCGGTGCTGACAAAATTACCATCTGCCAGCTGCAGAAGGCCACCTTGCTGGGATCTGCACGCATTATTCACGAATACATCACACAGTCCTAGACACTTGGGAAGTGTCTGATGTGTGATCCAATTCAACAGCCAGAAGAGTGTCTGCTGTGGAGTCATCTTGCTGTGTTTCAAATAATAATAATAATAATAATAATAGCATCAGCAGCAGAAACCCCAGGGGCCATCCAGTTCAACTCCCTTCTGCCATGCAGGAAAAGCACAATCAAAGCACCCCTTGAGCGGTTTTGGAAGCAAGGAAGATGGGGGGGGGGGAAGGATGAGGGAGGTGAGGGGAAAAGCTTTTGGGGCGGAGGAGGCCAAGTGAAAAAGGCTTATGGGGCAAGGGAGGGGAAGGAGCAGGAAAGAGGAGGGAAAGCTAGGAGAGGGATGCGAAGGGAACTGTGAAGCCCCTCAGTATGCTTTGTGGAGCCCCAAGGACTCCGCGGAGCATACTTCGAGAACCACTGGTCTACACCAAGGGGAGGATGAGATTCAATTCTATAGAATTACCACTAAGTGACAGCATTCTAATAGTGAACTGGATAGGGCTAAAGGCAAGAACCCCGAATTAGAATCATGCAGTGATAGCTTGGCTTAAGAGTTACATTTGTTCTGTGATTGAGCTCTAAACTTAAAACACTCTTATCTCAAAATGACTTTACCCATTAAAATGCTCCTAATCCATTCCGACCCCCCATTTTTATTGTTACATATTTTAAATGTATTTTATAAATAGCAAATAATGTATGAATGCACATTCACATGGAACAATAAAAAAGAAAGATCAACTTTAAAATGATAGAAGCACAAAATTGTGGCAAGGAAGAACAAAGCAGAGAGTAAAGCAGCAGAAGCATCATTTTCTTCATACTGGACTCATTCCTGCCTGCCTCCCTCTCTTGCTCTCTTGCCCTCTCTCTCTTCATGAAGCCAAACATACTTGGAATAAAAACCACACAAAATCAACTAACTCAAAATTCCTCAAAGTGAACAGCAATTTCCCAAAGTGGACATTAGCTTGAGGCTCAGAGTCTGCTCCCTTGAAGCCTTGAAGCACTCCCTCTGGTGCTAGTTCATAACTCAAAACGTGGCTCTTATGCAAGTGAAACCCTGGCTGAGCGACACCTCTTAACTCAAAATGTTCTTAAGTTGAGACAGTCTTCAATCAAGGTTCCATCGTATTTCATGTTAAGGCTCCCACTGCCTTTAACAATACAGGAAGCTGCTAAACAATAGTGTAACACAGAAGGCTACTGTTGCACTCCTAGGCTGCGTAGGCACCTCAAAACCACACTGAAGCTTCAGAATATCGCAAGCAAGCTGTTTATTGAAGATTGTATGCAAGCAATAGCAAAATCAAAGTTCAAATCAATAAAATAGGTTTTGAGTCCACAAGAACAAAGTACTTGAAAATCTTGAAGCAAGAGTCAATAAAAGTCACTCAGACATAGTCCAAACTGAATTTCAAAGTAAGTCCCAAGAAGGTATCAAGAATAATCTAAACCAGATATCAAGGATTACAGTAGAGTCTCGCTTATCTAATATTCTGTATTATCCAATGCAGTTTGCCTTTTAGTAGTCAATGTTTTTTGTAATCACAATATATTGTGATGTATTGGGGCTAAATTCGTAAATACAGTAATTACTACATAACGTTACAGTGTATTGAACTGCTTTTTCTGTCGATTTGTTATAAAACATAATGTTTTGATGCTAAATTTGTAAAATCATAATTTAATGTTTATTAAGCTTTTTATCCAACATTTTCGCTTATCCAGCGTTCTGTCGGCCCGTTTATGTTGGATATGTGAGAGACTACTATAATTCCAAGGCATGAGACAAATTGGAAATGCACGAAACAAGACTAAAATGCAGGATCAAATTCCAAGGTAGTCCAAGGTACAAAGTCAATGCTAGAACACAAGTCCACAGCCTTGGCTAGAATAGAAATCGAAACGGCAAAGTCACTGGAACATTCAACTGGAATCACAGGTAGAAGCAAAGCTGAAACTTGAAGCAAGATACAAGGCTGCACAGGAACAAAGAACCTTCTGTCTTGGATTAGCAATGTTATCACCTCTGACTGTGTCAGAGAAAACAACCCTTTTAAAGAGAAATTCAAGGTCCTTGGCCATGAGAAGATTGCTCGTTAGTTCACTTCATAGAATCATAGAATAGTAGAGTTGGAAGAGACCTCATGGGCCATCTAGTCCAACCCCCCACTAAGAAGCAGGACCCCCCGCTAAGAAGCAAACGTTTGCTTCTTCGGACCTGCTCCTTTTCTTTCCGTTACTGAGTTATCGCTCTCCTCCTGTCAAGCTCATTATCCCTCTCCACTTTATCAGTTCCCACATCCAAACTAGAATATTCATCTGGCACCTGGAGATGCCATCTATTGCTGTGAGGAATGTGATTCAAACTTGCCTGCGTGCAACCATTCTGTCTCTGGTCCCAAAATCCACTGGGACAAACTCTGGCTGCATCTCAGGCCCAAACCTAGAGTCCTCTGGCAAGGCAGGTGTAGGGACAATCACAGGTTGAATGGAGCCAATCTCAGGCTGAGCTACAACAGCTACATGACCACCTGAAGAACCCTAGAAAGAAGATTGAGATCCAGTTCAGCCTCAGGGCCTGATGTTCCCCGCCCTTCATCTGAATTAATAGACAGTGCCTTTCCTGGGTTTCCAGAGAGTATTTTTGCCAGCCATTTGCCAATGATGTCCAGGAACTTTTTCATACAAGCATGTATCCTCCCACTTTAATGCTGTCAATTTCATTTTCTGAAGTCATTACAGAGAAGGTTTCCTTTTAAAAAAGGACTTAATCTTTTAACTTGAAACTTACTGTCTTAAGTATGGATCACTTTCAATACTTCATTGTTGTCTTTCCCAGGGATATTGGTTTAACTGGAGGAAGAAAATACATTCTTTGTTTGCAGTCATGCGAAAGGCATCCACTGAATATTAGATGCTTGAAGGGGCTAGAAATCTCACTCTCACAAGGGATATTGAAAGTTTTTCTGTCCCTTTGATGAAACTGGTCATTTTTTCAGCCAGTGTGCTCTTATGAGAAAGAAATCCATTAAGCGGGAGAGACATTAAACAAAGTTCTCACCAAAGACCATGATGAAAGATTAGTCCAAGCCTAGGCAACATAGACTGCTCATATACACTTGCAGTGAATGTGTCCTCCCAAGGTTTCATCTTTATTTTCCAACTCCAGGAAATTGATTCTGTGACCCTGTTATGTTGTGCAATGTCCATGGCATTTCTAAAATATAGGAAAGAAAAAAGAAGAAAAAAACAAAGTGGGACAGATAGATACAACCATAACATACTGAGGAATAAAGAGAACTTGACAGATTAATTTTTGTCATTGTATTCACCTTGAAAAATTGAGAACTTTGTACTAAGGGAAGGAGACTATGATTTGCTTGCTCCCTCTTTCTCACTGGGTCTAGCTGATTTATATTTGTATCTCTATATCTATCTAGTTATCCAGATCGGTTTGATGATTACCGTATATACTCATTTATAAGCCAAGTTTTTCAGTCCCTTTTTTAGAGCTGAAAAAAACCCGCTCTTGACTTATATTTGAGTGAGGGTCCTGGCCAGCTTATATTCGGGTTGGCTTATACTCGAGTATATAGGTAATCAGTGTTGGATAGTCTCATCTTCTTAAAGTCTTATTGTTATTTTAAACTACAGATTTATGTAAATATTCAAAAATATTTAATCTACTGATTCCTCAATTAATGCAATTTTACTGGTATCTATTTTTATTTTTGATATTTTCCAGTAGCTGCTGCATTTCCAATCCTTGTCTTATACTCGAGTCAATACGTTTTCCCAGTTTTTTGTAGTAAAATTAGGTGCTTTGTTTTATATTCAGGTCGGTGTATATTCAAATATATACGGTAACTAAAAAGAATATATTTATGGGGCTTTTTGCCTTAGAATTTGGAGTTTGGGTTCAACTTCTAGCTCAGCAGTAGAATCTTTGGTTACCTTTTTTCTTTTTTCATCTTTGAAGCAAGAGGGTGCCTCATAAGAGGGTTGTAAGGTTGAACATGAAGGCTGGCAGACTCGTGATGTGTTAATGCCCAGTGTACGGTAGATTTAAGTATTCAATCTTCAGTATTCAGTCCTCATTACATTTTTTAAGTGCCACAAAACTTGCATACAAATTAGATTGAGGAAATGGTTGGTGCTTGGCTGTCACATTTCTGCATTTTCAAATAACTAGAACTTTGATAATCAACATTTACATGAGAATATTTGGCATTCATTAGTGGTCATTTGGCCATCCATTAGGATGGAAGGGTTACTGAGTTCTTAGAGCTGCCTTGTAGCATTATGGATTGAGAAAGATCTATTATGATCATGTCTAGCAAAAGAATCATCACTGTGGCTAAAATTCTAATGAATAACTTGACTTCATGCATAAGTCAAGGGCAGTTTTAGTGGCCGAAATTTTGAATTTTGATATGACCCATGGGTAAATCAAGGGTTATAAGGCAATCTGTTTTATAGGGCAATCTGCCACCATTTTCTCACCCAGGCATTTAAAAAGACCAGAAGAGACTCCACAATGGAGACTGGGAAGTGCTTCTTTTAGGTCCCCTCTGATGCACAAAGCTTTTGTCTTTCTCTACTCAGAAAAGGAGATGGTTCCTTTTTCATAAGCATTAAAGGTACAGGACGTACTTTGACCCATAGCTAAGTCAAGTTTTTTGGGGTTATTTTATTAAAGTTTCTTGTATATATCAGCACATACATCTTCGACTTCCATTCTCAAACTGCTGTTGACTTAAATAGCAGACGAGTGTTTTGTTCTTTGTGTATGCATGTACATGTGATGGAACAACCTACTGTCTTTTACCTCTGAACAGAGATGTTTCTGATCTCACTGGCTTTCCAGAAATGTTAGGAGGGCGTGTGAAGACTCTTCATCCTGCAGTGCATGCTGGTAAGTGGAGGTTAATAAACTGTTGCATGTCAGGGTTTTTTTAATGCAATGGTTGGGGAAGAATTGGCATGGCTGAAGTTTCAAATAACTTGAATCCTTTCTTTTTTGTAGAAGCTAAGCTTGTGTCAGTACTGAGCCACTTGGTTCACCTCCACCCAGTAGGATAGCATGCCTGAACCCTGTTTTGCAGCCATCTCAACTGTACATGTTTCGGAAGTAATTACACAATTGTGGTTCCTAATGTCAAAACTTAAAACAAATGAGAGTATGGGTGGATCTACACTGTGCTATATCCCAAGATCTGATCTGCTTTGAACTGTAGCATATGAGTCTACACTGCCAGATAATCTGGGATCAGATCCTGGGACATGGCAGTATAGATCCAGCTTCAGTCTTAGTAAACAGAAATGGTAATTCTATTGAAAAACTAAGCTGACATACCCCTGGAGGAGCCCGTGGTGGTGCAGTGGGTTAAAAGGCTGAGCTGCTAAACTTGCTGACCGAAAGGTCAGCAGTTTGAATCCAGGGAGCAGAGTGAGCTCCCGCTGTCAGCTCCAGCTTCTGCCAACCTAGCAGTTCAAAAACATGTAAATGTGAGTAGGTCAATAGGTACCGCTCCAGAGGGAAGGTAACAGCACTCTATGCAGTCATGCCGGCCACATGACCTTGGAAGCGTCTACAGACAATGCCGGCTCTTTGGCTTAGAAATGGAGATGAGCACCATCCCCCAGAGTCGGACACAACTAGACTTAATGTCAGAGGGAAACCTTTACCTTTACCTACCCCTGGAGATAGCCACTTTTTTGTTTGGCAAGCAGTTCCCTAGAAGGCAGTGACACGTCTTTCTCCCCAGGATAGTTAATCTCCTAGAGATGAGAACCCTAAATAATAATGGTGCATTAAACTGCTTATTGGTAGAAATTTAAGACATTTATCATCATTTGGAGGCCTTGAATACTTAGTACTAGAAAACATTTTTCTCCCAAGATTGTAGTCCTATGCACAATTAATCGGGAATAAACATGCAAAGGAATATGCTATAAATAATTCTTCATCATATGAATCAGGAAACCTAATCTTCTTTACGTGCATATTTACAACACTTTTACAGATAAATCTCAGTTAACAAAGTAAATATGTTCCTGAGCTTTGCTTCCAAAATAGAAAATGTAGTTCCACAGGTGGAAATCATAGGCTATCATTCGTGGCCGAGTATGATTACTTTCCAAGTGTAGGATCTTGGAGGTGCGTCCATAGGTGACTGTAGAGACCTATTCTTGATCCGCATGTTCACTTTTGCAGTGAGAACATCCGTTTTCAGATCAAAGGTGGTCCTGACAAGGGTTGGTTTGATGTGCCTTCCTCTTGACATATTTCTCCCTTTTGCCTTCCATTCGTGTCTCTTAGAATTCCACAGCACTGTACCATAAAAAAGAGCTGCTCAGTATATTAAAGCAAACATTTTATCCAAAACTAGCAGCATACACATGTGCTGTGTGTACAGAGATACAGTAGAGTCTCACTTATCCAACATAAACGGGCCAGGAGAATGTTGGATAAGCGAATATGTTGGATAATAAGGAGAGATAAAGGAGAAGCCTATTAAACATCAAATTAGGTTATGATTTTACAAATTAAGCACCAAAACATCATGTTATACAACAAGTTTGATAGAAAAAGTAGTTCAATACACAGTAATGCTATGTAGTAATTACTGTATTTATGAATTTAGCACCAAAATATCGCGACGTTTTGAAAACATTGACTAGAAAAATGCGTTGGATAATCCAGAACGTTGGATAAGTGAGTGTTGGATAAGTGAGACTCTACTGTAGATGTACACAGTAGAAATAATGCAGTATGACATTGCTGCCATGTCTCAATGCTAAGGAATCCCAGGATTTGTAATATGGTAGGGCACCAGCACTCTTTGATACAGAAGACTAAATACCTTGTAAAACTGTAACTCCCACAATTCCATAGTACTGTATCTAGTAGATAGGTGTTAAACTGCATTAATTAGTAGATGCAACCATGGTCAGATAAGTCCTGCTTAAATGAACAAAAATTGAACTGTTAAGAGTCCTCGTTGAGTTTTTTTCCGAAACGTATCCAGGAATGTATTTTTCTTTCACCAACCTCCATTTTATTGCTACAGTAGAGTCTCACTTATCCAACATAACAGCCTGGGGAGGTGGGGTGGTAAGACAGGCTTGTTGACCACTTTTTATGTTTTTCTGTGCTTAAGAAGGGATCTGGAGAAATTCCTAACACAGAAATTAGGGCAGTGGAATCATATAGATGGAAAAGACCACAAGAACCATCCAGTCCAAACCCCCTACCAAGTTGTTGGAAAACATGAGTTAGACCAATGGTTCTCAATCTGTGGGTCCCCAGATATTTTGGCCTTCAGTTCCTAGAAATCCTAACAGCTGGTAAACTGGCTGGGAATTTCTTGTAGGCCAAAACACCTGGGGAAACACAGGTTGAGAACCACTGAGTTAGACAAAGGACAAGTAGACAAATGGCTGGATGTGTGTAAAAAAGCACCTATATAAATAGGATAGTTTTCTAATTGAGGTATGCCTGTGTAGCAAAATGCCCTGTGAATGTAATGATACACATTCAGTCTTACAATATATAACTTTGAATGGCTATAGCCCACATTTCAGGTGAACAATGTTTGATGGCTAGTATTATTATAAGAAAGACTATACATGCTGAAAGAATACTATGTCTATCAAATAATACGGCTTTCTGAGAGGCAGCTAGTCATGCAGTTACTCAATACCTTTCTAATTATCTTTTCTCTCCCAAAACTAGGTATATTGGCTCGTGACATTCCACAAGATAAAGGTGATATGGCCAAACAGGATTTCAGCCTTGTTAGGTAAAGTGTTTTAACTCGTCATAGTGAGTTAATAAATAATCATGAGATAAACCTCAGAGACCTGCCTGTGGATGTAATTTGCAGGAGACATTGAAGTGCCGCCTCCTCTTCATCTGTATTTTCTCTTCCAAAAGTGATCAGATGCATTTAGGTCATCTCATAGAGTTGGAGTCTTTTAGGGGACAGGGAATGAGATGGAGAAACTCAATAGTAGAATTGCCTTTACTTGACCACTTTTTTTCTTTTGGAGCAATAACAAATATACCCTTTTGAAATGTACATAGCAGTGTTTGTATTTCAACATGTGTGTCAGCCGTAAACACAAGATTCAGGGCCATTTCTGTGATGCTGAGGGGTTGTGGACAAGAGCCTTGGTCTATCCCTCCCCTTCCAATATGCCCTTTTCTACAAGACTTGCCAACCAAAACGTTTTTAAAACATTTTATCAATGTTTTCTGGCACCAAGTGTACCCTGAGAAACCCATATAAATAAATACCCAATGGACGATTAAAACTTGTTGCTGTTTGCAAGTAAAAAAGTACAACATATATGGAGAATTCCATTTATCCATTGAAATACTGTATTTATTCAAATCTAAGGTTCACCTTTTTTGACTAAATTACCCTCCCAAAATTAGGGTGCTCATTAGATTCTTGTAATATGGTCAATACTTTTTTGGGGTTTCAGGGTTTTGAAAATTGAGTTGCACGTTAGATTCAATGGCACATTAGACTCAAGTAAATATGGTAATCTAATAATTAAGTCAGCAGTGCCCAAATTCATAAGCCTATGACATAGTGCATGGGATTTTTAAAATCCTGTTGTTTATGGAGTGTTATGTTCCATTAAATTGCATATTTATATCATAGGTTTTACATGTACATGTGTGTTAAGAGGAATGATCAGAGTTGGGAGTGATTAATGATAACAGATCTTACAAACCTTGTAGACATTACATAAACAGCTTGAGCACAGTCACTACATTTCACAACTACCTTGAGCAAATTGTTGCTATGATTTCTGATCAATTGATTGAATCCAAAGATTTTGCTTTGCCCCTCTTTCTGATATTCTAGCTTTAATACCAAGCATCGGCTCTGCATTTGGCTAGGTGGCTACAGCTAAATTCATATCCATCCATGCCTTTGAGTTGAATAAAATCTTCAAATTTATTTAGTAACTAGATAATGACTAATGAGGGAGCTCAGTACTTAACAGAAGGAAAAGAGATTGGAAGACTGAAGTAAATTAGGATAAACTAATGGTAAGAGGCAATTGCAGTCGAGATATTTGGGGAAAGGTAAGCCAGTGAGAAATCTAGCATGAAGAAACAACCAAGCATGGCGATGGTCAGCCTCAATCTACAGCTAACAGATCTAAGAAGAAAAGTAGTTCGCTCAGCCCTCCACATTCACTGGGGTTAGAGCAGTGGTTCTCAACCTGGGGTCCCCAGATGTTTTTGGCCTACAATTCCCAGAAATCCCAGCCAGTTTACCAGCTGTTAGGATTTCTGGGAGTTAAAGGCCAAAAACATCTGGGGACCTACAGGTTGAGAACCACTGGGTTAGAGTAACAGGACCCCCACAAATGAGAAAACTGCAAATTAAAGGAACAGTATTTTTTTTTCTGTGGCGCAAACACCTCTTTGAGAATCTCTAGGTCCTCTGGAATGACTCTGTAGTCAACTTCTGGTGGATGTTCACCATAGAATCATATGGAAGGACCTAGACATTCCTAGTTAAAACATTTTAATGAAATCCATTATTAATCAGATCTGCAGGAGGCAAAGCCACAAGTGTGGAGAGCTAACTACATTTATTGTTACAAATCTTTGCAATGTATATTTGGCCTTTACCAGTTTTTAAGCTGCCTTTCCCAATGTCATAGTCAAGTTAGTCATATTCTATATATTCCATCAAAATTTAGATGAATTTAAAAGCCAGGTCTAGTAGGAGGAGATATCCGTTAGACTGTTCTGCTGTTGTGGGGGGGGGGGGGGGGATAAATCCCTTGGTGCTACCTTTATTTCGTCCAACCAAAAAATACAAAATGCTTCACCCTGTTGTGGGTTAGTCAGCTTCCACATAATACAAACAATAAAACATGCAGTATTTCCTGTATTTGGGGAGAGGGTTGTGTTTGATTTAAAAAATTGAAAAGGATCACACTTAACACAAGTTTTCATTTAACACAAAATTATGATGAACTATGATGTGGGCCCTCTCCATTATAACACAGAAAGAAGAACCACTACTTATCTCCATTTTGGCCCATAATTCTGAAGTATGAGATTCTCTCTATATCTAGAAATCCTTTTCTTTTTTAAAAATTTTCTAAGTATTTTTATTAAATCATTTTCAGCAAGATATAAAATGTACATACATGGGGGTTTTAAAGCAGGGGGAGTAAGGGAAGGGGAAGTAAGGGGAGGGGTTTTCTTGACTCCACTTGGTTGGTCATAGGAGGAATTTTGTTTGTTTTAATATGTGCCAACCATAGTTCGGGTTTTTTTTTCCAAACTATCTGGCTCATAGCACAAGGCTGAAAAGGGTATTAGGTGTTTATCTAAACCCCTGTAAATATTTTGCTAGATCTTTCATAATCTGGACTGAGTTGTAATGAGCTACTATGATTCCCCCCTCCCCCCTGGTTTCAGTGGGAGAATTAAGCACATCTTTAACTTACTCTTTTTTAGGATGTGTACCTGTATTTGGCTGGACTCAGTCCATAATTCTCATTCTTTTTTAGTAATCTAGGAGCAGTGTGAGTCTCCTGATGACTCTTTTTCTTCCTCTGAACTATGATTTATATAGATGAACGGTGCCTGAGCTACCTGAATGCAAATGTTAAGTGATTACTAGCATAATAGTATGACCTCTCTCTCTCTCTCTTTCTCTCTTTTATTCTCACACACACATACGGAGCATGTTTGTGTGTGTGTGTGTGTGTGTGAGAGAGAGAGAGAGAGAGAGTAAAAAATTAAAAGAAATAGAGAGATCATGCTATTATTCCAGTTTGAAGTCACTAAGGGAGCTCAGTACTTAACAGAAGGGAAAGAATGAAGGACTGAATGTAAACCAGGATAAACTAACGGTAAAAGGCAATTTGTTGATTTGCCAGAATGTTGTCAAGATATCTGGGGAAAGGTAGGCCAGTGAGAAATCTGCCATGAAGAAACAACCAAGCATGGCGATGGTCAGCCTCGACAAGTCATCACTCAAAAGTTGCTCAACCATGAAAGTTCATTTTAAAATGAATTCAACCATGGACCTCCATTTTAAAAATGACAACAACCTCTTGTCTCAGCACAGATAAATGTATGGTACTTGTTTTGAAGTTTGAGAATGGGAGACCATTCAAATATTGTCCTGTATAGCTGTCCTGTGCTGCTGTTCTTACATTTCTAACCATTCCCTCCTCTTTCTCAATAGAGTTTTAGTGTGCAACCTCTATCCTTTTGTCAAGACTGTGGCATCCCCAAATGTCACTGTGGAAGAAGCAGTTGAACAGATTGACATAGGTGTGTTAAAGCAGTCTTTGTATTGGTGGGCTGTGTAACATTAATCAAAAGCTGTTGCGTGCCATTCTCTTGGAGTGACAGTCGTTAGTCTTTTATTCGGTGTGTTCCCCCAAATGCCTCCCCCCAAAGTGAAACTGGAAAACTTTATCAGAAATTTTCCAGTGGTCTGAATAATGCCTGGGTCCAACTGAAGTACCCTCATCTTTACTCAATCTCTATACTACTAGCATTTCATATTGACCAAAATTTAGCACTAGTTGAACCTTCAGTTTCACTGAAGGATGAGTATGAGTCTGTGGGCACAGGCAACTTATCACAGTACTGTTCTATTATCCGGGCGGGGGCCACAAGGGGGTGCTAGTGAGAGAGGGATGGGTGGTGAGTTGAAGAAGGCAAGGAAAACAATTTTTCCCTGTTTTCCTGTTATTCCCCCCACTCATGTCCCCATCATGGAAGCCACCCTCGTTTATAACATGAGAAGTTTGTGTGTGTGTGTGTGTGGGGGGGGGGGGATAGCAAGTGACAACAGGGAAAATGGTTTTCCTTCTTTAACTTTGCCCCTGTAAAATGGATTATCCTCTCTCTAGCGCTCCCTTGTGGCTTCCGCCCATATAATGGAACACATTTTGTCTTGACAGCTTGTGACTGAGTGAGAAGCAAGAGGTCTTATAAAACAGAATCAAGGCAGACAATGCATGCATTTGCTAGAATAAAGATTTTGCAGTGCAGCTGTTCCCCTCATCAGTTGCGTTTGTCAGTACTTGTGTCCATAGAAGAATAACTATATGTTCGTTAATTATATTTAATCTATGGTTGATTGCAATAGCCCAAGTAACCATGGATTGATATGAGAGGAGGGGGTGGTGTTTATATGGTGATGAAAGGTTTGCCACTCTACATCTCTAGACTTATTTGAACAAACCCTCCAGAAATTTGTAGGTACTCACTTTTCCATCAGTGGTATAAATATGGAATGAAGGTAGACACATATATACAAATATCAGCAGTTTTAAAAGTTTAAAATTGCAAGTTTAAAAATGTTTCATTAAAAACATTTTGGTTTACTATGTTAAGTTATTTATTTATCTGAACTGTTGTTGAATGTATTGTGTCAGGCATTGAATTTTTGCATATTTTTGTAAGCCGCCTTGAGTCCCCTCAGGTGAGAAAGGTGGGGTAGAAATGATGCAAATAAATAAATAAATAAATTTACAATAGGCAGATAGACACATTGATTTCTAAATGACTAAGAAGCTAAAGCGATATACAGCCATTTTAGATATATATATGTAGCATATCCTTCAACACACCAGTGTCGTAGCTATTTTAGAGTCCAACTCTATCAGCTGCAGTCTGTATTGCTGCCATGGTGATGGACATTGTAATCTAAAACTTCTGGGGAACTCCAGGCAAGAGAAAGCCATGTAAGTAATAAATACTGAGTAACTGAATAGGTAGTAGTAGTTCTTGCACTATAAGTGCCGGTGGAAGAGAGGGTAGCTCTGGGGTGTCTGGAACACTGTATGGACATAGACGTAATGTTTTCGTGTTTTCTCTATATCATAGGAGGTGTAGCCTTGCTTAGGGCTGCCGCGAAAAACCATGCTCGCGTGACAGTTGTATGTGATCCTGGGGACTACACCACCATTGCAAAAGAAATGAAAGCCTCCAGTAATAAAGACACTACTTTGGAAACTCGACGCCAGTTGGCTCTCAAGGTATACACCTTCTATTGTTGGAAGTTGTGAATTTTGGTAACTTTTTAAAGTGTCGTGTTGGGTGTTTGAATCTCAATCCCTCTTTCTTCAGGCTTTTACTCACACTGCTCAATATGATACAGCCATTTCCGATTACTTCAGGAAACAGTACAGCAAAGGGGTGTCCCACCTTCCCCTGAGGTATGGCATGAATCCACACCAGACTCCGGCTCAGCTTTACACTTTGAGGCCTAAACTTCCCCTCTCAGGTAGGATGTACTTGAAAACCTATCATTATAGATGAAATGGGTAGGCTTGGCTATGCCATAGATCAGTGGTACTCAGCCTATGGGTCCCCAGGTGTTTTGGTCTACAACTCCCAGAAATCCCAGCCAGTTTACCAGCTCTTAGGATTTTCTAGGAGTTGAAGGCCAAAACATTTGGGGGACTCCTGGTTGAGAACCAGTGCTGAAGACAGATGTGGATATGCTTCTGTATCCAAATCACCACACCTTTTGTAATTTTTATGATAACTCTGAGTGGGACGTATCTTGTCAATATCACAGGTAGAAAACTGAGCAGAAAGAGTAGCTTGCCCAATCCTGTAAAATGCATTAAAAACAGGGACAAGATAACAACTAAGGACTTCCAGTAGGCCTTTGAGAACTGATTTTCTGTATAATATTCAGTGTAAGGTTCAGTGGGCTTCTACTTGTTTTTTATTTTTTCAGCAGATTTGTAGTTTTATGATGGTTCAATGATTTTAAACTTGTGAATTTTCATTTATTAACTGATTCACCACTCTTGGGTCCTAACTGAGAATAAAAGTAGGATCTAAATAAATATTATGTTTCTTGATTCATCTCAGCGACACTACATTTTGGTACCTCCCACTAGTTCTGGTGTACTCAATGAAATGTTAGACTTTGATTGGAGAAAGTTCCAGTCTCCTCTTAGAAAGCAAATTTATTCAGTGATTTGGATTCAGTCACTGTCTTCGGAATTTCTTTTAAAGATTAAGAGAACCATGAATCCTGCTCTGAGTTCCTTGCCAGAAGATTTCACAGCTATCTCAGACTTCACTTTGTTTCCTGTTCTCCTATATCATTTGACTGCTAGACTTCCAGGGAGTTCGGCAATTTTAGGTATTCATTCTTTAGAAGAAATTTGAGCAATCATATTTTCATAGTAACATAGGGTTGGAAGAGACCACAAGTGCCATCTAGTTCACCCCCTGCCTTGCAGAAACACAGAATCATCCCCTACAGATGGCCATCCAGCCTCTGCTTAAACCTCCCCCCAGAAAAAGAGACTTCACCACACACAGAGGCTGTGTATTCCACTACTGAACAGCTCTTGCCATTAGAAAGTTTTTCCTAATGTTTCAGTAGAATATTTTTTTTCCTGCAATTTGAATCCATTACTTCATGTCCTAGTCTCCAGAGCAGCAAAAGATAAACTTACCCCCTCCTCAATACAACGCTCTTTGGAATATTTAAATATAGTTAGCATGTCCTCTTCCAATCTTCTCTTCAAGTTAAACCTATCCAGCTCCCTAAGCTCCCTATTTTATCCCTGCATCTTTTTGGCTCCTAGCCAAAATCCTGTGCCTGCATATTCACCATTTATTTTCCCCCTTCTGCCAAACAGTTCCTAACAGTAACAAATGAAGTTCTCCCAAGCCCCAGACCTAAATGTGTTGCTACTCCCAAATAGAGTAAAACCATAAGTGGGATTTCCATTAACTTGATTCAGCAGGTCTGTCCTAGTTAGGATTAGCTATTAGATATAGGTTTTCAATCTAAATATGTTCTCCCCCCCCCCCCCCCCGCATGTGATATGGGGATCAAGTGCAGTGGATGTACTAAGACACTGGGAGAACAAGGTTCAAGTCCAGACTCACCCATGGAAACCCACTGGTCGGCCTTGGGTAAGTCCCATTCAGAGGAAGGTAAAGCAAAGATGCTCTGAACAAGCTCTGCAAGAAAAACACACTGTAGGGTCATTCTAACTAAGCAGTGACTTGAGAACATGCAGCCTCCTTGTTTTGCATTAACATCGATGTTGATGCACAGTGCCCCAATATCTCTAGTCCTTTTACTTCCAAATCAAAGACTAGAAATGAGAAGATTAAAAATACAATCATTTAATTCTGCAGAAAAAGTAAGGGGTGGTTTATAATCAAGTCAAGCCACGAAAGTGTTATGTTTGACTGTTTCTGCATCATGGGTTTTATAGTCTCAGATTGATGCACACACAATATCAAACTTCCCTTTCAACCTCTTTCCTGTCTGTAATGTTCCCTCTCAGCTTATCTTTCAGCTCGGCAGCTCTGTGTCTCTCTTTCTCTGTGTTCTGTTTCTTCTGTTCTGAAACACCCTGTGTTTCTCTTTGTTCCAAAGCAAAGCAATCTTTCTGCACAATTTTTCTCCCTCCTCCCATCACTGTTGGGTTAATCTGATCTCTCTCTACTTTTCACCAACATATCTTGTCCTGCCAACACTTACCTTTTTCCAAATCCCTTCACTCTTTTTCTTGCTCACTCCTTTTAATCCATTCTTAAACTTCTTCCTTGTGAAATTCACTTTACATTTCCTGGTCCCAACACCGAGAGGGTTAAAAAAAAAAAAGCAAGAAATCTAGTGTGAGCTAAAACTGAGTATAACTGATCTGATTTATACTTTAACTGTTGAGGCTCCCTGCAGAATGGTCTTCATGACTGAATTGACTTTTCACCTTTTTCTTTTTCTTTTCTCCTTTCTCCCCTGCAGTTTTGAATGGCTCCCCAGGGTTTATAAACCTTTGTGATGCTCTGAATGCCTGGCAACTGGTCAAAGAGCTGAAGCAGGCATTGGGCATTCCAGCTGCAACCTCCTTCAAGCATGTCAGTCCAGCCGGTAAGATGACAACTTCAACTTCTGGCCTGTCTTGTTTATGTGTGGATTTCTTTTCTCCTGCTGCTTATTGGGCTGTCCTTTCAGAGGTTCTGCATTCTTTACATACATATGTCAAGAAATACAGGTGGAGGGGTAGACAGCTTCACAGGATCTGGAGGCCATTTTCACCTTTACTCCTGGTTGCATCATCTACTCCTAGCAAAACAGGATAAGATCAGAAGGTGGCTTCACTTTCTTTAAAAGGGCATTTTGTTTCCTTGTTTTGCAGAAATGCAATCCTGGAGCATGCAGTCTGGAAGTATGGTTCTCTTGATCAGTGTCTCAAACTGTGCGCCTCCAGGTGTTTTGGACTTCAGCTCCCAGGAAACCCAACCAGTTTACGAGCTGTTAAGAATTGTGGGAGCTGATGTCCAAAACATCTGGAGGAGCACAGATAGATAGATAAATATAGATATAGAGGAAAACAGGCTTGGGGGGTGGAGGCACTCACTGCAATATTACCCTGTGTGGGCAACTTGTACTGATATTAGGAATAGGCAAAGAGTGGCATGTAGCTCCAGAAGCATTTTGAGCTTAGGAAGGGTAGATTTTTTCTCCAAACATCCTCTAGGGTAGGGATCCTCAAACCTATTAAGTAGAATGCCGGTTAATGGTCAGTCCCTCAGATTGTTGGAGGAAGACAGACTATAGCTTGAAAAAACATGAACAAATTCCTATGCAAACTGCACATATGTTATATGTTGTGCAAAAAAAAACCCCTGAAAGAACCATACAATGTTTAAAATGAAGAACAGTTTTAACCAACATAAACTTACCAGTATTTCACCAGGAAGTGTGGGCTTACTTTGGGCTGGTGAGATAGTCAAGTTAATTAGGATTGTTGTTGTGTGCCTTCAAGTTGTTTCAGACTTAGGGCGACCCTAAGTCTAAAGTTTAGGGTGGGGGTGGGTAAATGACCTTGTAGGGCCCACGGGTCTTAATTTTTTTTGGGGGGGGGGGTCTGGTCTAGGGAATTTGAAGGTCATTCACATTATTTTTATGTCTCTCATGTACTACTGTAGAGCATTAGATGTTATTGTAAGACTAGAAAGTGATGTAAAAATGTCTTCTGGAAAGGGGATTAAAATATGGTGAAAGTGATTTCACATTCCCTGTCGGGCATTTTTTGGCATTGGCATTGGCATATGCATGTGTGTGTGTGTGTATATATATATAATACATATACACACACACATTTGATTGAAGGATTGATTTCTTTCATGGGAGAGATGTAACAGTGGACATGATCCTCCAAGGTTTTTCATGTCCCTCTGAGCACTGATGGAGATTGGAGGTTTTTCACATTGCTTCCTGCTTTTACTTGTTTTGCCTCCAGGTGCAGCTGTTGGAGTTCCACTCACAGAAGAAGAAGCGCATGTCTGCATGGTGCATGACCTGCAGCCCACGCTGACACCTCTGGCAACTGCCTATGCAAGGGCAAGAGGTGAGCAAGTTTTCTAAATTAATTTCCTTGCATCCTTTAGGTATAATGAACTCCCATAGAACCCCTGCAATCAGGAGCAATAAGGAGCAGTAGTATCTAAACTATAGGAAATTTCCAAGAACAAACATGAAATTTCCTCACATTTTTTAAAAAATTGTATAAATACCAGTCATCCTGGAGTAATGGAGTTGATTATATTAAGCAATTTCTTTAAATTTATTACACTTGTCAAGTAAAAAATAGAGGAGAGGCATACTGTTAGGTTAAGCAGTGCTACTCTGAGCAGTGATCCATGGACTGAAGCCACTCTCCAAATCATTGTCTATCGGTACCTAGAGACTTTCTGGGAATGAAAGAAATAATGTACCCAGTGGGCATAAACATGACACCAATCCCCTGTCCGTTGGAACAAAACAGTTGCTGGTCCTGCACTTCAGCATACGAAGCACTGTAACACAAAGGGATCCAGCAGCACCTTTGAGATTATCTTGTGAGAAAAGAGTTGGTAGCATAAGCTTTCATTAGGCTAGGAAACTTTAAGCTACCAACTTTTTTTCTCACTTAGTCTCAAGGGGGGGGGGGAATATTCCTGTACATACTGATCCAGACTAGATTTGTGTACTACAGTACAGCCGAGTGGAGTATAACCAACTTCAAAGCTTTTTAAAAATACTTTGCATTGGATTCACACAAGGATGTGAAGTCATGCCTCCTGATTGAGGGCAATTGTTTACTGCTTCAGAATGCAATTGAACACAGCAGCTCAGCAGAGAGATTTGGTGATTATTCATTCACCATGCTGCAGAAAACAGCCCTAGGGAATATGTAAGGTTGACCAAGCTGATGCTTGGAATACCTCTCAATGCAACTTCTGCACCTTTTCATTTGTAGCAGCTGCTGGACCTTCAGTAAAATTTATGTCAGTCCAAGATGTAAGCTAAAAAGTCAAACTAGGCAGCTGAATAAACATGTCTGGGGTTGGACATGAAGAAGCTATCTTAATGCGAGAACTTCACTAGAGAAGTAACCTGGTGCCAAATATTACTACTTTCCAGGTGCCGATAGAATGTCATCTTTTGGTGACTTCATTGCTCTCTCAGATATCTGTGATGTCCCCACAGCAAAGATCATTTCCAGAGAGGTCAGTGTATGTTGCGTTCTTTACTGAAGCTGGTGTTATCTGTGTATGACTAGAGCAGGGGTTTTCAAACTTTTTCAGCTGTGGAACCCTTTTTGAAGCAAAAGTTTCTCGTGGAGCCCCAAGAACTGTTTCTATATTATATGTTATATTATATATAATATATATTTATCAGGCATGGGCAAACTTTTTGGCCAACAGTATTTTGGTGGAAGACCTCAGAGGCCATCCAGTCCAACCCCCTTTCTACCATGCAGGAAAAGTACAATCAAAGCACCCCCTATGCGGTGGGAGGGAAATGGGGTTTTGGAATTAAGTAAAGCAAAGGGGAAAGGATCTGGATTGCAAGGGAGGCAAGGAAAAATGCATGTCCATGGAAAGGTGACGTACAAGCATGGGGAAGAGAAGAAGTAAGCGAGGTGAAGATGGGGTCCTTCCAGGGTAGAGGTCCTACAGCCTGAGGCAGCCACTTCCCTCTTCCTAATTGTAGGGCCTTGCATGTGCCAGAGAGTGAAAAAATGGAATCTGTATGCAGTAGGCATACAGAATACTGTGCCATGGGCTTGACCATAGTGGGGGAATAAGAACTGCTGTTAAGGTGGCATACTATATTCTTTGTTTCTAACAACACTATTTTACAGAAGGGCAAAATAGGTTTGCTTGGTATCTCCTGGCACAGGGGGAGGGAAGAGATTAGGGTGTGGGAGGGCCTTTTTGACTCCTCCAGCCCCTCAACAGAGCATACTCGTATATATGCTGGTGGCCAGATGTGATGTTTCAGGTGACCAGTAGACACTGGTTCCTTTCTGGGTTTTGCTTTGGCTTGCTATTCATTTGGGAAGCCTTTTTGGACTTGGAGTTTCGCTTTACCTTCAAGTCATTTTCATTTTATAGAGACCAAAAGCTTCATCGGATTGGGAATTTCTTGGCAATGTTTGTTCGGCAAGAGGGGGGTACTTGTTTCTTCCCCTGAGGTTGAAATAATGTCACTTGCTCAAGGACACTCAATGTGAAAACTTGAAGCCTGGTGTCCCAGAGTCCTAGCTCTTAAACTACTGATTCCTGGAGTCTAACTTATAAGATAAGCTCCCTGGAAGCTCAAGGAATGTTCTTTTTG
This sequence comes from Anolis carolinensis, assembly GCF_035594765.1. NCBI lineage: Eukaryota > Metazoa > Chordata > Lepidosauria > Squamata > Anolidae > Anolis > Anolis carolinensis. Next base: position 179,354,763 of record NC_085841.1, on the reverse strand, counting down.
CAAATATTGCCCTCTTCCAGAATTTAAACCCATCTACCTCTTCTGGCAGGCCTACTCAGCCAGTTTTAATCATGAATTTTAAGCTTGCGTCCTACATTTTAATCTTTGTTCTGTGTATTTTAGCATGCATTTTATAGAAATACATATTAATACAGTAGAGTCTCGCTTATCCAACGTAAATGGGCCGGCAGAACGTTGGATAAGCAAATATGTTGGATAATAAGGAGAGATTAATGAAAAGCCTATTAAACATTAAATTAGGTTATGATTTTACAAATTAAGCACCAAAAATCATTATACAACAAATTTGACAGAAAAAGTAGTTCAATACACAGTAATGCTATGTAGTAATTACTGTATTTACAAATTTAGCACCAAAATATCATGATATATTGAAAACATTGACTACAAAAATGTGTTGGATAATCCAGAACGTTGGATAAGTGAGGCTTGGATAAGTGAGACTCTACTGTATGTGTATTTTATAGAATTTACAGTTATTATGTGTTTTAACTATGTTATAACCCGCCTCAAGTCACGAGGAGAGACGGATAAGAAATAAAATTATTGGGATGTTGTGTGGTTTCCAGTCTATATGGCTGTGTTCTAGCAGCATTTTCTCCTGGCGTTTTACAGCCTGGAAACCTCATAACACTCCAGTGATTCCAACAGTGAAAGCCTTCGACAATAAAATTATTATTATTATTATTATTCCTTCAATTCTGCAAATGTGCACCTTTTGCGCATGAATGTGCTGTCTTGTGTATGTAAACACTGAATCTAATAAAAGTTTGTGACTTATTTCATAAGATGCTATTTGTTATTTTTGGTCAATGTATTATTTGTTGTAACTGCAGGTATCTGATGGGGTTGTGGCTCCAGGATATGATGAAGAAGCTCTCAAAATCTTATCCAAAAAGAAAAATGGAGGATACTGTGTTCTTCAGGTTAGTGTTTGGAATGCTCCAAGTCATTTTGAGGAAGATGGGACTTGAAGATGTCTTATCTCTTTCCTGCCTCACTTGCCATAAGCTCTTTATTTCCTAATGTTGCAACTTCTTCCATCAGTTTACTTTTAGAAAGTGATAAGTGAAAGTAAATAAAGATATGTATCTTTTCAAGTTACATGTAAAGTTTTAAAAAAGGTAGCTTCCAAGTTGATGGGATAATTTCTAATTATTATAGATGGACTGAGCCCAGGTAGTCTGTTTGCTGTTTACCTTGCAAAGTTGTCTTCATCATTATTATGATGGAAAAAAATATTCTTTGATGTGCCCTAATGAAAGTTTAAATATGGAGCAATATGTTGTCATGGTTACTAGAAAAACATGACAACCTGGTTGTGATTCAGAGAGCCTTGCAAAGAACACTGACATGCACTCCTGAATTTCCACTTCAGTAGCTACAGCCAGAGAATGACAGATCTGTTTTTTGGAATTATACCATATTTTTAAAAACTGCTTAAGATTTTAATGGCCACCTGTCACTTGGTCTTTGTGCACCTACTCCCATACATTTATTTTGGTGGGGCAGGAATAATAAAACTGTGGCTGTTTATAAAATGCTAAGCAGAAGTAACCCTATGAAACAAAAATTGAAAAAAAATCTGTTCCTGGTTTGAAAGTGTTATTTCCTATTTAATTTTGCAGTACCTAATTTGAAGGTAGTTGTTATGCTCCAGAAGCTTTGTTTTTGGGCTGCCACAAACTATGTTGAATTGGTTGAGACACTAGGTCTCAACCAACCACTTGGTGCACCCCACCCCCACTTCATGCAAGGTGCGGTAGGCAAACCACCCCAACATCTGCACCCAGGGGCCACCAGGCTGAGCGGGGGGCGGGGGTGGGGGGGGGTGGGGGGGGGTGGAAGGCCAGAAGGCCCCCCTCCCTTCAAGCCCCACTTATGGACTAAGGGACATCCTTCTCCTTCAGGCGTGGGTGCTGGCTGGATGTTAGCAGCCAGAAGTTGCCCAGCAGCCATTCCGGGGAGGCAAAGGAGATAGGGCTAACAAGGCAGTGGTGCGACCCCTCCCAAATACCCAATCGACCCCTCTAGGGGTTGTGACCCCCAGGTTGAGAACATCTGCACTAGGAGATTATTCATTGAAAAACTATAGCAAAATGTGCTGCAGGATGTCTTGCAAAAACAAAGGTTTTGAAGTTTAATGAACTTTTTCCATGTTTTTATACCAGAACCCATTAGGAAATGGCATTTATAACCTAGGAACAAAAATTGTGTTACATAGTGTAATTAAACTAAGCATAGAACAAGTATTTTTGCACTCAGCAAAGGAATAACATATTTGTGTATAAGTCGACCTAATCTATAAGTTGAAGGAAGGCTTTAGGGGAAAATTTTATAGATTTTTATGTAACCTATGGGTAGGTTGAGGGTCATTCTGCAGAGAGAGAAAATAATACTGTAATAATAATAATAATAAAACTTTATATACCGCTCTATCTCCCCGAAAGGACTCAGGGTAGTTTCCAAAGAGTACAAATACAAAACAACATATAATAAAATATAACAAAAATACATCATAGATAAAACACAGCAATTTCAGTTAAAAAACAATCGCAGTGACAGCCTTTGATCAAGGGGCGGGAAACATTAGTCAGGGCGAGGCTGGCCTTAATCCATTTTTAAGGGTAGATGAGAACTTATATACCTATCTTGGGGGCAGATGATGAGCAGTATACCACAATCTGAATCAAGTGAAAGCTAATCTTGATCAAAAACCTGCCCATGCCACCTCAGGGGGCCAGTTGCCCCTGCCACTACTGCTATGTTCCTAACCAGGCATTCAAAAAGTTATTTTACCACTTATGTAGAGAAGAGAATTGTTCCTTCTTTTTATAAAAATCAAGGTATGGTATTAACTTTTATCGAAAAAGGAACCATCTCCTTTTTTAAGCGCATTAGAGAATGGTAAGAGCTCAATCTATCCTGAGAAAACCTTAAAAGGAGCACTCAACTCTTTCTCCTTCTGTCATGGCACCATGTTGGATCTTTTTGAATGCTTGGAAAGGAAAATGGAGACTCAGTGGCACTTCTCCTCCAAGGAGTGCCAGGAAAGTAGTAGAAATTATCACTTCTATATTCTCCCAAGACAAACTAAGCTTTCGCCTTTCATCACTCTGTTCAGAGAACAAGATGATTCCTTTTTTTGTAAGAGTTAAGGTACAGTACTTGAATAAGCTGACACAGATTTTGGGGAAAAATTTCTAGACTTATACATAAATATATACAGTAAGTGTGCTACACTATTCAAACTTAATTTGAGTTTGAGGGGAAAAAAATCAGTGCCGCTTTAGTCTAAAGTATGTATTTTGAGCAATTTATTCTTTTCCGGGTGCATTTTCCCCTATAGACATAGTTAGACATGTGAAAGAGAGAGAATGATTTGTAACCATGCTACCCAAATTACTTCTGAGCACAGAAGTTTCAGCATGACATGTTAGGAATCTTAAATAGTGGGTTAGATTTTTTCCTGGGAATTTCCTCCAAAATGGAAAAAAGCTGTATTAAACTGTTCTGTTGTTGAAACTATTCCTTTCTTTTTTAGATGGACCCAGCTTATGAGCCAGATGAAGCCGAAATCCGTACTCTCTTTGGATTGCATCTAATGCAGAAGAGGAATGATGGCGTAATTGACCGATCACTGTTCAAGAACATTGTGACCAAAGATAAAAAAGTGAGTACAGGAAAATGATTATTTGATAAAGGAGTGCTAATGTCAAGAAAAGAAATGTTAAAAGCAGTAGAGGTACTAAGGGTGCAGTCCAGAAATATGAAAAGGGGTCTGGATCATTGGCAGTGCATATAACTTAAAACAAGTATGGGCAAACTTCGGCCCTCCAGGTGTTTTGGATTTCAACTCCCACAATTCCTAACAGCCAGTTGATGTCCAAAACACCTGGAGGACCGAAGTTTGCCCATGCCTGCCTTACAAGCAACTGTTGCAGATCCAGTTCTGTGGGTGACATTTTTGATCAAATATCTCTGCCTGCAAGGCTGGTAATGATCTTTGCTCCTTGGGAGCCAGTCTTTGGTAATACTGTTCCAGTTAGGTAGCTCACTTGGAAATCTTCTACATAGTTCAATTTGCTTGCCATGTGCAGTCCTGGGATTGTTAGGTTGGTCAGAGGAACCAGAAGAGCTCTCTGGCTGAGAATTGTTAGTGCTTATCCCATAAACACTATGGGCTATGTCTGTTTTTATTGTTGTTTTTATTGTTATTTTAAAGCTAATTGTATTGTTTTAATCTATTTCTGTAAACCGCTCTGAGCCAAACTGGGAGTGGCGGTATACAAGTCTAATAAATAAATAAATAAATAAATAAAATAACTGTGTATCTCAGGTTTCACAGGATGCTGCAATGGCCATTGTAGTGGAATCACTGTGCTAGATGATTCTGGGAGTTGTAGTTTGAAAAGGGGTTTTTCCTAAGCTCTCCTTGAATCATCAGATGATGTGGTGTATTGAGCACTGGCTAAATACTCATACTCATTGGCTAAACCTTTACAGGGTTTCAGACAAGACTCTTTCCAGCTTCACCTAGAGATGTCAGGTACTGAATGGACCATCTAGATCAGTGGTTCTCAACCTGAGTGTCCCCAGGTGGATCCTACAACTCCCAGAAATCCCAGCCAGTTTACCAGCTGTTAGGATTTCTGGGAGTTGACGGCCAAAACATCTAGGGACCCCAGGTTGAGAATCACTGGTCTAGATACAAAGCATGTGTTTTCTCCCAGCATTCAAACCAAAAGTGAACAGATACTCATCTGAACTATGCTGACACCCTACTTTTCCATGACCTAGTATCTACCTGCTCATACTGCCAACATGACCCACCTCATTTTGGTGGGGCAAGGTCTCAAATGTATACGCCCATATACATGTCCCAGCCAGAACACCAAACACTAATCTCAATAGTAAAACCAAAATGGCCAGAGGTGTATTGTTCTTCAAACTAGATACCACTCGGAACACAAAAACCTACTTCTCTCTTGTGAGCCATGTACAGCCTTGTAATTTTCACCAGAAGGCTAGATGCTCAGCTTCACTAATGTAGTATTATTTTGGGTCAGCAGATGGCCCCTTTGAACACATTTTCTCCTGGGACATTTGCTTTTAGGATTTTTTTTTTTTCGTGTCAGGAGCAACCGGAGTTGCTTCTGGAGTTTTACCATCCTTGTGGGAGGCTTCTCTCATGTCCCCGCATGGAGCTGGAGCTGATAGAGGGAGCTCATCCACGCTCTCCCCGGGTGGGATTCGAACCTGGCAGCTTTCAGGTCAGCAACCCAACCTTCAAGTCACTTAGTCCACTACGCCATCTGGGGGCTCCATCTTTTAGGAATAAAAATGGGGGTTAAAACCAAGTCTGCAGTGAAATATCACTTCTAGGTGTTTTCTTCTCTACTTGCTTATGCAATAATGGCAATAACCATAATGGCTATTTTTGCTCTAAGTATACTTTTGGGTTACGTAAAAGTCAAAAATATTGTCATATTTGTCTAGAATATCAGTACACAAAGGACTCTTGTAGCATCTTAGAGACTGACTGAGGTAATGTTGGTAGCATAAGCTTTTCATCTACAAAAGCTTATGCTGCTAATTTCGTTCTCTTCGGTAGTCTCTTTGGGGATGTGGTTAGAGACCTTACAAGGAACTATAGCAATGTTAGCATCTTCCATTTTAGGCAACAATTCTCATGCCTGGGAATTTCTACTGTTTCCTCTTCCTTTGCCAGTGAACCATTTTCTGTCCATGTCTATGTTGTATTTAGCCCTCATGGACTCATTGAAAGGGTGCAAGGCATTAGAACAATACAGAGATACTCACTAGAGATGTGTGCGGTATTTGTTCCTATTTGTTTCATTTGTGTTTCTGTTTCATATACCGCCCATTTGGATGGCATGAAATGGATAGCCCACCCCCCTCTCCCCGAAACAAAAAACAACTTGAAATGAAAGGCAGCTTTTCAAATCAATTGCCTCACAGGGCCTGCAGCCGATTGCTGAGTAAGGAGCGCTTCTTACTCTGCAGTCGGCTGCAGGCCCTGCGAGGCCCGGGTACGTAGGTCCAAAGCCTGCATCTCGAGAGCCAGGTGCATAAGGCAACAGCCTGCACCTATCAGCCCTGGAGCTTTGGGCCTACAGGTGAAGTCCCCCCCCCCTTCCCAAAAGAATAGGCTGAAAGAAAACTGATATTTTGGCCCCCAGAAACAAACAAACAAATGCCTGACCTCCCAATTTCGGGAGACTCAGACAAAAATGGATCAGGGCCCCACCGAAAGCCAGCACACGAAACGGGACAAGGTAAGTCCCGAATGCACACCACTAATACTCATAAACTTTGTAGATCTTTACTAGATATATGTGTGGGAAATGACACTAGAGAATGAAGTACCTACTCTGGAGATAAGAAGCATTTTTGGTAAATAAGGAAATCAAAATAGCACATTGATGGTTTCGCTTCTGAAAAGCAAACCTCACTGTTTTTTAGATTTTGCAGAGAGGGCTTGCCCTTGTAAGAAACCAGTTGACTCAGCAGTCACCAGACCTTTCATGTTAGAGAAGCTACAGTTTTGGGGTTTATCAAGAGAAGTGTTTCCCAAACTTCAGTCTTCCAGGTATTTTGCACTTCAGCTCCCATAATAACTGATCATTGGCAAAGACAGCTGAGGCTTCTGGGAGTTGTAGTACGAAATAACTGGAGGACTATAGTTTGGGAATCACTGATCTAGGGTAAATGACGTTAAAAGTCATTTTACAGATCTTCATTTTTGTGTCTTGAATAATGTAAGAGCTGAGAAAGGGGATTGCTAAATTTTGTGCAACGATAAGGCCAATTTCCATGGGTCATGAATTCATTTTAACTTAAAGAGTTGCCTGTCAGATAACGTTTCCCTTGTTATTTCAGCTTCCTGAGCAAGCGATCCGAGACCTGATTGTTGCTAGCATCGCTGTGAAATATACCCAGTCTAATTCTGTTTGTTATGCCAAGAATGGACAGGTAAATGTATGGGAATCTTTAGGGGAGGCTTGCCTGTTGTGCTTTTTGTATAGGCTACTGTGAATCAAATATAAGACAACAGCTTTAGATAATGGTGGTGTTTGTTTCCAATAATCAAAATTTTGGAAGTGCTTTGACCATCATTGTTTCTTGAGGACCACTTAGGCTTCACTAAGGTGGACCACTTTCTTCTAGATTTGCTGCCATTTTACCTATGTAGGCATAATCTATAGAAAGTTTTCACTGGAAATTGCTATTGTTCTTGTAGACCAGTGGTACTCAACCTGTGAGTCCCCAGATCTTTTGGCTTTTCAGCTCCCAGAAATCCTAACAGCTGGTAAACTGGCTGAGGCTTCTGGGAGTTGTAGGCCAAAAAACATCTGGGGACCCACAGATTGAGAACCACTGTGTAGACCTACCGGGGATACCTCTCTATTTTTGCTAGGTTCTCCAGGCCAACTTTATAATAACTGCGGGTGGAAGTCATTTGTATCAATAGGCTATTACTACAGTTTCACAGTAAGTCTAGGAATGAATACCCTGTGAATACAGAGGTTGTACAGGACTGTTTAAGATTCTAATTTTTATGGTTTATGTTTAGATTTGAAGTTGTTTTGTTTTATTATATGTTTCAGTTTCATGAGCATGATCCTGAAATCCTCTTGGGAACATTGAGAAATAAAATTCCCAGGTTCCTTAGCAAATGCAGCTGTGGAAGCACCGGAAGCCAATGTGATTTTTCTGATTCCAAACTTCCCAGTTCTTGCACAAATCTCATTCTTAGCATATTTTCCCACAGTAATTTTGTTATCTGTGCTTGCCATCTCTGTTGTCTAGTTTAATCAGATGGTTTCAATTTGTATGTGGAAAATATCACTTGGAAAGCTTGCTTCCTTTGTTGAAATGAGTAAAATTAAGCTTTTCAGCATAGAGTTTGAGGATTGGACTCTGACTCTGGAGATCAGGGTTTGAAGTCACCCTCTCTCAGCCTCAGAGAAAGGCAAAGCAAAACATCAACATATTCAGCATGTGTTTATAAACAAATATTTTGAAATTAGTCCAAGGCAAGCTTTTAGTGCTCAGGCAGCCTCATCCCATGTATGTTTGTTTGGAGAAAAATTGCACATTAGTACAGTGGTAATTACCTACTGGAGAATAGTGGTACTTGCCCTGGTGGCGCAGCGGATTAAACCGCTGAGCTGCTGAACTTGCTGACCGAAAGGTCAGTCTTTCAAATCCAGAGAGCAGGGTGAGCTCCCACTGTTAGCCCCAGCTTCTGCCAACCTAGCAGTTCAAAAATATGCAAATGTCAGTAGATTCATAGGTACCGTTCCGGTGGGAAGGTAATGGTGCTCAGCCACATGACCTTGGAGATGTCTACGGACAACGGCGACTCTTTGGCTTAAAAATGGAGATGAGCACCAACCCTTAGAGTCAGACACGACTGGACTTAATGTCAGGAGAAAACCTTTACCTTTACTTACTCATCAATTAATGCATATAGAATGAAAACCTTACAAGTGCAGAGGTTTTTTTTTAATTGATTTTCCTAGTTTTTGATGTGAAATACATTTAGGAACCCTGAACAGATATATATCTTATAGTTGTTCAATTTTACAGGTTATTTCAAACTCACATTCTTCCCACTAACATAGTACAGTATATCCTTTCAAAAAAAGATGTTGGGCTTCTTAATTTCCTCTCCCGCCTTGCCTTTTTTCCGTGCAGCATCTGTCTGATCAGCCTCCAGGATCTTTGGCAGAGGTAGATGCAGTTGCTATTATAAAATGCTAATAAATGCAAGTACCGTCTGTGAGGCTGTGAAAGTCTTCTTCCAGTTCGGTTCGAGTAATTGCGAACATTTAGTCTGCTATTGGGGCAAATAACACACATTTTATTCTGTTTTTATGTTTATTCTCTTTTGCTGGTAAATTTTGCTTGTTTTCCTTTGGATATCCGCTTTCTTTCTCATCATTTTCACCCAAGCAGTTTTTAGAACTTGTTAATATTTTTCTCTGAATCCACCCCCTCTTAATTCAACATATCCTCTCATTAGAGGATGACAGGGAGTTAGAAAAACAAGCCAAGCAATTGTTTAGGATTCTTATCTTGTTCCTGTTTCTTCTTCAATAAATGATGGAGCTGTTTATACAGTCATTGTTTCAGTTTATGCACATGAGGGCAGCCTTCTGTTGCAGCAATGAAAGCATCTCAAGAGAGTCGGCTAGAACACACCGCGTTGCTTTGCCACTCTAAGCGAGTCCATTTTAATCTGAAATGACATCTCTCAGTTGGCTGCTTCAGGTAATCTGGTGCTTGACTGGTATATAGTAAGCAATATAAATGTTTAGGAGCTTTAAGCACAGTGAATATTCTAGGCTCAGAGCTGCACCCAGAATAAGCAAAGACAACTTTTAAAGGGGGCTTTCACGCCACAGAAATATAACACTGTGATTATCCCTTAATAACCATGGCTGCATCTTGTAGAATCCTCCTGGGGATAATTTGTTCTGATTCCAGTGGGCCCTCAATGAACAGTCTCAGGGTCCCATAGGTTGCAGCCGTGACAGTTAAAATGGAATTGTACGAGGGTTGAATGAAAAGTAATGCCTCCACCTTCATAACTCCTCAACAGATGGCAGTACTGGTATGCGACAGGTACTGACTTGTTCAGTAGACAAGTGTACAATGCCATTTGGAGGGAAGCCTTAGCATTGAATGGTTGTGTTGTTAAAGTGTGAAGTATGGAACCCTGAGCAGACGGTCAGTCAATGAGACTTAAGCAACGTGCAGTCACTGAATTCTTGACAGCAGAAGGTGTCACCCCAAAGGAGATTCATCAGAGAATGCAAGCTGTTTATGGTGATTGTGTGGATGTGAGTACAGTGCGTTGTTGTACAAGTAAGTTTAAAGATGTTGAGGTGGGAACATCTGACTTGCATGACAAGCAAAGAGTCAGACATCCTGTGATAGCAACCACCGAGTTTCACAAGCAAAAGGTTGACAGATTGATTCAGGACAATCGTTGTATCACTCAGAGAGAAATTTCAAGCATAATTGGCATTTCACAAGAACATGTGAGTCACATTATTGCTTTGCTTGGCTATCGGAAGATCTGTGCACGATGGGTACTGTGAGACGCTGGTTACGGTAACAGTGTCGACTTCTTCTGTGACAGCTTCAGAAAACTTGTTCATTGTTGGCATAAATGTATCCAATTGACTGATGATTATGTGGAAAAGTGAATAGTGGTAGTTAAAGAGCACATTCTAAGGATTATTTCTGCGTTTGATTTATTAAAATATTCGCATCCAAACCCAAGTAACGAAGGTGGAGGCATTACTTTTCATTCAACCCTTGTAGCAATATAAAGTACTAGCTGTACCCGGCCACGCGTTGCTGTGGCAAAGTCTGGTGGTATGGGAAATAAAGTATTGAGGAATTGGTGGTAGTTAGGGTAAAGGTTTTCCCCTGACGTTAAGTCCAGTCATGTCTGACTCTGGGGGTTGGTGCTCATCTCCATTTCTAAGCCAAAAAGCCGGCGTTGTCCATAGACTCCTCCAAGGTCATGTGGGATGACTGCATGGAGCGGCGTTACCTTCCCGCCGGAGCAGTACCTATTGATGCACTCACATTTGCATGTTTTTGAACTTCTGGGTTGGCAGAAGCTGGGGCTAACAGTGGGGGCTCTCTCCGCTCCCCCAATTCAAACCTGCGGCCTTTCGGTCCAGAAGTTCAGCAGCTCAGTGCTTTAACACGCTGTGCCATAAGGGGATATCATTTCCTAAAGGTTGTGAATATACAATATTTCTGGGTTTTTTTTGTCTGTTGGAGGCAAGTATGAATGCTGCAATTAGGAAAAATGATTAGGATGTAATGGCCTTGCAGCTTTAAAGCCTGGCTGTTTCCTCCCTGAGTGAATTTTTTGTTGGGAGGTGTTAGCTGGCCCTGATTGTTTCCTGTCTGGAATTCCCTTGTTTTCAGAGTGGTGTTGTTTGCAATATTTTATGTGCTTCTACTGTCTGTGGCCCTCAGAAAACAGAGGATTTGCCAGACTTTGATGATGGGAATACTTTGCTGGGAGGTGTTAGCTGGCCCTGATTATTTCCTGTATGGAATTCCCCTGTTTATTTACTGTCCTGGTTTTAGAGATTATATTGTTCTGCATTATTCTATCCCAGTAATTACTTCATATTAAAGTAGAATCTCACTTATCCAACATTCGCTTATACAATGTTCTGGATTATCCAACGCAGTCTGTCTTTTCATAATCAATGTTTTTGTAGTCAGTGTTTTAAATTCATTGTGATATTTTCGTGGTAAATTTGTAAATATAGTACAGTAGAGTCTCACTTATCCAACATAAACGGGCCGGCAGAACGTTGGATAAGCGAATATGTTGGATAATAAGGAGGGATTAAGGATAAGCCTATTAAACATCAAATTAAGTTATGATTTCACAAATTAAGGACCAAAACATCATGTTAGACAACAAATTTGGAAGAAAAAGTAGTTCAATACGCAGTAATTCTATGTAGAAATTACTGGATTTATGAATTTAGCACCAAAATATCACGATATATTGAAAGCATTGACTACAAAAATGCGTTGGATAATCCAGAACGTTGGATAAGCGAGTGTTGGATAAGTGAGACTCTACTGTAATTACTACATAGCATTACTGCGCATGGAACTACTTTTTCTGTCAAATTTGTTGTATAATATGATGTTTTGGTGCATAATTTGTATAACGATTACCTAATTTGATGTTTAATCGGCTTTTCCTGAATCCCTTCTTATTATCCAACATATTCACTTATCCTGCCGGCCTGTTTATGTTGGATAAGTGAGACTCTACTGTATATTGATAATCTTATATTATCTGCCTAGAACTGGATTATATGAGGCCCCTTCTTCACAGCTGTATAAAATGCACACTGAAGTGGATTATATGGTAGTGTGGAGTCAAGATAATCCAGTGCAAAGCAGATAATATAAGATTATAAATGGGTTATTTAGCTGTGTGGAAGGGCCTTGTGTCTACACTGCCATATAATCCAGTGCAAATTAGATAATCTGTGGAAGAAGCCTAAATTAGGCCTAAATCTGCCTGTCCCCTAACTGAACCCTGGCTGTCCCTTGGTTGCTAGGCAACCAAGTGGGCAGAGATTAGCCCTCTAAACTGGCAGCAATTGGATAAAAAAAATTATTGCTCTCCCTCTAATTAGGACTTTATTTTTCTTTTCTTTTTGTTGTATCAACCTAGAGGCATGGATGATGGGTTGTGTTGTCAAATTTCGAGGTTGGGGGGCCTGTACTTTTGTTGTTTTGTGAGTCGCCGTGATGCCATCACTCTTTTATATATATAGATGACTCCCCCATATCTCTGTGGAGATACATTCCCATGTTTTGAGTGGATATGCGAAACCATGAACAATAGCAAACCCTATTGAAATGAAGACCTTCTGTCCCAACAGTACGTCAGAATTGCACTGGAGGACCTAGAAAATGCCTAGAAAAGACTTGTTTTGTATAAATGAAAATGTGGTTGTCATGGAGCATATTCTACTTGTGAATTGTGAAAGGGCCAGTAATTGGGTTTTGACCTGCTTTTATTTAATAGCAGTGTCAGCTCACCACAGCCGCTCCTGAATGAACACACGAGACTCTCTGTGGTATCACCAGGAACTTTTACTGTAGGAAACATGAACATCAGAAAAGCCAAGAATGGGAGGCTCCGGCCAACCCTCCTTTATATACCCTCCCCCTCATTTGAACAGTCTCTTCCCGCTCAGTAAAACCCCGCGCAAATTCCCCGCCAAGTCCATCAGCCGTTTCTCCTCCGAGTCCTGGGACGCAGGTGTCTTATCAATGTCAGTGACCCTGAAACTCAGAGCCACATCCAGGCTCTAGTAGCAGGGTTCTGACATGGCGTCCTCCTCCCCTTCGTCCTGGAAGGAAAAGATTAAACACAACTTTTGTTCTCCGCTGTCCAGAGTTCCTTTATACTTTTTTAACAGGCTGCAATGGAATACCGGGTGTACCTTTCCTAGGTCCTTTGGTAGCCTCAGCTCATAGGTCACTTCGTTTATTCTTTTTGCTACCCTGAATGGCCCTATATAGCGTGGAGCCAATTTCTTGGATGGGAACCCCAATTTCAGGTTTTTTGTGCTCAGCCAAACCAGATCTCCTTCGCCCAATTTGTCCCCCTCTCGGCGCCTACGATCCGCAAAGAGCTTGTACTTCTTTTGTGTTTCCCGCAATGCCTCTACCACGGTTTGCCACCCTTGCTTGATTTTGGCCGGCCATTCCTCGTCGGTCTGGCCCTCCCCTTCCTTCCACTCGGGTAGCCTGGGGAAAGGTGCCACCTCCTGTCCGTATACTATTTCGAATGGGGCACGACCTGTGGCCGAATGTACAGCCCCGTTAAAAGCCATCTCAGCAAACGGAAGAAGGTCCGCCCAATCATCCTGTCTATAATTGGTGTACATCCTTAAGAATTGGCACAGTGTCTGTTGGGTACGTTCGACCCCCCCGTTGGTCGCGGGATGAAAGGCCGAGCTCAGGTTCCTTTCTGCTCCTAACAGCTGTAAGAATTTTCCCCAAAATTTTGCAGTAAATTGGACTCCCCGGTCACTAATTATCTTGTCGGGACACCCATGTAGGCGATATACATGCTTCACATACAAATCAGCAAGTTTTTCAGCTGAAGGGAGTTTTGGCAGAGCCACAAAGTGTGCCTGTTTTGAGAATAGGTCCAATATTGTCCAAATGTATCTGTGGCCTCTGCTGGGGGGTAGTTCGCCTACAAAATCCATGGCTACGCATTCCCATGGCCTCATGGGCTCCACCACCTTCTGCAATAGCCCCTGGGGCTTCCCCGGTGGTGTTTTTCCCTCTGCACATAATTCACACTGCGTGACGTATCCCCTGGCGTCTTTCCTCATTCCGGGCCACCAGCATTGTTTGGCCAACAGTTTAATAGTCCTGGTGGGGCCTAGATGACCCGCACCCTTGTTATCATGGTACTTCCTTAACATTTCTCGTCTTAAACATTCAGGAATATACAATTTCTTATTTACAAACACCAAATCCCCACACAATTCTCCCTTTTCTTTGTTTGTTTGTAACCATTTGTCCATTCCATACGCTCGCTTCAACTCTTCCTCCCATATTTCTCCTCCCCCCGTGGAAATGGCAGTACGTTTGTTTTCTTTGGCCGCTTGTGCTCGAGTTAGTACTGCCAGGCCCCATTGCTTATCAAGAAAAATACTCCCTTCAGATTCCTGAATTCCTCCCCCGTGCTGAGGCATCCGAGAGAGAGCGTCAGCGAGTATATTATGTTTCCCCTGGAAGAATCTGAGTCTGAAATCAAAACGGCTGAAATATTGGGCCCATCTAATTTGCTTCGCTGATAGTTTACGAGGGGATCTTAGATACTGTAAATTTCTATGGTCAGTCCACACCTCAAACGGTGTTCCACTTCCTTCCAGAAAGTGTCTCCAGCACTCTAGTGCTTTTAGAATCGCTAAGGCTTCTCTCTCCCAAATCGGCCAGTTTTTTTCTGTATCGCTAAACTTTTTTGACAGATAGCCACATGGCTTCAGGTTCCCCCCCTCGTCTTTCTGTAGCAGAACTGCCCCATATGCCCGGTCTGACGCATCGCAATGTAATACAAAGGCTTTAGACATATCAGGGTGCTGTAGGACAGGCTCCTCAGTAAAACGCTTTTTAAGGGCTTCGAAAGCTTCCTGGCATTCTATTGTCCAGGTCAGTTTGGCCCCTGGGGCCTTCACTTTGGCTGTTTCTCCCCTACCTTTAGTCTTTAACAAATCCGTTAATGGCAAAGTGAGGCGCGCAAAGTCCTTGATAAATGTTCTATAGAAGTTTGCGAACCCTAGGAAGGATTGCAGCTGCTTCCGTGTTTTGGGGGCTTCCCACCCCCTCACGTCTTCTACCTTCGCAGGGTCCATCGCCACTCCCTGGGAGGAAATCCTATACCCCAGAAAGTCTATCTGGTCTTTATTGAACTCGCACTTGGCAAGCTTCGCATACAGTTTTGCTTCTCTCAACTTTTGCAGGACTTCCCTGACTAGTTCTATGTGTTGCTCCTTAGTCCGAGATACTAACAATATGTCATCTAAAAAAACAAAGACTCCCTTGTACAACAATGGATGCAACACTTCGTTGATTAATTGCATGAACGCGGCGCCTCCGCCGCACAAACCGAAAGGGAGCACACGATAGTTGAATAATCCGAATGCACAGGAGAAGGCCGTCTTCCACCTGTCCTCTGGTTTAATCTGCAATTTATGGTACGCTTCAATTAAGTCCAATTTAGTGAATATCTGTCCCTCCGATAACTGGGCGATCAAGTCCTTCACTAAAGGTAGGGGGTATTTATTTCCAGAACTGATTGCATTCAGGCCCCTGTAGTCAATGCAGAGCCTCAGCGTTTGGTCCTTTTTGCGCCTGAACAACACAGGCGCCCCTAGAGGGGAATTTGAAGGCTCTATGAAACCCCTCGCTAGGTTTTTATCAATGTATTTTCTCAGTTCCTCCTTTTCCCTAGCCGACATTGGGTATATTTTTGCCTTAGGAAGCTCTGCTCCTGGGACTAGCTCTATCTTCACTTCAACTCTCCGCTTCGGTGGGAAACTGTCTGCTTCCTTCTCATCAAATACGTCCACAAAATCCCGATACTCTGGGGGTAATTTATCTGCCAGTTCTGCTATCCTGATAGAGTCTTCCTCCCCCCTTTTCCCCGGCTCCCTTTCCACTTCCTGGCTCCCTCCTTCCAACTTCATCCTGAAGATCATGCTCTTATCCTCCCAGTTGATTTGCGGGTTGGCCTGCCCCAGCCATGGCATGCCTAGTATAACATTATAGCTGGCTATTTGTGATATCACAAATGACACCTTTCCTTCCCAACTCCCTATCTTACACTTTACATCTTCGGCACTGTACTTAGCTAATGATCCCGATGCTGTGGATCCGTCCAACTGCGAAAAAGCTATTGGGGATTCTAGGTTCGTTCTTTCGCATCCCAATCCCTCGGCTAATTCAGGGGAGATGATGTTCCTGGAACATCCACAATCCACAAATGCTTTGCAGGTTGCTTGTTTGCTGCCACTTTCCAGCTGAATGGGGACCACTATCATGGCTTTGTCCTGACTTACCAACCCCCCCGAGTGGTGCCTCATCGGTGGTTCTTCCTCGGCGCGTTTCCCTGCCACGGCTCTTGGTTTGGGCGGGCCTCCGCCTTCCCCTTTTCTCTGCCAGCACTCGGCAGCCCTGTGGCCCAAACGGCCGCACACGAAGCAGCCCCTCCTGCTGGTGCTCACGTTCCCTGTCGGCTCCGTTCTCCTCCCGGCTGGGGTTGATCCCTCCTTCCGGCTCCCCTCTTTCATCTGCGGCCGCTGCTGTAGCCCTCCTCGGTGCCTCCTCGCCTGGGCCAGCGATGTCTCGATGCGCCCCGCCAGCTGAATCCATCCGCGCAGTGTGTCAGGCTCATCACGATGCACCGCCCAGGAGAGGATCTCCCGCCTGAGCCCCTCTTTGAAGAGTTCTATCTTTGTCACTGCAGACCATTCCGGCACCTTTTCAGCGAGGCATTGGAACTCCTCCGCATACTCAGATACCGACCTCTGCCCCTGGGAGACGGTCTTCAACTCCTCCCTCGCCCGGATCTGCTCCAGTGGATCTCGGAAACGGGTCTCCAGGGCCCCCATAAAGCGTCGGAGTGACCCCAGACATGGGTCGCGCCGCGCGTGTAGTTGAACGTACCAGCTGGCCGCTCCCCTCTTCAACACTGCACCAATGGCCCGTACCCGGCTGGATTCCGTTCTAAAAGTGTGGGCATTGTCCTCCATATAGCCCCTCACCGTGGTCAGGAAAAAATCCAGTTCAGAGGACTCTCCCCCAAACTCGATCCTTAGTTCCTCTCGTCTCGGTAGGGGTCCCTGTGGTGGCAATCCCCAATTCTCCGCCCGTCGCAAGCCCCCTTGCGGGCCAGTGGGCCCCGCTGCTGCTTCCCTTTGTCCTGTGCCACGCCCGGCATTCGCCAGGGGCACCAGGGTCTCAGTTGGGAGCGTAGCCGGGATTCTCGGAGGCTTTTCCCCTTCGTCGTCACTCTCCTCCACCCGCGTCAGGCTCGTTTGGATCTTGGGCCGGGCACCGGGCTCCTTTCGCATTTCCCTTCCCTTCGGTGCTGGGAGGTCTGCAAAGCCCTGGCTGCTTCCCATGCTCACGTCCCACATTGAGCTAGCCCGGAGTTCCCTTCCTCGCTCCGGCTCCGCCAAAACCGCCAGGCGCTCCATCGCCCTCGACATCACTGCCAGGGTGGTCTCCATCGCCGACATCCTCTCCTCCAGAAACACCATCTTTTGCGGGCCTGGGGAAGGTGAACCTTCCTCTCCTCCGGTGCTATCTCCCCGCACCACTCCGCGCCTCTGGGTTACCCCATTTGGCTGGGCATAAGCGGTGGATGACGCCAGGGCCGCCAGCTGGTGGAACTCAGCGTCCGTCTCGGGAGTGGCCCTTTCCGACCTTCCTCCTCCGGCGCCCAAGAGCTCTTCATCCTCCACTTGCATGTTACACCTCACCGCTACAGCGGGATGGTGTCCGTATTCTTGGCTTAGTGTCAGCTCACCACAGCCGCTCCTGAATGAACACACGAGACTCTCTGTGGTATCACCAGGAACTTTTACTGTAGGAAACATGAACATCAGAAAAGCCAAGAATGGGAGGCTCCGGCCAACCCTCCTTTATATACCCTCCCCCTCATTTGAACAGTCTCTTCCCGCTCAGTAAAACCCCGCGCAAATTCCCCGCCAAGTCCATCAGCCGTTTCTCCTCCGAGTCCTGGGACGCAGGTGTCTTATCAATGTCAGTGACCCTGAAACTCAGAGCCACATCCAGGCTCTAGTAGCAGGGTTCTGACAGCAGTGGATATACCTTGTTTCCCTTCTGTAGTTGTTAGGGGCATATCCTGTTCTTGTGCATCTCAGTATACCAAATGAGAGTAAAAGGTAAAGGTTTTCCCCTGACATTAAGTCTAGTCATGTCCAACTCTGAGGATTGGTGCTCATCTCCATTTCTAACCAAAGAGGCGGCATTGTCCGTAGACGTTTCCTAGGTCATGTGGATGGCATGACAGCATGGATCATTGTTACTTACCCACAGAAGCGGTACCTATTGATCTACTCACATTTGCATATTTTTGAACAGCTAGGTTGGCAGAAGCTGGGACTAACAGTGGGAGCTCGCCCTGCTCTCCAGATTTGAACGGCTGACCTTTCGGTCAGCAAGTTCAGCAGCTCAGCGGTTCAATCCGCTGCGCCACCAGGGGCACCAAGTACCACTATTCTCCAGTAGGTAATTACCACTGTACTAATGTGCAATTTGTCTCCAAATAAACATTCATGGGATGAGGCTGCCTGAGCACTAAAAGTTTGCCGTGGACTAATTTCAAAATATTTGTTTATAAACACATGCCGTTGATGTTTTGCTTTGCCTGAGGCTGAGAGAGAGTGACTCCAGACTCTGGTCTCCACAGTCAGAGTCCAATCCTCAAACACTATGCCGAAAAGCTTAATTTTACTCATTTCAACAAGCTTTCCAAGTGATATTTTTCATCCAACACAGGAATACAGATGAACCAAGAATACAAGGCAGCATAAAATTCAATACAAAAATTCAGGAACAATCCTTCAAACTTGGAATCATGAAACATGAACAAAGACATGGAACTAGAATTCTCTTAGCAGGCTTGACTCGAACGTGACGAGCTGTTGTCTTGATTACCAACATTGATCAGACTGGTTGGCAAAAAACCCCAGCCTCTCTAATATATACATAAAATCATGGCTTTTCACTGACTTCCTGATAAAACAGTGGTCCTCAACCTGTGGGTCCCAAGGTGTTTTGGCCTACAACTCCAAAAATCCCAGGCAGTTTACCAGCTATTAGGATTTCTGGGAGTTGAAGGCCAAAACATCTGGGGTCCCACAGGTTGAGTACCACTGTGATTAAGACTTTTTCTGTAACAAGCACTGTGACCTTAGGAGATTCTGTTGGGCAACATGAAGTTTACAAAAGCTAAGTGTCCTATCTACAAAACTCATTATCCTCTCCACCTGGGATTTCATCCTCTGACCTCATTTCAGCCTCTGACCTTGTTTCCCTAGAGGATGGCTCCTCAGTGGCATCTGGGCCCCTCTGGAATGTGTCTTTCACTAACTGCTGGAGACACAGACTGTTCATTTTCAGGACATAAAATCTCATGTTGGCTTGCAGGGCCAGAAATCCCATGATCTACTTCCTTAGTGACTTGGGGAGCAGGCACAACCATGGGCTGAACAAAACATCTACTTTGCAAGATTGTTGTCTGTTGTGCTCTTTTCCTCTTTGAGAAACCTTGGGTTTGATGATTTTGTATGGTTTTTATTCCTTGCATGTTTGGCTTCATGAAGAGAGAAAGAGAGGGAGGGAGGATGAAATTAGTACAGAATGAAAAAAGATGCTTTTGTCTCTTCACTTTGTGCTTCCTTGCCACAACTTTGTGCTTATGCCATTTTAAAGTTGATCTTTCTTTTTAATTGTTCCATGTGAATGTGGACTTACACATACATTATTCGTTATTTTTAAAGTACATTTTCTTATTTAAGAACATGTAACCAAAATTGTGGGTGTTCAGAGGGGCGGAGTGGATTAATAGTATTTCAATGGGAAAGTTATCTTTGAGATAAGAGTGAATTGAGTTAAGAGCGCAGTCACGGAACGAATTAAACTCTTAACTCAGTGGTTCTCAACCTGTGGGTCCCCAGGTGTTTTAGCCTATAACTCCCAGAAATCCCAGCCAGTTTACCAGCTATTAGGATTTTTGGTAATTGAAGGCCAAAACATCTGGGGACCCACAGGTTGAGAACCACTGTCTTAACTCAAGATATCACTGTGGCTGCCACCTGTGGTGTGGTGTATGTTTCTTAGGACTGGATTCCTGTGAGTTCATAGGAAAGATTTCTTCCTGGGGTATGGGATGTTACCCTATCCATTCCATGTGAAACCCTGGAGGTATATTAAACAAGTGTAACATTACGCAATGCCAATTGCTAACTTGTTACCTGCAAGCTGATTCTTGGCTGGCTGGAAAAGAAAAAGCACAAATCCAGGTTTTTCATTCCCTTTCAGTATGGAGAGGATCCTGTTTATTTCCCCTTGTGATTCTGGCAAGAGCTAAAGTCCTTGCAGGAGTGAGATTGCCAATGATTCATTTCTTTCATTCTCACTTATGGCTTTAGTGTCTGTCAGCCCTGTCCAAGTCGGAAAGATTGAGGCAGTGGCCAAGTCTTATAAACTTAACAAGCAATTTGTCTTTTCCTGGCTGATGCCTTTTTCTTTAAAATTCTTAATTGGATGAAAGCAAGAAAAATGCCCAATGAGCATGAAAAACATTTCTCACTTCTCTCTCTTCCTGTTGTCACTTTACCGAAGCCATTGTGGTGGGAGAGACAAGACTCTTTTAGTCACCACTAGGAAGTCCTGGTGGTCCTAGGGATTGCATCTTACATCTGTGGATAAAAAAAATGTCATTTCTGTAACTGCAAATCTTGGGGGGGAAAATAGGGCTATTGTGTGTTTTCCGGGCTGTATGGCCATGTTCCGGAAGTATTCTCTCCTGACATTTTGCCCACATCTATGGCAGGCATCCTCAGAGGTTGTGAGGTATATGACAGCCTCTGAGGATGCCTTGCCATAGATGTGGGCGAAACATCAGGAGAGTATACTTCTGGAACATGGCCATACAGCCCAGAAAACACACAACAACCCTGTGATTCCGGCTATGAAAGCCTTCAACAACATCTTGGAAAAAATGGAAAAGGAAATATCTATTAATTGTATTGATATTTGCCAGGATTTCAATCTATATATATTTCCATGTGAGTGGTTGTAGAGGAGGGAAATAGTATGTAAACTGTCCCTTTTCCCATGTATATTTTACTTTAGGCCTCTTCTAAATTGTTTGCCAAGCTACCTGTGAAATAAGTTTTTAAAAGAGGTTGTTTTCTAGAACTTTTTGGAAAATGTAACACCATCTTAGACAAGTTGAAAGGAAAAACAACTGTGTTTCTGGATGCTGAAAAGAGATTACTGTCCAAACTTCACACATAAGTCTTGTTCTCACCTGGTCCCGTGCTCTTTGAATTTGCTAGTTTTGCGATTGATAGTTTTACCACCCGGGAGTTGCTTCAGAACTTTCCTTCACAGACAACTGAATGAATGTTAGGTTCCTTGATTAGTTGCCACCATTTCTCCCTCAAGATTTCTCACTTGTAGAATTGATATAAAAAGAAGCATGAAGCCTTTATTTTAATTTGTGGGTTGATTAAAGGCAATTCAGTCAGAAACTTTGGCCGTGCCCAATTTCAGTGACTCTGCGAGGAAGACAATAATTAGTGACTGAATGTCTTTTGCCTGACCAGGAATATTTTGATAAACATACTTTATAGATATCGAACTGTGTCTAGCTGCAGTGGCAGCATCCGGCCAGCCTTTCAGTTTCATTGTAGTCAGTGATTTTCTAGCTCTATTTGGTATGAAAAGGTGTTTTTTATTTACACATACAGCTAAAAAGCCTTGAAGAAAGTGAGTTGGTCCCAAAGCAGTTTGGACTTTGATATTCATTTATTTCATTTATATTTATATTTATTTCATTTATATTCTATTATCTCTCCTTGAAACTTTTGTCCGTCCTTTCTTTCTCCTGATGTCCAAGCTCTGCGGCATTTTTTTCTTTCTGTGTTGATTCTTGTACCAACAGAAATTCCGCAATTTAAGTTAGATGTTTATATGTGCATTTTTCTGGAATGCCTGTGAACCTAATCTTTGACTATTTTCCTGTATATTATTTTGCACACGTGGATAAGTTTGATGATAGCTGAACTCTTGTCCATCATTATTGGAAGGTAAGGAGCCTGAGGATGTAATCCTAAAGCACACTTACTTTCAGGGAATAAATGCTCTTCAGTGCGTCGAGACTTTTTACGTCCAAGTAAATATGCATGAGATCAGATTCGTAGGCAAAGTTTAGTCATTCCTTTTTGGAGAGGTGATGTGGGCGCCAGCGTCTTCCAGACTTTCAAAGCTGCAGTGAGTTCCCTCTAGTCTAATGAATTCTTAACTGCTCCACCAGAATTGCTGTGTCGGGCCGCTTTAACATCTGTGTTAACTGCCTCTTCTGACAGTTTTTAGTAAAATTTGTAGTGCTACCGGAAAGTCAGACAGCTGTAATATTCTCTGTAAATTTCCCCTCTGGCTGGAGAACTTCACTTTGTAAGTAAGTCTTGCCCTAAACTCCCCAGTGTAATTTATTTCCCAACACCGGCTGGATGCCTAGAAACTCTCACCGCTTGTATGCTCTCTTCTGCCTTGGCTTATTCCAGGGATGATTGAATAAAAAGCATAAAGAATCTACTTGTTTGCTCACTAAATGTGTCAAAAGCTGCCAATATTTTTCTTGCCTGTTTTTGGCACCTACTGATTTGCTAGTAATTGGCCAAAATACATCGTTGCAAGAAGGAGGGATTCATAAGGGGCTTGTTGGTGAGTTGGTAAATATCAGGAAATATGGTTTGTTTGATATTAGACTTTGATGGTGTAGTTTTGGAAAAAAATACACAGAAAAGTGTCTGATATGCTTTTTAATGATAGGGCACCTGTGTATTTTAGGTGGTTGGCATTGGGGCAGGGCAGCAATCCCGGATACACTGCACCCGCCTGGCCGGAGACAAGGCAAACCACTGGTGGCTCAGACATCACCCCCGTGTGCTCTCCATGAAGTTCAAAGCTGGAGTCAAAAGAGCTGAGATCTCCAATGCTATTGACCAATATGTCACTGGGACTATTGGGGAGGTAAGTGATGGGACAAGGGCTAAATGTGCCCGAGAATCATATACTCTTATTCTCTTAATTAACCCTGTTGGAAATAAGTGGGGAACGGAGTATGTCAAGGCTCTCCGGATTGGACCCATTGAGTTTATTCTTGTGTTCTTCAGAGGTTTCTCATACAAAATGAAAGAAAGGAGATGTCACTTTGTAACTGAGCATATACTGGTGTTCCAGCTGGTTAATCTGGATCAGAGCTGGGAAAAGTTACTTTCTTGGACAACACTGTCCACAAACTGCTACCCAGTTTGGCTTTGGTTGGAAAGCTGAAGGCTAGTCTGAAGCAAAAAGATTTTATCTCCTAAAATTCCCCAATTAGGCATGGGATTCTAAAAGTTATAAGGTCTTATGGAAAACCTTGAGTAATTTAAGCCAGAACAAAATAAGATCATGGCCCACTATTGAATGCCATTAATGCAGAATTAGTTCGTCTTGCGGATCCAGTCAGACTTGCTGAAATGCTTTGTGATGTGCGAATTTCTGACAGAGTGGTTTAGTTTGCCGTATTTACTCAAGTCTAATGTATCATCAAATCTAATGCACACCTCAATTTTCAAAATCCTGAAACCAGAAAAAGCATTTGCTGCCGAATGTAATGCGCAGTGGCAAGAAGTGCACTCTTTGTAATTTGGCCATTACAGTTGCTGTCTGCCTCAAATTCCTCTTTTAAAACAAAGGACACCAAAGCTTCCAGCAATGCAAAAGAAATTCTTGGGGTGAATCTATGCTGTAGAATGGATCCATTGTAACTGCCTTGGTCCAATGCTATGGAATCATGGGGGATGTTATTGGACAAGGTCTTGAGTGCCTCACCAAGCTATAAATCCCAGGATCACATAGCATTGAGCCATGACAAATAACTTTGAGATGACATCGCTCAAATAGGAGTTCCAGGCACTCCTGAAGCACCTTCTCCTTTTGCTTTGGCTTACCATGAAGGTTAATGTATTATGCGAATCTAATGCACACCCTCATTTTGGCAAGATAATTTAGCCAAAAAGGTGAGCATTAGATTTGAGTAAATAGGGATTTTTAAAACATTATTCTCAATAATCAATTCAAATTCTAATGTTTTAACTTCTTCAGCATGATCTCTTCAAAGGGAAAAAAGTGACACCAATAGGTGTTGTAGCCCTCTCAAATCCTTCGGACTGTTTCCTCTCACTACGGACTGTGCCCAGTAATTTCTAATGCTGCATCCTGACCAGCACCATTTTATTCAGTTTCCTTACACTATGACAGCCTTGTTTCTATAGAAGAAAGTCAGCCTTTCCATCTGTTGTGCTGGCATCAAAAAATCTTGAAACAAAGGAGGCTTTTAAATAGTTTTTCCTTCCCTCTCCTCTTCTTTTCCAAGTGTCTCTCAAAGTATTCTTACTCAAATCTTGTTTTGTTAATCCTTGTGGTAGTTGCCTGAAGCCAGTGGTTCTCAACCTGTGGCCCCCAGGTGTTTTGGCTTACAATTCCCAGAAATCCCAGCCAGTTTACCAGCTGTTAGGATTTCTGGGAGCTGAAGGCCAAAGCATCTGGGGACCCACAGGTTGAGAACCACTGCCTTAGGCTAAATGCTATGTTTGAATGGAGAAGCCGTGAATTGAACAAAATGTTTTATTTTAATAGAGAGGTGACTGCCGTTATTATTTATCCCTAGATGCAGAATTAAAATAGTTGAGATGATGTTTGCTCGCTGTTGTACCAAACAAAGCATATAAATCTGAAATTTGATTAAGGAACTTACAGTAGAAAGTGATGAGCAACTTGCGGCATGTTTTTTAAAAAATGAAGGCATCTGATGACTCAGAATTTATTCACTTTTGTTTTAAAAAATCAGTAAAATGAGACTGGTGTTATAAAACTTAAGCCAACGCTGATATAAAAGTGTAGTGTCTTTTGTTCCTCAGAGAATTAGATTGTATTAGATTGTATCAACAAAACATGTTTTCAAAAATATAACTTTTGCAGGGTGAAGATCTTGTCAAATGGAAGGCACTATTTGAGGAAGTCCCAGCTCTGCTAACTGAGACAGAAAAAAAGGCATGGATTGGGAAACTGAATGGAGTCTCGCTCAGCTCTGATGCTTTCTTTCCCTTTAGGGATAATGTGGATAGAGCAAAACGGGTAAGGCAGTCAAAGTTGAGTGTTTTCTTCCTCATTCTGGAAAGGACCTGAAGGGCATCTGTTGGTCAGTCAGCTACTCTTGCTCTAGGTGGGAGTTCATACATTTTTAGCACCCTGAAATTTGGATTGTGGAGATTAGGTTTGCAAGCAGTGTATACATACCCCAGGGATGCTTGTGGGCAGATGGCTAAAACGAATTCAGCTACCAATTGACGTGAAAAAGAAATCAAATCTACCAACTCAAGGTATGATCACAGTTCATAGCTTAGAGTAGAGCTTCCAAAAATAATATATTGCCCTACAGGTGCAGATTCATGATCCATAACATCCCATCTTATCTGCATTTCTGTTGCAGAAGTGGCTTATTGTCAGAATTACAAGATGCTATGAAGCTTGGAAGATTAGCTTTCATAATCCCCTACCTGGTGTGGCCACTCTTTGGGGGTTTGGTCCAAAAAATGTCTTTGGTAGCTGAACAGCTGGCAAAATGGATCAGTGATTATCTTTTTTTTCTCCCTGCTTGTTTTTTTTTTCATAGAGTGGAGTCCAGTTCATTGTTGCTCCTTCTGGTTCAACTGCAGACCAAGTTGTGATTGATGCCTGTGATGAGCTGGGGATTAGTCTTATTCATACCAACCTCCGTCTGTTTCACCACTGATATTCCTGAGACCACTGCAGACATTCTTCGGTTCTTTGTTCGTTTTTCTAGGGCAGCAAAAGTTTCCTTTCTTGCTTTTTGGGAAATAAATCCATATGTGGATTACTGTTTCAAATCCTTGCTTTGACAGTACTAAAACAAAATCGTTAACCACTAAATGCAGTGTTTAAAAATAAATGCACATATCATCATCTGAAGTCCAATTCTTTCTGCATTCAAGACACAAACTGATTTTATTTGCATTTAGAATACACAATCAGTTGCTTAGTAAAAAAAAAAAAAACATGATCATTAGGCATTGGATTGGGAATAGAAAGCCTGAGTACTTTTATATTAGTTGCATGCCAAATTCCAAGAAGTGTTCATCTTATCAATATGCTCCAGTTGACACCCATGTTAGTAGACGAATGTGAAGACTTCTGCAGTGTTGGATTACTTTAAATAAGTTGATTAGATGTTATTCAGGGAAAAAGCAGGGTGTGGCTGTTGCTTGTATAGTAACTAGGAACATTAAAGGCAGCCAGATGATGGAAATCTTTTTATATTCTTTTGCTAGTATGGAAGTGAGCACAGAGAAGCTTCAATCAGTTCAATATGTCAGTGGTTAAAGGGTGCCTTACTTTGGCAGGGGATGCATTTTTATTTTTTTATTTTTGCACTTTATTGCATTCATGTACATGTCTTAATTGTTGATATAGTTTGAGGAGCTTTTTGCTTATTCCTGCTACCTTAAAAATTCTAGAAACTAACCTCTGTATGACTGTCATTTCTAATACACTCTGACTTGTGCATACACATTATTATGTGATAATATGGCGTAATCAAGGTTTAGAGACTGAAAGCTGCTTTCCATTCTACATTTTTGAAAAGATTTGGATTTCGGCTTTCAACAACACATGTAATCAAAACAATAAGCTACAAGATGAACACTGGTGCTTCAACCTGTTGTCTTGGGAGGGCATGGTTTGTGCCTGGCTGAAAATCATTGAATTCAAAACAACTGAAAAGATGTGGTTTAAAGTGATGGGAATACATTCTGTCATAATGACAGCAAGATATGTAGTAAGAGGAGATAATTACAGTTGGCATGGGAAAGGAATTTTGCAGCATGCATGCTAAACTTTGGGTGATGGTCTTTTAAAAAAAATCACATTTTTTGAAGCAAGACTTGGGCTTTTGTTTGTTGCAGTTATTCAGTTCTGAAACAGAACAATTAGACATCCTGATGTTAACAGATATTTGTTCTGAGCACAAAACATATGAGAGAATACAGTAGTGTCATTTCACAATGACTAGAAGTGAAGAAATCAGCTCAAAACTGAGAGTGTTCATGTTGTCCAGAAAGTAAGCCATTGGTTTTGCTAATTGAACTATGCATTACCATGAACTTTGTTAAACTATCCTATCAGAGGCTTGTTTTCTTTTTTTCTTTTTTTTTCTTTTTTCTTTTTAATTAGACTTGCTGTTGACTTGCTGAATCCAGGTTGAGCATCCCTCATCCAAAATGCTTAGAACCAGAAGTATTTGGATTTTTTTTTTCAGATTTTGGAATGCTCATATTTGCATATACTTATATAATTTTGGGGATAGAACCCAAGTCTAAACACAGCATTCATACTCACCTCATATACATAGCCTGAAGGTAATTTTGAACAATATTTAAATTATATTATACATTATACCAATATTGTGTACATCGACCTATTAGAAAGCATTGGTGTTACTATCTCAGCCACTCATGTAGAGATTTTTTAATATTTGAGTTTTTGGAATTGTAGATACAGAATACCCAACTCGCATATTATCCTGGGAAATGACAGCCTTCCCCTATCTGTACTGAAAACCTTCATAGTTGCTGGCATGCAGGATTCAAACTCTTTAAGAACAAGTGTTATTGTCAAAGTCTAGCCACTGTGCATTGTTCTCTGCCTTGGTTGTGTCCGCCAATCCTACTCCCACTTTGTACCGTAGTTTGCCCATGGCTGCAAAGATCAACAGTCACAAGAGGGGGTGGTCATGCATTACATAGCTTCTCACTTAGCCCCTATTGCATGTAACGTCATGGCACTTCACACCACTACACGAAACTCTGGACTCTAAGCATGAAGGTAATCAAAAGAATACCCTCTCCTACATTGCTGTACATTGTGCATGTTCAGATATGTATTACTCTTTTAAGTCATAGCTATGTTCTCTGAGTTCACATAAATCAAAGGTGACAATGTTGAGCAGGTTCTTGAGAACAAATGTATCTTGGCTGTGACAACATTCAAGTCAAATAGAAGAATAGAAGTCATAAAAATGTTGGAAGAGTACTAGGCCAAGAAGTCCCACACCTTCATTTGGTGAGCAACCATTATGTGCTCTCTGAGTCAGACTTTCCATACTCTATGAATTCAGAGTATGACTTTGAATCCATAGGATGATATTAACATGCAGATAGTGAAGTGGAAACTACAGCCTTGTCTTTGATCTCGGCATTTGATTTGTTGTTAGGATGGAAGAGGTGAAGGAGGTTCTCAGTAGCCTTGACTTTCATAAATACTCGTCCTAATAAACTCCAGTGAAGAAATATGCATAAGCATAAAAATATTCCTTTAAAAAATCACTAAATTATCTTCTAATCCGGTAGTGGGAACATCCTTCAGATGCTGATGGACTCCAACTCGCAGCATTCCTCACCTTAGGTTCTCCTGCCTAGGGCTGCAGAGTTGCAGTTCAACAAACAACAAAATAGCTGCACATTTCATACCTCCTGTTCTAATATATTTTTGTTTCTTTATGCAGCTAGACATGTTTACTCATTTAAAGTATATAAAGTCAATTATGACTACTGTATGTGTTCCTAAGTGTCTTCCACAAGATAATTTCACATTTGTATGTGTTTGTTTTAATTATTTCTGTCAGCACCATTGGGAGTGTTGCCCGAAAGTAATAAGGTCATGAGATGTTAAGACTCTCACTGTTAACGGCAGTCAGCAAATCATTTTCTGGTTATTTCTCTGGTTCAACTATGGCCTGTTTGTCTTGGGAGATTCTAAATATTAACTGGAGAAGTAGACTTATTAACTAGAATCAATGCACCCATCAGATTCAGTAATTTTAAAATAAACCCATTTATTGGTGAACTTTTAAATCAAAGGTGTCCTCATCAGCTGACAGAGTTACCTGGATAAAGAACTACAACACAATCTTGGTGCCTCTTTTCTGCAAAGATATATGCAATATTATGAGTATTATATCTATCAAATAGAAGCAAATTAATTTCCAGGCATTTTTTAAAAGCCTGTTTCAATATTTACTCTGGAAAAGAGGAATTTTTTTTTTAAAAAGCCACTGGATTTATGCTTAATATTTTGACCGAAGCTGATGGAGAACATAACCTGAATTTTCAAATGTTCTCAAGAATCCTTTAAAACAAAATTCAAATCAATAGGCAGATAGTATCAAGAGTACATCAGTACTTCTCCTGTCCTAAATAAGAATCCAAACTCCTTTCACCACAATCTCTCATGATCTGCAGTGGACCATAAATAGAGAACAGACACCATCCAGATCGAGAAGAGAGATCTCTTAACACAACTTTGCCAATACTTCTAGTATATTATTACTGAAAGATTGTTCTACTTCATGCTCTGATTTCCACAATCTCTGACCTTTGGCTGATGAAAGTTAAGACTCCAAAACTTCGGGACAGAACCATGATGCTCCTCCTATGTTCTGAGCACCTATTTACCTTCTACAACCCCAAGAGAGAGATTTCTCATGCTTTATCATTTGTCCTATGCAACAAGTCCATGTGAGTTGTGTTAGGCTTTGGGGACCATCGACTGAGGATTGAAGTAATTTGGTTCAGAGTTCCCATACAGCCACAAAGCTCACTGGACCGCCTACAGCCAGTTAATTATAGTTGAGTTACCACAATGGAGTTGTTGGGAGGATTATATGGACAAAGTGATATATAACCACTCTAATTTCTTGAAGGTAGGATAAAGATTTAAAACAGCTAGAAAGTAAGCCAATACTGCTATGCTTTTGGGAGTAACAAGCTGGAACAGTATAGCCTTTTTGTTTGTTAACAGGCATGGCTGTAATTCTTAATGGGATAGTTTATTTCACTGTTACTCATTACCTGATATATGTGTGCAGACTCAATCTAAAAAATGGAGGAGGCCACAGTATGCCAATAGTGGAAATAATTACTTTCTAATATCTTTTTCTTAATTTCTAAGAGGCAATATCTGTGGCTACTTAGGGGAACCAAATAGCATTTTCCCTGTATTTTCCAATAGCACAAGTATAATAGGAATTTTAATTTGTTATCAATGAATAATTTAGCAAGTTACACTTATGGACTTTCAAAATAGTAACTACTAATAGGATTATAAGGGTAAAATAAAGCACCCCATCTGGCCTTTGAATATTATTATTATTATTAAACCATTGATCATATCCTCAGCTGCTGTAAGAAAATCGCACAGACAGACTACAAACAGGCAAAACTATGTGACCCAAATGATTCATTGGAACTTATGCCTCAAGTACCACCTCCCTGCAGTAAAGAACTGATGGGATCACAAACCTGCAAAAGTATTGGAAAATGAGCATGCAAAGATACTGTGGGACTTCCGAATCCAGACTGATAAAGTTCTGGAATACAACACACCAGACATCACAGTTGTGGAAAAGAAAAGGGTTTGGATCATTGATGTTGCCATCCCAGGTGACAGTCGCATTGACGAAAAACAACAGGAAAAACTCAGCCGCTATCAGGACCTCAAGATTGAAATTCAAAGACCCTGGCAGAAACCAGTACAGGTGGTCCCAGTGATGATCAGCACATTGGGTGCCGTGCCAAAAGATCTCAGTCAGCATTTGGAAACAATAGACATTGACAAAATTACGACCTGCCAACTGCAAAAGGCCATCCTACTGGGATCTGCGCGCATCATCCGAAAATACATCACAGTCCTAGACACTTGGGAATTGTTTGACTTGTGATTTTGTGATATGAAATCCAGCATATACATCTCGTTTGCTGTGCCATACTGTGTTTTTGTGTCAGAATAATAATAATAATAATAATAATAATAATAATAATAATAATAATAATAATAATAATAATAATAATAATAGGAAACCTACTATGTAAACTTTGGAGTTACTTCCTCTCAACTTTTCCTACCTCACAGGGTTGATTCAACTCCCAACAATCCCCTTTTTATCTCAAAATCCCTTTAGAGAATGAACACAGGTTTTTCCCCACCAAAACTTTCAGGGAGGAGGAGGAGGTGTTAGGAGAATTCTGGGAAATGTAGTTTGGGAAGGCGAGGATCCCTGTGGCAGAAAATCCAAGAGGTCCTGCCCTAAATTACATTTCCCAGAATTCTGCTCGCTTCCTGTGTTAAAGCCTCAATGTGAGTGTGGTCTCTGCCTCTCTCTCTCTGGGCCATGTGTGGGAGAGGCTTCTTCTTTGTCTGGGCATCCAGCCAGGCATAGCTCCCTCCCTTCCTGGTCCTGTCTCCCCTTTTGGGGAAAGAGTGGGGCTTTTTCCTTCACTCCAGCCTCACCATCCTCCTCAGGGCCCTTTGGGGGAACCAAACCCAACCCTTTTGGGGGAGAAGCGGTGCCTTCGACGGAGACCTGGAGCCATTTATGAAACTTGCATATATCTTCCGAAAATCATAGGTCAGTGTTTTGAATCTTATGTTTTTTGTGTGGGCACCGCCCGCGTTTCTTAATATCCAGTTGTATGTACAATTTTACGAAACAGATATGACCAATGAAGCATGAACAAAACTTTGGACAGCCCTAATAAATATTGGAAAAGGTCACTTAGCAATGGCACATGTAATAATATATAGCACCCTACTGCCTTGAGATTGGACACAGATTTCAGTATTGGCCTGCATGCACCAAGGAAAAAAGGCAAAGATTTCAACACCCATCTGGTTTGTAAATCTTTTTATTAAAAGAGTTGTCTCCCACAGTAGTAAAGCTTTGGCACTTACAGTATAAAAAATAATCACTGATCATAATTATACCAAATTCCTCTGTCAACGGTGTATTAAATGTCTTTTAAGATATTTTTTTCTGTAGAAAAACACTGAGGCAGGAGGGGAAGGGGTTAAGAAAGATCAACACTGATAAATAACAGTACGAGATACAAACATACCGCTAGGAGGGGAAACTAGAAAGATTAAAACTGTGCATATTTTAAATATCACAGTGATGGGGTTTATGCAGTTTCAGTGGATAGCTGCTCAACTGGTGAACACTGAATCTGGGGCTCATTGGTAAGGGAGAAACCACTCCCCTCAACCCCATACTGGGGATTTTCTGTCTATAACTGATTGCTGAGCAATTTATGAGTTAGTAAAGAGTTGTCTTGGGGAAAATACTGAATGGTATTGAAACACTTAAATCAAAAAGACAGACAACATACAGCTATCTGTTGTGAAAAGGAAGTCTTGAGACGCTCCAAGAGTGACCTCCCTTGGAGAAGCTGTGAGCTGCGCAAAAGCTGAGAAGGGGAGTCTGGCCATCACCCTAGGACAGATCTACTCTTTCTTTTTCCTTTTCTCTGAGCAGCATTCTAGAGTGGATGGTTTTGGCAAGTAGACATTTCTTGGCTGGTTTTAACTATTTATGGGCATTAATCTCCTCGTCGGTTTTGTGTATTTGATTGTAGATGCAAAGGGTAAAAGCACTCAATTGGACAATGGACATTCTGGGGAAAGAAAATGGAAAATGACAATGAGGACTCTCAGTTCCACAAAGTAGCAAATACCTTGCTCAGCCACATGGCAATTTTCTTCTGTCCATAATTTGACAATATGGCATTTTAAAGACATTAAGACATTCTTATTGGGTGTTTTCCCATTCAAAAGATTCATAAGTGGAAGCTTCACCACCACATAAAATCCTGACCTCCAGAGTGTATTGACAGTTTTTAAAAGGAGTAAGTCAATGTAGAACTGTAAATGCATTTACACATTTCAGTATTATAGCAATTTATTACTCAGCCCACTACCAAAAAATAACTGTATTAAAAAGAAGAACATTCCATGAAATTCTTAGCAAAGCTTAGAAAAACTGATCGCCAACCACAATCAATCTGATGTGAGATTGGAAAGGAAATATATTTGGGATTGTTTTTGTTTTGTAATAACTTGCAGAAAGAGGGATGATTTTGTATGTATCCACTACTCCCCACATCATGGCCAAAGCCAGGACTGGGTGTCCATTTGAACACACAGGTAGTTGTAAATCTAACACAGCCATCCCAGACAGAGAACTGAATTCAATACCACATCATTTTGTTTAAAATTCAGTTTAAGAATCCTGCATCATATTGGAGTGCCATATTCTAGTATTAAGGGAATGAAAATGTTTTAAAATCTCTCATCATCATTTTGGCACATTTTATGTGCCTGGGACACATCCCTATAACAGTTTTATGCTACCAAACTGAATAGGAATACTTTGTCTAAACAGGATTTATTTTGTTCTTCCCCAACTGGAATTTTATTGGAGTACAGGTCTGTGACAGATTAATGTCTGAAGGTATCAGTGCTTACTCACAAAGCTAGACTGGCCAGAAATAACTGTTGGAAGCTATGGTAGCTTGGTTTAGAACGGCTTTGTATAACAGAAAATTGGCAGACAGTTGTTGGCTTTGGTGAAAGACCATTCAGTGAATGAGCAGCACTATGAAGCTAAGCTACCATAGATCATATCTTATCTCTTAGATGAACACTGGGAACCTCATTTAAGTTTTGGAAGGAAACATATTGAGGTTAGTACAGTAAAGTGGAAATTATTTGATTTTTATTGGAACTTTGTAAGAGGTTTATTCTTGATAACAATACTGAACATTACTAAATGTACTCAACCAAAAAAAGCATATGCTGCCAAACGTAATGCGCAGTGGCAAAAAGTGCACTCTTTGTTATTTGGCCAAAAAAGGTGTGCATTACAGTTGCTGCCTGCTTAGAATTCCTTCTGTAAAAGCAAAAGTTTTAGAGCAGCAAAGCTTCCAGCAATGCAAAGGAAAACCTTGGGGAGCATCTATGCTGTAGAATGAATCCACTTTACCTGCCCTGAATCAATGCTATGGGACTGGGGTTTTGCAGGGTTTTTGAGCCTCTGCCAAAGAATGCTGATGCCTCACTAAACTACAAATCCCAGGATTGCACAGCATAGAACTATGACAATTGAATTAGAGATGGCATCCATCAAAGAGAAGTTCTAGGTTCTCCTGAAGCAGCTTCCCCTTTTTTTCTGGCTCAGCACTGAGATTACCATATTATGTGAATCTAATGTACACCCTAATTTTGGCAAGGTCATTTAGCCAAAAAGAGTGAGCATTAAATTTTAATAAATAGGGTATGTGTGTCTTCAAGTGGATGAGGATCTTATACTTACGGTGTTTGTGGTTTGATGTCTCTGTGTGTACAAAGAAGAGGTGTGGCCAGGAGAACTTTCGGGTGAGCTCCCAGCACCAGGTCTACGGCAGTTGTCACAACGCCATCCCTGTTTAGGTAACAAAAATCCCACACATTACCTGTCAATAATGCAGCTATTAAAAAGAAGAGGTTAGAAGTAATTTTCAATGGTTTGGCAATGGCACTAGAAGCAGAATTTTGAAATAGTATCCTCTAAGGCAATGGTTCTCAACCTGTGGGCTTCCAGATGTTTGGGCCTTCAACTTCCAGAAATCCTAACAGTTGGTAAACTGGCTGGGATTTTTGGGAGTTGTAGGGCAAACACAATGCTTTAAGGGCATTGTGTTGTCATAATAAGGTGGTTGAAAAAAAATGCTGATTCCCTTGGTATCACTTTGCAAGCTGCTTTACCTGTGTTTATTTTTTTAAATATTCCCAGATTTAAGCAAGCTGTTTGCAGGATTGCAACCTAAATGACCAAAGATGTCTTGGATCTTTAACTTATACAGTTGAAAATGCTTTCATGGTAAGAATGTTAAAAATGATCATCATAAACTTGCATAAAAATTACATCTTCAAAAATGGAATTATATACATTTAATTCAACTTTCCATTTGCAGGTCACTGCACAAATATGAAAATGCCCACCTGCTGTCCTCCGTAGCATGTACAGGAGCATATGGCCCCGAGGTATTCCTTCTGCCACTGTTCTCCAACATGGTACATCTTGCCCTCATCGTAGCAAGTTGCTTCATCTTCAAGGAAAAAAAGAAGAAAACATGCAATGCCTGTTAACTGATGTATACTTCATCACAGTAGGGGTAATATAGTCTCAGTATTCCTCAGAACACTGCCTAACAACTCCTGAAAGTTCCTAAGCTGATCTAGTTGTCTCTACTGTGGTCAAGATGTTGTTGATGTCTCCTCTAAGCTGCTAGCCTGTAGGGAGAACATGGGAGAAGTAGGGAGAACATGAAAAGAAAACCCGCAAAAGATGAAGAACCTGTCACTATCAAGATGTTGGCCAAGAGTCACAGACAGTGGAA
The DNA here is from genome assembly GCF_035594765.1 of Anolis carolinensis. NCBI lineage: Eukaryota > Metazoa > Chordata > Lepidosauria > Squamata > Anolidae > Anolis > Anolis carolinensis. The sequence continues at coordinate 179,319,532 of NC_085841.1, read as the reverse complement.
GTTCAACAACATCTGGATGATCCTGGCTTCCAACATAAGCTTCAACACCATGAGGTGTTTTTCTGTATGATAAGGACAGAAGTGCAGCAAGGAAGAATGTAAATGGGGTGGATCATCTAGATCAGGCATGGGCAAACTAAGGCCCAGGGGCTGGATGCGGCCCCCAGGGCGCTTACCTCAGGCCCTCCTCATTTAACTTGTCTTTTTGGCATAAGGATACGGAGGCCCGCAGCAGCTGAGAACTCTCTAGAGCGCTCTCAGCCACCACGCGTCTCACCCTCCTCCCAGCATAAGGACAGTGCGAGCGGCCCCATCCTTATGCTGGGAGGATAGCTCAAGAGAGGCATGTGGTGGCTGAGAGCTCTCCGGAGCACTCTCAGCTGCCTCCTGTCTCACCTTCCTCCTGGCATAATGTCAAGAGGACAGCCCGAGGATCGGGGGAGGAGGATCAGGGCAGTTATCGCATGTCCTACTTTCCTCTCAGCATAAGGAAGGGGCAAGCAGCCTCATCCTTATGCTGTGAGAACAATCTGAGCACAACACAAACCCTGTCCTGCCCCCCTCCTGGGCAGGGCTCTCTTGGGCCCTACCCCTTGCAGGCCCACCTCACCCAGCATATGAATGGCCCCACTCCTTTCCGGCCTGACCCTTCTGTCTGGACCCACAATGCAGCCCCAAGGCAAAAAAGTTTGCCCATGCCTGATCTAGATCTTCTGCCCTTTCAAAGTAGAGGACAAAGAATGTGCATGCCTATCCAGACTGTCCTGATTATAACCTGCTATTCTTGATCTGATAAATCGTCCTGAGGTAGGAAAAAATATAGCTTTTCATACTAAGGCATTTTCATTTATCCATTTTGAATTTGGAGAAATAAATCACTGGATTTCTACTTCAGGCAGTTTTTATAGAAAGCACACACCCACACACAAAGAAACAGATAATACTGATTGATGAAACACCCTTCATCAAAAGTCACAGGTTGCCCATACGTACGAGGTTCACACTTGAATTCTCCTTTCCCATTTCCAAGGCAAGTGCAACTCATCATCTCTCCATTTTCTCCATGTCTATCCCATTTCTCACCAATTTTGTAGTTCACACCATTGTCGTGACACCATTCTGGATAAAACAGAGGAATGACAGATCAATAAAAAGAAGAATGAATCACCTTCCAATAAAAAGACATCAGCTCTTAAATACTATCTGACAACTGCTGGTTACTGGGGCTTGGGTCAGTGAGGAAAGTCTGTCATTTTATAGATGGGATTATTATACAAGCCCAACACTTCACCTGTAACAAAATCTCCTCTTCAGAAAGCATTGTAGTCAAGGGACAGCTAGACTGGGTTATGTGAAGAAAAGAGGACTTGCTTAAACTGGTGTTACTTAAAATGGGATCCATGTTGATCCCTGAGGCATTGAATGCTGAACCATGGTGAGTTTCCTGGAAAAAATAATAGCAGCAATTGCAAATAGGGCATCAGATCATAGATCATTAAGGGGGAAATTTCTGATCTAGGCTAGTACAATGAGTTTCTGGAAGTTATTAATCAGCTATTTTTCTTGGACAGTAACAACTGAAACAGTAACTCGTGGCCAATAACAATGGGCAACAATCCATGGAAACAAGAAAATTAGATGGATTTGGATATCAATATCTATTTGTTGTAGATCTCAATACAAATGTAATTCTAATACTGAAGAGTCACTTGCTTGGACAAAACAAAAACTAACTAGAACTATAACACTGCTACAAGATTTTTGTTTCTAGGTTATAAATGTCATTTCTTAATTGTTTCTATCATAAAAACATGACGAAAGTTTATCAAATTGCAAAAACATTGTTTTTCCAATCTGCACAAAAGGTTAAAAATGGCATATGAAAGATTAAAAACTGCACATTAAAGTGTTAAAAATGGCAGCCAAAAAAAAAGTTTCTGGAGTGTAACAACTACTTTCAAAATAAGTACTGCATTCAAACCAGCAACAGATTTTTTCCCAATTTTGTTACACAGCGTAATCCAAAAGAAAAACTTGTACTAACTATTCCTGACCCAACTATGAGTCAGTTTATATAAGCATTTAGTCTAGGATGAGACAAGAGTACAGTATTACCCCCTTATCCACAGATTCATATTAATGATTTCACTTACCCACACTTTAAAAAAATTCTGAAGTGTTTGTGGGTCTAGTGAATCCTGCAGTGTGACTCTATGGTATGCATCCAGCTCAAATTTAATCAAAAGGGAGTTCACTATTATCCAAGACTTCAGATATCCATGGGAAGACTTGAAATCTATCTTCAGTGGGTAGGATTGTACTGTTTTTAATCTCACTAGAAGCTCACTTATATGATTTGCCCAGAAAATGGGAACAAATTTAGAATCTGGGGTGAATTTAAGTGAGTTGTTAACATTATTTTTATTGAATTTCTTGTTCTTTGGGCTTCGTCTCCGTGTAAGCCGCCCCGAGTCCCTTCGAGATGGAAGCAGGTTATAAGAAATCAATTATTATTTATATTATTATAAGATCAAAAATAGATGGTTGCTGTGATATATGTGGGAAGAAATATCAGCTACAAACCATAGTGTCAAAACAAAATTAGATTGATACCAATTCTATCAAGTTATCTAGCTTTCTTTGACTGAGGATCGGCAGCAAGTTATTTGCCAATGAGAGCATTTGTAGCTAATTCGAAATCATGACTCAGTATTCTTTACAGGAACAGAAACAAATAATTACGAAATGATTTCACATTTCTCCATTCTAGCATGATCAGGAGAAGGAATAGATCAGATTGCTGTTTCAATGTACATTCCTGATTGCCCAATTTAAAGCACTAGTATAAACCATACTTGATGTGCGACCATGATTTGTAGACGTTTTAAGGCAGAGACTGATTGCACAGAAGAGTGCATCAGAAGTATTACAAAATAGACCTGATGAACAAAAGAAACTACTCACTTGAGGAGTCACATCTGAAGTGGCCACTGCCAAGGCCTAAACATTGGCACCAGAGCTTAAATCCAGTTTCAGACATTCGTTCCCATTCCTCTCCAAGGGAGTAGAAAGAGCCAGTGAAAGTATCATAGCATGAATCATCTGTGGGTTGGTTTAACCTTTCAGAAACTGGAAAGTTAAAAAAAAAACAGAAAAGGAAATAAAAAGAATGTCAAGTTCTATGACAACAAATAAAACCTCTCTGAGAATGTTTCCTTCTCCAGATGCTGCCAGGAATGATGAAGACTCTTTAGACTAATAAACAGATTTCCCTAGTAGCATAAGTAAGTGTAGTCAAATCTGTGGTCTGGAATACTACACTTAAAACATGCATCCCCTCCCAACCCAGATTCTTTAAATACTTCCAATTAGGACCTCAAGAGCCCTGAACAAGTATTTTTGGAATTAATCATTGCTTCCCAACCAATTTCACAACAAAGGTTCCCATTGTTTCAATACTAAAATTGTTTACCTGAAGACAAGGCCATGGATTGCAATGAAACCTACTTCTGCCTCCTGCCTATTTATTTTTTTTAAAACCTTGCACACACATATAAAAAATAAGCAAATCATGCTTAGGCTCCATCTTGTCTCCTTGCTCCAGCTGAAGGCCCCTCCCACCATCTCCAACGGACGCTCTGATGCCAGAGCAAAGAGGGAGCCAGCAAAGACAGTCTCCATCTTGTCTCCTTGCTCCAGCTGAAGGCCCCTCCCACCATCTCCAACGGACGCTCTGATGCCAGAGCAAAGAGGGAGCCAGCAAAGACAGTCTCCATCTTGTCTCCTTGCTCCAGCTGAAGGCCCCTCCCACCATCTCCAACGGACGCTCTGATGCCAGAGCAAAGAGGGAGCCAGCAAAGACAGTCTCCATCTTGTCTCCTTGCTCCAGCTGAAGGCCCCTCCCACCATCTCCAACGGACGCTCTGATGCCAGAGCAAAGAGGGAGCCAGCAAAGACAGTCTCCATCTTGTCTCCTTGCTCCAGCTGAAGGCCCCTCCACCATCTCCAACGGACGCTCTGATGCCAGAGCAAAGAGGGAGCCAGCAAAGACAGTCTCCATCTTGTCTCCTTGCTCCAGCTGAAGGCCCCTCCCACCATCTCCAACGGACGCTCTGATGCCAGAGCAAAGAGGGAGCCAGCAAAGACAGTCTCCATCTTGTCTCCTTGCTCCAGCTGAAGGCCCCTCCCACCATCTCCAACGGACGCTCTGATGCCAGAGCAAAGAGGGAGCCAGCAAAGACAGTCTCCATCTTGTCTCCTTGCTCCAGCTGAAGGCCCCTCCCACCATCTCCAACGGACGCTCTGATGCCAGAGCAAAGAGGGAGCCAGCAAAGACAGTCTCCATCTTGTCTCCTTGCTCCAGCTGAAGGCCCCTCCCACCATCTCCAACGGACGCTCTGATGCCAGAGCAAAGAGGGAGCCAGCAAAGACAGTCTCCATCTTGTCTCCTTGCTCCAGCTGAAGGCCCCTCCACCATCTCCAACGGACGCTCTGATGCCAGAGCAAAGAGGGAGCCAGCAAAGACAGTCTCCATCTTGTCTCCTTGCTCCAGCTGAAGGCCCCTCCCACCATCTCCAACGGACGCTCTGATGCCAGAGCAAAGAGGGAGCCAGCAAAGACAGTCTCCATCTTGTCTCCTTGCTCCAGCTGAAGGCCCCTCCACCATCTCCAACGGACGCTCTGATGCCAGAGCAAAGAGGGAGCCAGCAAAGACAGTCTCCATCTTGTCTCCTTGCTCCAGCTGAAGGCCCCTCCCACCATCTCCAACGGACGCTCTGATGCCAGAGCAAAGAGGGAGCCAGCAAAGACAGTCTCCATCTTGTCTCCTTGCTCCAGCTGAAGTCCCCTCCTACCACTAACATGCTTTGTGTGTGTGTGTGTGTGTGTGTGTGTGTGTATACACATGCACACACGCACACACATGAATATATATAATATTAATATTAATAATAATATTATGTTGTAATACAATGTAATAATAATTATAATTCACTATTATAATTGTATATTTATATTACATGCAATATTACTAATAATATTGCAATATAGTTGTATTATATAATATATTGTATGTATATATACTTGTAAACCGCCCTGAGTCCCCTTCGGAGTGAGAAGGGCGGTATATAAATGTCACAAATAAATAAATAATAATAATAAATAGGCTGGAGCCATATTGCTGAAAGTGCTTCCATTGCAGCTTTGCTGTTTTATTTTAAATGTTGCAAAATGTTCCCATTGTTATTGTATTTCCTAACATTAAAGGAAACTAGCCCGTGCCTTCCCACATTGAGCTCATCACACATCTGCACGAAGCCATTGAGTCAAGGCTTTAAGAGTGGAAAAGATCACACAGAGAGGGGAATATTGCTTTGCACACAGGATAGAAAGTCCTCTTCCTGGCATCTCCAGATAGGGTGAGCATAAAACCCTGAAAGCCCACTATATCAGCAACTGTTGTCTTCCAAATAAGTGGTACTCAATGTGGAGATCTGTGTGAGCCATTCGTTTCTGGACCATGGAATACTTCCAGGGAAGAAACAGTTGTGGCCAGTGGACACAAATATGGCAATGGCCCCTGGAACATTTGCTAGCCTACCACATTCAAGTCTTGGCTGGATTACTAATCCAGAGCTAGCTGGTTTAGGCCAGTAGAGAAAAAGCACAGTGAGAAGCAAATCCCAGCCTTTCAAAGGGTCTGGAACCTACTCAACCAACTTCTACACAGAATGAATTCCAACTGTGATCATTCTACTTTTTCTAAAACATTTATCCCCAGCTTTGGATATGAGTTGTAGTGCTGCAGATAACAAATTCTTGTCATATAGAAAACTAGCAAGTCAAGAAAACTAGCAAGTCAAGGTTCCTAATATAACCTTCCCTACAACAGTTTTTGTTAATTGTGGAGAATTATTACATTTTGTTTGCATAGACATTTCTAGTAATCAGAAGAACAATTCAGCTTTATTCCAAGATTTATTCTTGATAAGAAAAATATAGTGTGCAACTGTATGCACTTACATGGGTGTAAACCCAATGAACTCTCATTGAACTTAATAACAAAGTAATCAAACATGCCAATATTCGTTGTGGGTATAATGAACTGAGTCAAAGAAAGACCATTAGTCATTATTGTGGCTAGAAGAAAAATCTGGCCACAGCATACCTTCTTACCCTGAAAAGTTTCTACTAGAGCCCACCAGCAGGCAGAACAGGCAAGCTGATTTTTGTTTCAATACAGCTTGCCCGTTCCAAAGACCAACAGGCCAAAGCAGAAATATTTCCAGAGCAGCTTCATCAAACACATTTCTTCCCTACCATGAGATTGGTATATGGGATTATTTTGTGTTTAAAATTGGATCCTGAATCCAGATTCCTACTAATGAATTGCATCATCAGTAGGGGTTATGCAAAGATAGATCCCATTTTGAAAATTGCATAAGGAAATAGTCATTATCTCCTTGTGCACTTTCCCCTAACCCATTGCACAGGGTCAATAGAACAGCATTGGGGTGCAGCTCTGAACTGGATGCTGAACAGTAACTAATTGCTCTCACCCTTCATAAATACATTACTGTCAGTTCCAGGGAGCAGAGCAGTATACCCCCCACCAATTTCAGAAGATTTCAGACCACCTATTCCCCCAGTATTGCCCCATAACATGAAACAATCTATCCAAAAGATAAGGAACTGGAAGGGAAGTGCAATGGTTGGAGTGTCAGACCCAATTTAGATAAGTGTGGGTTCTAATCCCTACTGGATGGTGCCACAGTTAACATGTGGATTTGGACCAATAATCCAAAAACTGGAAAGCTTATTATTTGGACTGAAATTCCCAAAATCTCACAGTTAATATATAGTTTTCTAAGCTTGCCTACCTCACATGTTTTTTGCATTGATAAAAAGGCGCATGTGGGCATCTGTGCACTCATAATGCATGTATGGCATTATAATACCATGAAAGAATGGCTGGATATAAATGCAATAATCAATACTATAAATAATTCTTCTCCAATCATCCCAAATTTGGCATCCACTCACCAGTATTGCCCACTGTGACTACTTCTTCAAGAACTTTATGCCGTCTACGATTTTTGATTGCCTCCACTATGATGTTGTAGGTGGCACCTCTTGTAAGACCTGTGAGAGTAGCACTAGAATACGTGCCAGGGACTTTGATCTGCAGGTTGAGAAAATTCAAAGCATTGAAATAAAATATGCCCTTTGCTTTGTAAAAGAACAGACAGCTAGCTCTAAAATGATTTTCATAGTCATTCTATCCTCTAAGGCAGGATTATCTATTTTTTAAATTACTATGCCTTACAGAGATAGCTTCTCTTTATCCAAATGAAATACACAGAAAGAGCACAAGGTTACTACTTGGCCCATGTCCTGATGTCCTGAGTGTTCTTCATATGATGCTGATAAATTCTGTAAATCTCAACATTATGAGAATGTTGAAACTTATTTCTTGTACAGTGCAGCAAAAAGTGCTGTCAAAATTCTGATTACTGGTCATTTCTTGTCTTCAGTTTTTCAATCACCTTTTCTGCCTTTTGTTTTTCATTTCTCAGTCCTCTCTCCAAAAACTGTGCTAACAACATAGTTAACATGGACATCCTGTTATGATTGAGCCTCATGGCTCTGTTACTGGCAGACGTGGGCGTAAGACTCCTCGAGAGTCAGATACTCTCGAGGAGCGAGAAAGAAAGAGACTGCGAGATATCTTTGCAGCACCATCTGACGAAGAGTCTTTTGAGGGGTTTACGGAGAGAATGGAGGAGGGGCTGGTTAGCTCGGAGGAGGATGAGATGGATTGGACTCGGGTGAGGGAGGAATTGGGTGCCACTGGCAATGATGGGATGGAAGATGAATGGGGACCTTCAGGATTAGACCCATGGACAAGCTGGAGGGATGGGACGGGATCCACAGCTGGGGATGCTGTGGGGCGTAGTCAGAGGTGTTCCAGCTCTGATGAGGAAAGTGATGAGGAAACGCCCGGGTTAAGGAGGGCAGCTGATAGTGATGAGGATTTGTAACTGGCATAAAATGAGGCTTGGGAGCAATTGCAAATTGCGTTGGGCAAGGTAATCTGGACGAACGCTTGGGATCTGTGTGGGACGCTTTCCTGAAGACTGGTGTGTTTTCGTGTGCTGATACGTAAGTTGTTTTGGAATTTGGGGTCAGGCGGCGGGAGGAATTGTGTGGGCTTTTGTTTGTGCAAACTTGTGCTTAATCTCATTAGCTTTGACCTTCCGTCGTCTTCTTGACGGACGCCATCTCCTGCTTTGGATTTCGGACTGAACTGACCACGGCTTGACTTCCCCCTACTCGGACTTGGTGAAACTACAAACGTCTGCTTCTGGCTTGAACTACGGAAAGGAACTGGGTCTACTCTACTGCTTCAATCCTCGGCTGATCTGTGTGTATTGGAAATCTTGCCTGCTGTGTGGAGGAGTGACTCAAGTTACTCAAAGCACAGTGCTGGCAGCAGAGAGGAATCTGCTGCCAATTAGCTGCATTCTTTTGAACACTTTGTTCCCCGGCTTTTGTTTTGTTTATCTCCAGGCTGAAGCAAGCTGTTTTGTTTTTACCCGGATTAAACTTCGGTTTAATCCGGTTTATCTTTTGAGCGTTTTTCCTTGCCCCTTTTTGCTTTTAAAGGCTAATACTGCCTGGCCCTTGTATTTTACGGGCATTTTGAGTTCTGTAATCCAATAAACTCTGTTATCTTTGATCTTGTGGCGTTCTGTCTTTGACACATCCCTTTTATATAAGCCCTTTTCATATCCCTACAAAAATTCCTTACTTTGGAAGCCCCTCAATGATTTGCCTTAGCCTATATTTTTGGACTGAATCACAGTCCCAAGTTTTCCTTTGGTTCATCTGTTTGGAGAACATGAGAGAAGCCTCCCAGAAGGATGGCAACATCTCTGTAGATGGCCAATTCTCTCACACCAGAAGTGACTTTCAGTATGTTCTAAAGTTGTTTCTGACACAATTTTTAAAAATCTGTTTCTATCTTCTTCAGCCTTCCACTGCCTTATCTTGTTCCTACCACTCTCTCTTGCGGTTCATTATGATTCCTAAAAACATGTTCTTTCCCTTCTTTCATGTTGTTTTTAAAATCCCACTTTATTCATGTGGCTTTTTCCTTTCTCCCTTAATTCTTATTTCCAACAGTCACTAAAAATTTAAGCTCAGGAAACTTATCACATTTAAGAATATACACACTTATCCTGCCTTTCTCTTTCTTCTTTTTCTGCTTTCTCTTTCAGCCTCTGTGTGTCAGAAGCTAAAAGTAATTCTCTCACTGTCTACCTGCAGAATTCCAATTACATAATCAGATTTAAATACAACCCTGTTGAGTCTATTGTTGAAAGTATACCTGCGACATCGTGGGAGTCAATGGTGGCTTTGTGATACTGTAGTGGCTACAATTCATATCGATTAGTGGCTCTTTGCGAATACCACTAATGCTATCAATTAAGTTAATTCAATCATCACATTTACTATTATCAGTACTTTAGAAAAAAATCAAATGGTAGTTACCTCTGTAGGTTCTTCTTCAGAGCTGACAGGCTGACAAGAGATAATATATTCAGAGCTCTCTAAATAGGGGGTCCATGCAATAGTAGTCTCAGAAAGTGCTTCCTGGGGCCTTGTGCGGTTGTTTTTGGGCAGAAGGGTATGAGGGTAAGAAGGCCTGTCCACCTCTGGTATCCGCCCAGGATGGCGGTCCACCACTCCAGATTCTTCGCCTGGTCTATACCGCGATGGAGTGGCTGCAGTTGTGGGAGTCCGGGATCCATACACTTCCACGATGACCTGGCCAGGGTTGGTCACTATAGGCTGCTGCCCAGAAGTGCCTGGAAGTTTGATACCATTTCCATTGTCATAGGGGTTGTTTGTGATGTAAGGTGTGTTCTCCACAACAGAAGGCACATCTAGGAACTCTGGCCCACCTTGGCTGTGGTGTGGAAGCGTTACCAGCTGGGGATGCTCATCTAGCCAAAGAGAGGTTAAAAGCCATAAGGCAGCCGCCGCTGGAGCCCAAGCAAGCATTGCATTCATTACATGAGCAAACTAGGCAGCTGCACCATAAAACACTGCTTAATTCAAGCAATTAAATGTTAGGATCACTCTCAAGGGTGCTACATGCTCCCTTAAAGCCTTTTTGCAATTACTCTACAGGGGCTACTTAAAGCACTTGAACGGGGAGGCAAAAACATGTGGCTGTGACAACTGTGGTGCCTTCGAGAACCCTTCAAAATGTCTTATATGTGAAGGAACCCAATTGCCCTAAATGTTTATATTTTGTTACACTTGGAAACAGAAATGAATTTACTACTACTGCTCTAATCTGTAGCATTTCAGCAGGAGGGGTGAAATATTGCCTGACATCTTGGGCCTATATATAAGATCCGTTTTCCTGGGATGACTAATCTTTCCATCCTCCTCTAATATATTTCTGTGTGCACACACACATGCACACTTCAAGGATGAGTATAAAATTTGGGCAAAATAGAGGATTAGCAAATTATCCCCGACTCTTGATTCTTCTTTCCTCTCTGGTTACAGTGATTAGACACAGCAGAGAATGAGATCTACCAACCCATGGGACTAATTTGGCCTAGTGACATTCCCCTTCTGCTCTGTGAATTCTCTGTATTAGTCACATACTCCAATTTAGGGGGATTCTCCATGCACTGCTGGTCTTCTCAAAACCTAACTGGTACTGGGCAGAGGTAACAGTGGGGAAGTGACTTCACTCTCCATGTGTTCCTGCAATTATCATCTAGATCAGGGTTGCTTCACCCATTCCATTCCCTTCAGCGGAGGATGCAAGCAAAAATGGTTCTTTGGGACAAATTTCACCAGAGGTACATAATATTATTTGGGATTATCTAATGGGCAGACTAGCGATCCCCATGTTTCTGGAGCCAGCATTAAATCTGTGCCCATTGTATATAACTATTCCTTTTTTCTACTAGAAACATGCCAAGGACAGACAGACAACGGCTCAGGGATCAGTCCTAATCCATGGACTGCAACCTTTGAGTATTGCTAATCACAACTAGAGTACAGGGTGAATGGGGGACCCTCCTCTTCCACCATTGTTTCTTTCTCCTGGTATACTTCTTCAAATATCCGTTTTCTTTGGTGTGTGAATCGCAAAGGAACAGAGTATCAAGTAGGCAAACGTGGTCTGAATTTTATTGTAGGTTCCAATTAGAGTAGACCCACTGAATCAATAGGATTTATTTACATTTACAGGATACTTGAACGATCACATCTCCTCTTACAAACCAGCCCGGGCACTGCGGTCAGCGGAGGAGGCTCTGCTCTCAGTCCCACCCCCATCTCAAGTACGGCTGGTGGGAACAAGAGAGAGGGCCTTCTCCGTGGCCGCCTCCCACCTCTGGAACTCCCTTCCTAAAGATATAAGGCTGACCACCTCCCTCCTCTCCATCAAAAAACAACTAAAGACCTACTTCTGCTCATTAGCATATGGAGAGGAGGAGGATTAATTAATGAGAGACCACTTCCATATCCTGATTGAGAACTATGCTGTATCTGGGTTCTGTTAGTCTATGTCAGCCCATTTGCCGCCGTAGGCCACATAATCCAACCCACACAACTCTGTTGAACTTCAATGGCTTTTGTAAATTACTGTGAATGTTTATTTAGATTTTATATCACTATATAATTCTTGTCTGATGCTATGCTGTTTGACTATATTGGTTTAGGTTATTGATGTTATACTCTATTCACTGATATTAGGTTTAATTTGATGTTAGGTTTTTAACGCTGTATTCATATGTGGGGTCTTGTTGGGATTTTATGCCAATATTTATCTGTTTTTTGAAGGCATTGAATGTATGCCGTTGTTCACTGGAATTTGCCCTGAGTCCCTTCGAAGAGATAGGGCAGGATAGAAATAAAGTTTTATTATTATCATTATCATTATTACATTTTAATTTATAATTCAGCAGTTCATTCAGCTATGGATCTTGATTATGTGTAACCTAAATCCTTAGATTCTGTAAGCATCAACTGAGATTTATTGGTCAACATAAGCTCCTCTTTCTGAAGCTGGAAGAGATATGATCCAGACCAAATTAAATACTGTTAGATTACACTGATTCAGTATAATGGAAGCAAATAGGTTGCCATTTCATTAAATGCTGAACTGTGATGCTATAAATGCTTACCTTTGAAGCGAGCATTTCATAACAATGATAAACATGTGCTGTAAATACTGTTGTGGTCCGATTTATATGATTGTTTATAATAAAATGAAGATTTAGCACCCACCTTAATATAGCCAATGTCAAAATACAAAGAATGGCAGACCAGAAATGAAAGCAAGCTTATGTTAACCCCAGCCACAGCCAGTAAACTGCATCTGAATTTAGCAAGTCAGCATTGATTCATAGTTTCCATAAACCAACTTATTCAAATAACAAAGACTTAACAAACAAAGAATAATAGCTTTATTCACTGATGTGCAATTACTAAAACAGAAAAGAGGTTTCTGGAAGTGCCATGATTTTAACAATCTAGCAATAGAATTAACAGAAACTCCATGCATTTAGCTCAGGCATGAGCAAACTTAGGCCCTCCAGGTGTTTTGGACTCCAACTCCAACAATCCCTAACAGCCTACTGGCTGTTAGGGATTGTGGGAGCTGAAGTCCAAAACACCTGGAGGGCCCAAGTTTGCCCATGCCTGATTTACCTTCTTTTTGATGCTTAAGAATGGCATCAACATCATACAAGTGTCTACCACAAAATAAGGCTCTTTAAGTTCAATGGGGCTTACTCCCAATTAAATCACCAACCAAAGATATGGTTACCTGTTTTTTTCCTTCCAATCAGTGGTTCACTCTTCTGATTATTCTTCACAGCAATTATGTAGATGGTATATTCTGTCCCTGGCTCTAGACCTGATTTAAAGAAGAGACATATTTTAAGATGGCATCATCGGACCCAACTGAGACACTACAAGAAGGTCTCTTTTCTAAGATAAAGACAAGTAATATCACTATAAGGCCTAAACAATATATTGAAAAAATATGACAACTAAAGTAACATTTTAGTCATGTTTGTATCATGCAATTAAGGAACAATTTGAATCTGACCCAGGGGAAAAAAATTAATGTTGGCCAGGCATCCTATTGTTGACTGGGCAGATGAATCAACCTACAAAGATTAATCCTCGAAGGCCTTTTGGAAGAGCCAGGTTTTTAGGCTCTTCCGGAAGGAGAGTAGGGTAGGGGCCTGCCTGATCTCCCTAGGGAGCGAGTTCCAAAGCCAGGGGGCCACGACGGAGAAGGCCCTCTTTCTCGTCCCCACCAACCGCGATTGCGAAGGTGGTGGAAGCGAGAGGAGGGCCTCCCCCGAAGAGCGAAGAGAGCGTGCAGGTTCATAGGGGGAGATATGGTCTCTAAGGTAGGTGGGTCCCAAACCGTTTAGGGCTTTGTAGGTGATAACCTGCACCTTGAATTGGGCCCGGAAAATAAACTTCTCCTTTGCTTGTCCAGAGGTTCCTCTAAACACAAATACAGTAGAGTCTCACTTATCCAAGACTCGCGTATCCAAGGTTCTGGATTATCCAATGCATTTTTGTAGTCAATGTTTTCAATATATTGTGATATTTTGGTGCTAAATTTGTAAACACGGTAATTACAACATAACATTACTGCATATTGAACTACTTTTTCTGTCAAATTTGTTGTCTAACATGATGTTTTGGTGCTTAATTGTAAAATCATAACCTAATTTGATGTTTAATAGGCTTTTCCTTAATCCCTCCTTATTATCCAAGATATTCGCTTATCCAAGCTTCTGCCGGCCCGTTTAGCTTGGATAAGTTAGTAGGCTAAGCTCCATCTATTTGCTCTCCTAGCAACCCACTCAGCCCAGGGCCTCAAAGCTCCAAGGCCAAGGGGAGGCCAATGGCTAAATGACAAGGAGGGCTATAACTACTCAACAACCTGTAACAACAGCCAGCTATACTAACTATAAAACACCCCCATTCAATACCACAGCCCAACCACCAGTTACCAACCACGCATTTCCACAACTACACATATCCAACAACCACAATATTGACCAGGAAGAAGAAAATAGTAATACCAATAACACACCAATACCATCATACAGTGGACAGATCACCATGTAGTCCCACCCCTCAACCATTCACTACACCTTCAAACCACACCTTACAGAAACCCATCCAACCTCACCACAACAAACTTCGACATTGCTAAACTCCAACACCCTGTGTTGCCTCACCACTTAAAACTAGACACAACTGCACACAACACACTATCCACACACCAATGCAATCCCTACCTCCCATGTCCACTACAGCCAGGACACATGAATACCTACAAAAACAACCATGACCACAGGGCAAAATAACCCAAACACATGCACAACAACACCAAATACACAAAAATCAGACACCCAGCCAAGATATTCACAGAAAAACCAGTACCCCAAACCAATAAACATACAACATCATTCACACTTCAACAATCAGAAATATTGAATATTCACAAGCTTTAGGAAATAATATCCCCTGATGGTGAAGGGAGGTAGCTCAGTAGGTACTGCTCCGGTGGGAAGGTAACGTCGCTCCATGCAGTCATGCCACATGACCTTGGAGGAGTCTACGGACAACGCCAGCTCTTCAGCTTAGAAAGGGAGATGAGCACCAACTCCCAGAGTCAGACACAACTGGAGTTAATGTCAGGGGAAAAACTTTACCCTTTACCTTAACTACCACCAATTCCTCAATACTTTATTTCCCATACCACCATACTTCGCCACAGCAACGCATGGCCGGGCACAGCTAGTAGTTATATATAATGCTTATATTGGGCTATGCTAGTAATATAATCTATTGTATGTACATATAACTTGTAAGCTGCCCTGAGTCCCCTTCGGGGTGAGAAGAGTGGGATATAAATGTCACTAATAAATAAATAAATAAGTGAGACTACTGTATTCCATTACATCATCCTGTCAAAAAGCCACTGCCATAATATCTGCTAGACTTTCAGGTGCCACAGTACTAATTACTATATTACAGGCAGAGCGTGGAAATGTAACTTTTGAGGCTACAACACTCTGAATTCCCCAATCAACATGGCCACTGGCCAATCCAGCCTTAAGGATTCTGAAGTTGTAATACCCCAGCCAGAAGCGGGATTCTGGAAGTTGTAGTACCCCAACAAGTAACTTTTCCAAGTTTGGATTGCAGATTCTATTAATTTCTCTTTCCAAGAGATACGTACCAGTGATAGTAGCTTCGGTCATGCCAGGGCGGAGACGAGGAAGTAGTTCCCTCGCTGGTCCCCCGGGGCGCTCATACTTGATGATGTACCCTGTGATCTTGGCTCGGGGTGGATGCCAAGTGAGCAACAGGGAGTTGGTTGTGGTGGTGAGGAAGCGTAGGTTGGAAGGCGCATCGATGGCTAAAGAGTAAAAGAAACCACTCAAATGAAAACTTCTCCAAATGACATCATATCCCCGGAGGGGAAATAATGCTGTTTCCATATATTTCCAACCATCATTTGCCAATACATTGCTTTATTCCCCAAAAGAGTGGAAATGGCAGGGCTATAACACATCAGAAATGATCTACATGTTCAAATGAAAGGAAACCATCATTTCAGTTAATATGACTTTTTATAAAGTGCCATTACCAGTGGAAGCATCAATCACAACGGGCGAACTGCGAGCATTATCATTCAGGGTGTAGATGTAAATCTTGTAGTCAGTGCCAGGTTGCAAGCCTGCAATTCAAAATAAAATATTTAAACCCATTAGCCTTGCTCATAAAAAGCTCTGTTCTGAGGTCCACTGCATCCTAGAAGTCAGTGAAAAACAAGTTGGGAAAGACATTAAAGAATTCCAATCATAGGCCTTTATAGCATCATAACTGTTAATGGGAATACAGGGGTGCATTGTTTTGTTTCTGATTGGAAAGGCTACAAAAATGTCATACAATAGGCACCTATGTTCATTTCTTTTGCAGGTTTGTAGATTGATGCAGAAAAGCAAGATGAGGTGGAAAGTGTGAACAGTCGAAGCACAGAATATAAGGAAGGAAGAGCCTTGAAGATTAGGGAACTATTATGCCAGTGATTCACAGGATCATAGAGCTGAAAGACCATAACTTCCTGCCATGCACTGAGTTGCAGTGGTTCCAGACATATCTCTCAGGCAAGTTACAGATGGTGGTGCTTGGGAATGGGGATAGCTGCTCCCAGGCCTCTAGCGAGGGGGCGGTTTGAGGGGTTCAACCCCTCCCCCCCCGAAATTTTTCAGGTTATAAAAAAAACCTGGTTTACTCATGAATTTTAACTGGTTAACCAAATCCCCATGCTAAGTCTATGAGACTCAAAACATTAAGAGTCCCTCCAGGCACTATTTCAAGCAGATATTGACAGGTTTGTAGCGGGGAGAGGTGTGTACTTGGGGTTCAACCCCCCCCCCCCCCCGAAATTTTCAAAACCCCTCCCGAAATTTTTTTCTGGCTACGGCCCTGGCTGCTCCTCAAAAAAGGAGCTGCTATGTGACATCCCAAAAGGGGCCACTATACCCAATGCTTTTTAACATTTACATAAGTGGTTATCAACCTGTGGATCCCCAGGTGTCTACAACTCCCAGAAGTCCCAGCCAGTTCATCAGCTGTTAGGATTTCTGGGAATTGAAGGCCAAAGCATCTGGGGACTCACAGGTTGAGAACCACTGAATTACATGAAACCACTGGGAGAGATTATCTGGAGGCATGGAGTGTGGTACTATCAGTAACACTAATGACACCCAAATATGTTTTTCCATGTCTTCAAAAACAGCTTTAGCTAAGGATGGTGTGTCTCGTCTGAATGAATGCTTGGAGGATGTAATGGGCTGGATGAGGAATAACAAATTGAAACAATATCCAGAAAAGATAGAGATGCTTGCCATTAAGGATCCTAATCGAGGGATGGAGGTGTATCAACTAGTCCTGAATGAGATTACACTCCCACTGAAAGACTGTGTTCGCACTTGGGAGTGCTCCTGGATCAGTCTTCAGCTGATAGGCCAGTTGTGCCTCTTCCTAGATTTGGAGGACCTAAAGGTGGTTGTGCATGCGCCAGTAACCATAAGGCTGGACTTCTGCAATGCAGTATACATAGGGCTAACTCTGTTCCAAGTTCAGAAACTCTAATTAGTTCAAAACATGGCAACCAGACTAGTTACAGGAAAATCCAGGAGAGAGTATATCACTCCTATACTAAAATCACTCCAATGGTTGCCAATTATTTTCCAGGCAAAGTACAAAGCATTGGTTTTGACCTTTAAAGCCTTACATGGTTTGGATCCAAGTTACCTACAGGATCGCCTTCTCCTATACAATCTGCACTGAACACTGAGGTCCTCTGGGGGTGGCTACTCCATCCAGCCAGAACCAGACTGGCAATCTTTTCAGATGACTTTTTCATCACCTGTCACAAGATTGTGGAATGACCCTCTGGAAGATCTGACAGTTAAATGAGCTGTCATAATTTAAAACACAATTGAAGATCTATCTCTTTTGACAGGCCTCATTTAACTTTCACTACGACTTTTAAATCACATTCTATGTTCATGGTGTTTTAACTTTTGTCTCATGTATGTGTATGTTTTTATGTTTGCATTTTAACTGTTTTAATATGCGATTTTATAGATGTATTTCACTGTGGTGTGCCCCGCCTCGAGTCAAAAGGAGAAGTGGGTAATAAATAACAAATAATGATGATGATGATTTAGGAATACATCATTAAAAGACTCCTGACAGATAGCATTCCAGTTTCTCTTTTAAAATCTCCAGAAGAAAAGACTCCACTATACTCTGAGACAGCTTATTACACTATGAGACAGTTCTAACCATCAGGAAGTTCTTCCCAATGTTTGGGTAGATAGAATCTCTTTCCTGAAGCTCAAATCAGTTTCTCAATGTGCTAGTCTCTGGAGCACCAGAAAACAAGCTTGCTCCCTCCTCAATATGACATCTTTTCGAATACTGAATTATCATGTCTCCTGTTAAACTCTTAGCCAAGCCAGGATATTCCTTCATTCTTGAACACGTTATTTTTCTAAACATTCATTTTAAGTCTGGAGCCTCCAATGGTGCAATGAGTTAAACTGCTGAACTGCTGAACTTGCTGACCGAAAGGTCGGTGGTTCAAATCCGGGGAGCGGGGTGAGCTCCTGCTGTTAGGCCCAACTTCTGCCAACATAGCAGTTTGAAAACATGCAAATGTGAGTAGATCAATAGACACTGCTCCGGCGGGAAGGTAATGGTGCTCCATGCAGACATGCCGGCCACAAGACCTTGGAGACATCTACGGACAATGCCGGCTCTTCAGCTTAGAAATGGAGATGAGCACTAACCCCCAAAATCAGACACAACTAGACTTCATGTCAGGGGAAAACCTTTACCTTTACATCTTAAGTCATATTCACTGTTGTTATTTTCTAGGAATTGTCCTCCTTTACCCATATCGATCTCAAAATGTGTGATATAAAAATAACATGGGCTCCAACGGAAGCCTAAATGGTACTGACACATATAATTCCTGTTTGCATGGCACCCTCAAGTGGCAGGTTCACCTTCTGGCTTGCATCCCAGATGCAGAAAGAACTGTGTTCCTGGAGCATAGTGACATGTAGGAAGAAACTAACTTACCAGTGATGGTGTAGGTCCTCACATCAGGGCCAATCGTCCTTTGGACTGGGTTCTGACCACTTGCTGGGATGGCATCGATCTGGAAACCAGTGATTGTCTCAGTCTTGGTACGCCAGGTAATTGTGATGGTTCTTTCTGTGACATCTGTGACACGTGCCCGGCGAGGAGGGCTGACATCTATACATTAAACAAATGGAAGAATATCATAGTTGACAGAATGGTCATATGCATGAGTTCATGGTGGGAAATTCCATAGTTTTACTATATACAATGTCAAATTGTTCTAGCTTTTTTTCTCTGACTTGCCTCTTCCCCCAACGCACACATATAACCTCAAACATTCTAATCTTTATACATCCTGGCTCAGTTAATTTAGAATTATTTTGACAGGTAGGCTAACTTACTCTCTAGAGTAGTGAATACATCCTGGGCAGGTCTGCTGGTCAGAGAGTCTTTCAGAGCATAGACAGTGACTTCATATTTGGTTGCCACCTAGAAATAACAAAATCACACACTGTTCGTTATTTGGAAGGCCATAAAAATCTGACAAATAACCTACTTCAAAAAAGCTCTTAGCCATTTATTTTCTAAGCAGATGTGATGAAATATATTTAGACCTCAAGGCCAAACAAGACTTGACAGGAACACTAAGTTATATGTTGTCCCTCATTCAGAGTTTGGGGTTTTGTTTGGGTTTTTTTCAAGAAAAATATCTCATTCTCATACTGTCCAACCAGCGGTTTTTCTTCCATCTTGGGTTCTGCTGCAAGCAGTAGACTGGGATGAGATCAGAATGTATGAATGCATTTATTTGATACATTTTATTCCTATAACAACCTAGTGAGGTGGGTTAGGTTCAGACAGATAATCCTGAAAATACCATGTGTTTCTCATGATTGAGTCTGCGTGGTCCATTGGCCCAAGTTTGACACTTAAAAACCATGTAAAAATTTGACCAGGGAGCACTGGAAGGACTCAACTCTCCAAACCCATGTAATTTTATATTATTTTATGTTGTGAATAGTTTTTATGCATTTTTATTTTAACTGTGTTGTTGGGCCTTGCCCCATGTGAGCCACCCCGAGTCCCCTTGGGAGATGGTGGTGGGATATAAAAATAAAGTTATTATTATTATTAATCCATTGTTGATATTAAAATATGACTTTATTCTCAGCCAGCACCTTGCTTTATATGTGAACTGGATATGAATATCAATAGACAAATATGGCTTCCCTTTGACATCAAGTATGGACCTCGGAGTAGAAAAAAGACAGGTAAATCTTGATTCCTTTTACCTCTAGAGTGCATCCATTTTCCCAATAAAATAAACTATAGAGAAACCACCAGAAAAATAATATCTTGGCCTTGGGATACTACTGCCCTATCTAAGTTACATTCCATATGCCATGAAAGGATTTAGATGGAACATTCAGTTTTCCAAACAAATGAGACAAATGTTAATTACCAAGAAATAATGACTACTGTCATTCCACCCATTTCATTTTCTAAATTCAAAGCAAAGCTCAAAATAAGTTGAACTTTTGTCCCACAGAATTTGAAAAGGCACAACATCCAGCAGGGTAGAGAAGAAAGGCTTACCATGAGTCCCGAAACAACAGCAGATGTGCTATCAGGAGAGACATTAATTTCTTTCATTGGCCCATTTTTATCCTTTGGATTCACTCTGACACGGTAGCCAGTCAGCCGAACATTTGGTGCGGTCCAGGTGATAGTCACGCTGGTTGGAGTAATTTGACCAAACCTCAGATTTGTTGGAGGTGGAATTGCTGTTAAATTTAGGATAAAAAATGAGATCGTTGTGGAACTAATCCATTTCAGAGCTACACAAACGTGGTTGTCCCTGGTCACTGACCCATAAGTTTTAAGCTCTCAGTCCACAAAGAGTTCCCAAGATAAGCAGTTCTAGCTAAAGGACACAAATATATTTCCAGTCCCTATCACATTGGGGGGGGGGGTGTGCCAGCGCCCCACATGAGATAGCTTGAAAAACAATGGTCCAGAGAACGCCTTATATGCCAGCATTTTCTATCCGTTCATTGTCTTCTTATATGCACTCCTGTAGATGAAGAACACCACAAATTTTGTACCTGTGATATATTCAGGGAAACACCTCTTACCCAAGGCCCTTATAACTGTATTTAGTTTGAGCATAAGAAATCTAATTTGCAAGGGCCATGAGTCAAGACTCATGAACAAGATTAAATACTCATTTTATTCCCCCAAGATTAAACAAATAAAAGTAAATTTAAAAGCTTGGACTTCTTTAAAAAGTGAATTAGTTGGATATGGAGATAGAATATTCCCAAGATCAGCCCCAGAGTTCTTTTGTGATTTGACAGGCAGTGTAATGGGTAGAGGATAGACCTGTCCCTACGAGAGGACATCTTGCTCTCACAAGGAGAACTAGCATTGTACTGAACTACATCTGAGTCACAGCACCGCCTAGATTTAATTGATGTTGTCTATGTTATATGTATTTTAAAACTGTTGTGTGTAACAGTTATGTTTTAACCCTGAAAGGAAAGGTGGGGTGGTGGTGGTGATGATGATGATGATGATGATTATTATTATTTCCACTTATGTAGCCCATCAAGCTACATTTATTGTCTAATAACCTTGAATGGAATTAATTGTCTATCCAACCCTCACCCCAAATATTGATGACATACACATGGACACACAAACAGTCCCACCCACAGTTTCCCCAGAATACGGTTCCTCACCACTAGCTGCTCCTCAGAGCCTATCTAGCCTGATGGACAAAGAAGGACACAGCTGCCAACTGGCCACCATGTGGCATCACTCTGTGTGTACCTGTGGACTGGGTCCCAACCAGAGGCAGGCTCTCCAAGCCATCGTGCAAGGCAATGATGCGGACAGTGTACTCAGTACCCGGCCTGAGGCCATGAAGTGCTGCAGTGTCGTCTTCACCATCTGGAGCAGGGAAGAGCTCCTGGATTCCATCCTCAGGGGTGGAGTAGGTCACCCTGTACCTGGAGACTTGCCCCTGGGGGCTTTCCCAAGCAATTTTGATGGAATCGACATCCACCTCAGTGAATGTCAGTCCTTTGGGGCGGTCAATTTCTGTTAGGCAAATTAATGATGATAGGTTAAGTGGAGGGGGAAGGGAGAGAAGCAGATTGGGGTGGCACAAAGCATGTTGTTATAGGCAAGCATAGCAATCTTCTATTTCTGAACATTCAGGAATAGAATTGTTTCCCTGTGAACTTCCTGGGAAGCCTCATGAAGGCATTTGCAGCTGCGTAACAGAAGTTGCACTATGCATAAAACTAATACCCAGTTGCTTGTTATGCTGATGCAGAGAATCTTGCAATGAACTAGAGCTTAGAAGCATTTTTGCTGTTATGGAACTATTATCCCAAAGTAGCCAGGGTGGCTGGCAGATTCTGGGAATTGTAGTCCAAAAAGATAACATTTCCAATGTGTATAAATGCATGTTCTTGCAGGAAAATGCCATGGCTGATCTAGACAGACAAAGATACATCGTCTCGTCAGCAGATCCACCTGTTAACTTTGATGCTTCAGCTACAGACTAGGAAACCAAACAAGTAAGGGAATCTACTACAGTCAGCCCCCTTTCAGACAACAGCCTTGGCTGTATTTGAAATGGGCAAAAGATGATGAAAATTGCTACAAATTTACCACCCACAAATGCTCCTCCTGTGGTCCAGCAATCCTTTATTTTATTTTATCTTATTTGCTAGCCCAGAACTCTAATCCAAATAGTCTCCCCTTCCCAAGAACTTCTCTGCACCAGCATCATCAGGTAACCAGGCTGACAGCCATGTTATAGGGCTGTAATTGACTACAAAGAGTCACCAGGCCAGATCTTTTTCAAAAATCAGTAATTGTGCATCAATTATTCAACCCAAAATACCTTTTCAAATTATATGATGTGTGCATATGATGCTCATTAAATCACATAAATAACCACCAATTAAGGGAACCATTTGGTCATTGGATGTTACAGTTTCAGAATGGTTCTAGGTCACTGTCCATGTCCAAAAAAGCCCCTGGAGAGGCACTAGGACAATGATGAATGGCTTCAAAAGTCCAGAAGTATATAAATCTATGTTCATTTTTTCAAGCTGCCTCTGAACACAGACTTGACTTCTAGGAATGCTTCCATGCACTGAAAAGTTAACATTGGAAGCTGCACTGAAACCATGGACAGCAGCAGGAATCCATCTGAAAGTTGTCAGGGAAGCCAGCACTGCAGCCCTAGGACTGCTTACTTAAGAAAGTATCCATGGCTAACAGCAGGCCTTCCTTCTGTGCACAGGCTTGGGCTCTTGGCTAACTTCCACAAGCTATTTCATTTTCAAAAGAAGAGTCAAAACGTCATTTATTTTTGCCATTATTGACAGCAAAGCGATGTTAGTTGTGGTTTTTCTATGCCTTCCAGGTAGAAAGATGATTTATTTAAGCTTGGGGCTCAAGAGTATTGCTTTCCTTTTCTTTCAACTGATTTATTTTCTATGTTTTTAAGATCAGATTCTTCCTTTCACCATAAAATTTGGAAAACTTGGAGAGAACTCTCTAAGGCTAGACTGGGACAAACTACAGATGTATTTCTAAATGCTCAATAGAATTCTTACTGCAATGCTAGATGTTAGGAGACTAAAAGGAAGTCCCATTTGAAGGGCAGAATTCTTACTTGGGAATAAAAATCCCTTATTTTGCAGCCATATACCCTTGCAGCGATATCCCTACACATCTCTTCATATTTTCCTATGAATTGACTAAGGGAGAAGGTAACAAATAGAACTCTGTTGACCCTACAGGATTCCTCACTAGCTTTATGTCAGTGACAGAGAAAATATCAAATTCTTTTTTTTTTCTGCAGGCAAGTCTATACCAATGAGGACAACATAAAGGAAATAGTGGTGGATGCCATATAGACTTGCTTCAGTGTTAAAATGAGGCAATAGCTCTACATAATTCCTCATAGACAGGGGAAACATTTTTTAACCAGAATTTTATATTTAGATTTTAAATTCTGGATTTCAATATTCAAATTTAGAAGTTCCAATTCATTCCACCTTCATATTTTAGTTTCCAGGGGCTGTTAAAATGAATACAGAGCCATATTATCTGGATTAGATATCAGTTATAAAGAGGATTCCATATTCTTGAAAAAAATCACCTTTACTATCTTAGTATAGAAAAAAAATCATATCAAAACATTTCCCACGGATTTACCCAAAGGCAATTAGGATTATGTTTTTGCATAGACCATTTTCCAGATATATTAAAAGCACAGCTTTTGGAGATGAGGGAAGGGATTGTATTTCAGCTACTTCTCCAGGTTGTATTGGTGAGAGTGATGCTGCTTTCTGCAACTTCCAGTGTTCTAGCAATAGACTCAAGGATTTGGAGATACCACAGTCTTGCAACAAAACCCAGAAGATGCAAAACACATACTTGTAACAGCTGTCTCAACCAGTGGTTGGCTTTCTCCATTTTGACTCTGGGCATAGACGCTAACTATATACTCGACCGTAGGCTGCAGTCCCTCTATTGTAACTTCAGTTTGTTCTGCAATAGAAGTCCAATAACAAATTAGTTTCAAATGAAGTTGACTGATAAATGATCTAAATCCAGCACAACTGAACTTAGACCCTGGCCAACAGTGTCCATTTTAAATTCAGATAGAAAAAAAAACTTTAAAAGCCAATGTGATGCATTTAAACAAACCAGTTGTTCCAAAGTAAAAAAAATGCTTCGTTAATAGATTCCATACACGAAACTTTCTCCAAAATGCAAAAAAAAAAAAAAAACAGAAATCCTTTGCTGCAGCATCAGTTTCAGTGGAGTCTATTGGACATTAGCATCTCTTTTTGAAAACATATGAAAGAACAGAATGAAATGTTCTAAATAAATGTCAGTAATAACCTGAGCAGCATGGGCTAAAACACTCTTAGGATGTAACTTAACAACTTTGTAACAACAAGATTATAACCGCTCAACATTGTAGAGTTGTTGTTCTGTCCTTCTCTTAACAGGTCATCCAGCATAAATGTGGAGAAGTTATTATATTTATATGCAACTTTCAGAATATCTGCACATGCACACAGAACTAGCTGCATGCTTCTTGAGGTTCTAGCCATTAAACTAGGCCTCAGGTATGTGCTTCTGTTGGTATATGGAAGATTTGGTTTTAGTATACTATATCAACAATCTATATCCATTAGAGATAAATTCTTGTCTGAACTGTAGTTACCTGATATGAAGAAAAATCATTATTCACTCCTGACATACAATAGTCACGCATTGGAGCACCTAAAGAGGTATCCTCTCTAGAAAGTTGCTAGTCTTCTAACATAGTCCTGTGGTTACCGAAGGGGAAAGCTTGACACAGAATTGCCTGGACTCTTAGAGATATTTTCCCCACAAAAGGGAAACAGCAGGTATGGGTTCTGCAATTCTGAGGGCCTTGTTGTACCATATCTTTATAAAAATATGGGTTAATTTTTTTTAAAAGCCGATGTGCTTTTATTTTTGTTTATGCAGTTCAGTTTTACTTTTACACTATAGTTACATTAGTTTTGGATACCAATGACTTTATTCTTAGCAGTTCTACTGAGTATTGGTCATCATTTGCCAGTCTTGCCACATCCTCTCCATCTCTCCCTGACAAGAGCAAAGAGACAGTGAGACCTTTATTCTAGATTCAGTATTTCAGAACATCCAACAAGAAAAGCAATCATGGCTGTCTTCACACTTTGGCTTGCTAGCCAGTAAGGCATAACTGATGGGTCTCATTTCTTCAATTCCAGCTAAGAGGAGCCATCTAATTCTGATTCAAAAATGGTGTCTGCCCAAACTTCTTACCTGCAGAGAGGACTCTTGTTTTTGTGGGGCCATGGCCATTCTTTGGGGCAGCTGTCACTCTGTAGCCAGTAACTGGGGAGGAGGAAGGCTGCCATCTCACTCTGATGCTGCTATCTTGCACATCCGTAACTTGTAGCTGGGATGGTGTATCAATCTCTGCATGAAATGTATTGAAACTTTTCAGTCACTATGCCTCTATTTTTTTTACCCGAATATGATTTTTTAAATTTTCAATTTACATGTTCCTAAAAAGTGAAACAAATCTATCTCTCTATCTATACATGTATATATGCATGAACCAGTTCAATACTTCCAACATTTATACACTATTTGCATTTGGTTAATTGCGGTCGCTGTTGCCCACTTTTGGTCTAAAACAATTTAGCTGCTTGTGATTTCCTTTATTTTATCACTTTTAAACTTACTTATTATGCAATGCATTAACCATTATTCATTCAATTATTCATTTGCTCTCCTTGGTAAAGTAGAAAAAAATACTTTTAAAAATCCAAAACATGCAGAATCAACAAAGCGCCAAATAAACAAGTGTGTTAAAAAGGAAGCCTTTGCAAAATAAAGAACTAGAAATCAAAATGATACAATAAAAAGTACAAAATGAAAAATAGAGAAATAGAAAAAGAAATTTGACTTCCAATCTTCCTCTCCATAGTTACATGTACATACATATTATTCATACTTCCCTCGCTGGCACTCAAGTCAATATTCCTCTTTCCATAACAATTCTTACCAATCATCAAAAACAAAGGTCAACATTTATTTATTTTTCTTCTGCCTCAATAAGGGATTCCCATTCGTTACTCATGACCTTTCTCTGATCAAATCACTGGCTGAGTTTTAAATGCCAAGCAAATATTTTTGTTTGTACTTATTTTGCAGATTAATAACGATAATGTCAGCCATTATAAAGCAACTGTCATGGAGTTGGCTGCAATTATTCTTTTTGGTTTTTATTTTGTTTCTGTTCACTATAACTATTATTTTGACAGTGATTTGTTTTTTTTATTGACTTCAGTTGTGTCATCCAGAACTTTAAATGGGGCATAAGTAAATGAGAAAGATAGTCAGAGGCAGGAGACCCTCACAAGACATGTCACAGGGGCAAGTAAGGACCTCATGCCCTTTGTAACTTTCCTAAACTCATATGCCCAACTTCTGCTGGATATCAGAGTGCTTGACCAGATTGAGATATGTGTCAATGCAGTGGGCACTGAGTATCCACTGGGGTTTGGTTCCAGGACTCAGCATGGATACCAACATTTGTGGATATGTTCCATTATATCAGTGGTTCTCAACCTGTGAATCCCCAGATGTTTTGGCCTTCAACTCCCAGAAATCCTAACAGCTGGTAAACTGGCTGGGATTTCTGGTAGTTGTAGGCCAAAACACCTGGGGATCTACAGGTTGAGAACAACTGCATTATATCAATGGTGTCCTTTAAATAAAATGGTGAAGATTTCAAATGAGTGCAAGAGGTTACAGCAAGGCATGTATACACTTCTGAATAGTGCTCAATGTAGGGCAAAATCAAAGTTCGCTTTTTGGAATTCTTTATCCAACAATTTTCAAGCTGTGATTGGCTGAACCCATAGATTAAGAGACGCGACAGTGCTTACTGCCTGCGCCATTTGTATGTTTTCTTATGCAGGCTAATAAAAACTACAGATCTTGTACCCAGGAAAAAGCTCTGTGTATATGATGGGCAGAATCACTATCTAAGGCAAATGGGTTGAATTGGTTTATCTGCTTTTTCTGAATTTGCGTCCTGGTCTTACCAAGTCTGTAGTTGACTGTCACTGGTTTGCTACTGGCAGGACTGTCTCCACGCCCAGTAACTGCGTATACGGTGATGGTGTAGTCTGCTCCAGGTTTAAGGCCAGGGATGGTTGCAGAGGACATGTGTCCGGGTACTGTGAACTCTTGAACAGGCCCACTGCTCCCTATGGACAGTAGTGCAAACAAACCAAGAATGCATCACCACAGAGCTATCACATATGGGAAGAGTTTCTCTTAACTATAATCAACCATGAAAATATTTAGAAAACAAAAAGAATGCCCACGGGCAATTCATGCCATAGAGCAGCAAAGAGAGCCATTTATTTAGTAATCCAGCACTTATCTCCAGGGCAAGATGAGGAAAAAAACCACTGACCTTGTACATCATCTCTTAGGCTCCTTCTGCACTGCCATACAATCCAGATTATCAAAGCAAATAATCAACATTTTCTGCTTTGAACTGGATTATATGAGTCTACACTGCCATATAATCCAGTTCAAATAATATAATCTGGATTTTATATGGAGTGGAGAAGGATCCTTTATTTCATACATTTGTATCCCTACCTTCTCACACACACACCCCGGGGGGGAGGGGACAGGACTCAGGTCAGCTTCACAACTAAACATCCTAAAGCCACCATTTTGTTGTGTGCTTTCAAGTCATCTCTGATTTATGGTAATCCCAAAACAATCTAATCACAGTAGTCTCATTGCAATATTCCTTCATTCCTTTCCTCTGAGAAGTTCCAAAGGTGGCTTCCAATGGCTAAGCAGGGACTTGAACCCTGGTCTTCAGTGCTGTTCTCCAATGTTCAAACAACTACACGACACCAGCTCTCAAAGTCAGAACTGCAAAGGCAATATAAGAGCCAAAGTGGCTTGAAACCTATATATCGCCCTGGTTGCAGAAGACACACTGAATCAGCTGGACACACCGACAGATTGACTCACTATTCAGCAACAGATTTATTGAGTCTATTCTATTTGGGACTAATACATTCAGGCAAAGTTGAACTCGGTTTATTTTAAATCCTCTCGTTAGCACTTCTTTGTTTCTATCTTTGAGGACTTCATGCAAGACTAACCTGTTTCACCATAAGTGATCCTGTAGTATCGAACAGTAACAGCTGGGGGCTCCCAGGAGATGACCAAGCTACTGGGGCTGGTGGCAGTGACATGGAGGTCTCTTGGAACATCGGAAACTAGATAGACAAGTTTAAACAAAGTGTAAGCAATGAACAAAGAGCTTTTACAGCAGTCTGGAGTATTTTTTGTAATTATCTAGAATTTTTTAAATAAAAGGGATGTTGGAGGGAGGTGCCGGCAGAGTTCATGAGCAGCGGAGATACACAAGACAACCCTTGTCACAAAACTTAACTGTATCTAGTTTAACTTTGGGAAGTTTCATCTAATTTTGGTTTGCTTCCTCCTTCCTCCCAGCCAAACTCTCTATCCCATATCTCAGAGCAAGAGGTAAGATCACAGCTGTGATGTTTTCCAACCTGTGAGTAGAGGATTTGAGGAAATGTCTTGATTTATCAAATATATTTTTGTATCACCTCCTTGGCCACAAGGGCTCCAGAGTCAATGAAAAAATAAAGGGAATTAAAAGAGTACAAAGATAAAAACGATTCAAAAATCCTAACATACCCTTTTTAAAACATTTTAAAAGCCTAAAATAAAAGTTATTTTATTAGTTTTATTAGTTTCAGTGGTGCAGTGAATTAAACCCTTGTGCCAGCAGGACTGCTGACTTGAAGGTTGGGTTGTTGGGTTGTTCAAATCCAACCCGGGGAGAGTGTGGATGAGCTCCCTCTATCAGCTCCAGCTCCATGCGGGGACATGAAAGAAGTTTCCCACAAGGGGACAACGTCCTTGCAGACGGCCAGTTCTCACACCAGAAGTGACTTGCAGTTGCTTCTGACACGAAAAAAGTGGAAAATTCTCCCCTCCCAGTGAGCTGTTCCCAGAAATGTAACCTCTCTTTTCATTTACCTCTCAGCCCCTTACCTGTACTTTGATGTCCAATCAAGGGCAAGCTCTCCTCTTTTCCGTTGAAGGCAGAAATGCTGACCACATATTCGGACCCTGGAATCAGGTCCGTGAGAGTGATGGAATTGCGAGAGGGAGCAATGCGGTGCTCCTTGGGCCGGCTTCCTCCTTGCTCAGGGTAATGGCGAATTTTGTAGCCATTGATGGGAGCGCGAGGGGCCATCCAATGGACAGTGAAAGAGTGAGCTGTCGTTTCTGAGAAGTCCAGCCCAGTTGGGGAATCAAGACCTATTTTTTGCAAGAAAAATTATACCAATACATCTCAGATGGAGGCAAACAGACCCCACATATTTACATTACACATACTATGACCGGACACAAAATGGACATTTTTTGAGATATAAAAATATGCAGTGGAATACACTGCATTGGAGTGTGTTTTAAACAGAAGCCGGATGGACATCTGTCAGGAGTGCTTTGGTTGTGTATCCCTGCATGGCATAATGGATTTGGACTGGATAACCAACTCCAACTCCTTGATTTAGGAAAACAAAGATCAAGCTAGCTTATTCAAACATTAAACCCCACCTCCTTTTTCAAGAAGAATAGTAACTTGGAATGTAACAGCCTGGGAGGGAAAATTTATTTATTTATTTATTTATTTATTATTTGCAGTATTTATATTCCGCCCTTCTCACCCCGAAGGGGACTCAGGGCGGATCACATTATTATATACATATAGGGCAAACATTCAATCCCCATATACACATAAAACCGAGACAGAGACAGACGCAGAGACAATTTAACCTCAGTGGCCCTGTAACTGGGACACATCACTATCACATTCAATCCCCATATACACATATAACCGAGACAGAGACAGATGCAGAGACAATTTAACCTCAGTGGCCCTGTAACTGGGACACATCACTATTTAGTGTGGTGCAGCATAGCAGCTGCTTCATCATCCACTGTGACGGCACTTCCTAATTTTTTTATTTTTTTATTGATGGGTGCTCACCTCGAATTCATGACCTCATGGTCAGAGTGATTTATTGCAGCAGGCTGCTCACCAGCCTGCACCACAGCCCGCCCAAGCAGGAAATCAAATTACCTACTTAGTGCTTTTTCTCTGTAATCAAAGTTTTACATTTTGGACATAGTGATAAGTACAATGGTGGAATTTATCTAATTTCTGAGAAAACAGAAAAGTGTCAAAACTATAATGGAGGTAATTACTTTTGGGGATCCTTACAATAGAATCATAACCTGCCGCTCGTTAAAGTAATTGTCCAAGTTTTGCAATGTTTTCAATGCTAAAATTTAAAAACAGCAAACTCAGTTCACAACTCAGGGCCCTTCCACACAGCCATATATCCCAGAATATCAAGGCAGAAAATTCCACTGTATCTGCTTTGAACTGAGTTATCTGTGTCCAGACTACCATATATTTCAGTTCAAAGCAGATAATGTGGGATTTTATTCAGCTGCATGGAAGGGGTCTCAGTGGCCCTGTAACTGGGACACAAGCTTGTGATGGAAGTGGGAGCAAGAGAAGGGCCTCCACAGCTGAACGAAGAGGTCATGCAGGTTCATAGGGGGAAACACGGTCACGAAGGTAGGCGGGTCCCGAACCGTTTAGGACTTTATAGGTGAGAACCTGCACCTTGAATTGGGACCGAAAAATAATTGGCAGCCAGTGGAGCTCCTTGAATAGGGGGGTTGACCGCTCCCTGTAAGTTGCCATATACTTGGACATAAGTTCCATCACACTCAGAGGAATCTGGGTAAATATTCCTACAAACAGACTGCTAGTCATATTAAACTTAGATTTTAAATTCTAAGTCTTAAACTGTCATTAAATTCAAGCATGAATGTTAAAGATCTAAAAAGCCACAATTTGTCTGCATCCAGAAGTAGAAATGATCTTCAAAAATGGCAGAGCATATTTGAAAAAGGTATGTATTAAAATACAGGCCTTCCTTCTTAAAGCAAAACTGAAGAAAATAATGTCAATCATTCGTAATCTACAAACCTGTTTTCTGCTCTCCACTCAGAGGTTTGCTCTCATGTTGTTCATACACACTGTAGACTCTGACCAAATAAACAGTGCCAGGCAGGAGATCTGAAGATTGAAAAGATAAACAGTTCAAGGTCAATTACACAACTGTAGGGGGGGGGGGGCAGACGATAAATCTCAGCTTTTTGAGTGAAAGAGTACTTCGGCTTGAATATTTTTCCTTAACAAATATGCAGTTGCAACATCTGAGTGTATAAAGAGGTCTAAACATCATTCCAGGTGAACATGCTATACTATCTCTTAGGGCAGTGGCTCTCAATCTGTGGGTCCCCAGGTGTTTTGGCATACAACTCCCAGAAATCCCAGCCAATTTACTAGCTGTTATGATTTATGGGAGTTGAAGGTCAAAACATCTGGGGACCCATAAGTTAAGAACCACTATCTTAAAAAATAACTTGGATTTTTCCAACCAGTAACATCTCCCACCCCCAACTTCCCACATGTACTGCCTTTTCAACTGCTTTTCCACTTCCTTTTTTGCAAGGGCATCATCACCAGCATCTCCTACTACATAGAAACTAATAAAACGATTCCAAAAGCCCTCTCTTTCCAAAGTGATGGACAAATCTGTCTTCTCCTTGTTTTCTATACTCTATAACAGGTGTGGGAGTCATCAGGACTTCCAGATGTTGATGGACTTCTACTCCTAGCAGCCTTAGAAAACATAAACAAGGATGAGAATTGCCCTGAGCTGATGTCCAGCAACATCTAAATGGTCACACATGATTCTCACATATGCTCTACACCAGTGTTTCTCAACCTTTTTTGACCAGGGATCACTTTGATTAGGGACCATTTCACCAGGAACCACTTTGACCAGGGACCACTCTCCAACATTAGTACCAAAAGGGTTACGAATCCGTTTTTGGGCAACTTTAGATTCAGTTTGGTTATTTGGGGTGCTGATTCAGAAAATTGCATTGGATAGAACACATCAGCTCTAGTTTCTGATACAGAACCTATGCCACCCAGTACTCGCCATCTGCTCCCCTACAGAAAACCATATTTAATAATCTAGAGCAGATGTGGTCTATCCAATACAATTTTCTGAATCAGCACCCCAAATAACACCAGGAACAGGCCTAAAAACGAAAGCACCAATAAATGTTTTTTGGTTGGGCTGTGTTATTATCCGTAGTAATAACAATGAGGCTGCGAACCATATTTTAGTTCTTGTGAATTCATGGCAGCTTACAGAAGCACATACAAGTGCCATAACACATAAATAAAAGTTAAATTATATCAACCTACCACTACCTCCTTCTCATGTCTGAACCTGCCTTCACTACAGCAAAAATGTATGTAAGTCTTTACACAATTTGGTTTTATACAGTTGGCCCTCCACGTTTGCAGGTTCCACTTTTGAGGATTTGATTATACACCTCTATACTACTGCCAAAACCTGATCATCAAGTTAGGTTAGAGCACTGATTCTTAATCTATGGAGCTTGTCCACAAATGGGATCTTTAGCTCAATGTTGGAGTCTCGAAAAAATTGGCAATAGTAAGAGGTTTGTGAATGTCACCTAGTGGCTGTTTTAGACCTTACATAAATCTGTTGTGCAGTGTTTATAGTAGATTTACTCTGGAGAAAGTACTTCAACTGCACTTCATAAAAAGGAAAGTCAACCTGTTTAGCAAGCCTTAAAAATGCTCATTTGTTACCATTAAATGTGAGATTTTGCAAGGGTCCGGAGCTCCTAACCACATGAATTTAGAAGACTGGCTGTATTTTTAGTCATTAGTTTGCATATAGCCTGTAACTTCATTGGAATAAATGAGTATACTGGAATCTTCTAACTCTGTTTAATATATTCAACTTCTTATATCAGTTTTACTTTGCATTGGCCCTACCAAGACCAAACAGAAATCTGAAATTCATTTCTGGGCAATGTCCATGTTATCAATTACATTCCCTTCCACACAGAAAATCTCACCCACAATTCTTCTTGTCTGCGATATAAAAGGAATATACGAGCCAGTGGAAGGCCAAGGGATCCATACCAGTGTTTGGTAGTAATGGGAAACTACTGGTAAAAAGGAACTTGAAATCTTAGAGAACATTTCTGAAAAGGGTGAGGCTGGGGAAAAAATTGGGCGATTGCTGTTATCTCACTGAATGTCAAGTACACAGTTAAACAATGTACATTAGTAACTTACTTGTTAAAACGACTGCA
The DNA here is from genome assembly GCF_035594765.1 of Anolis carolinensis. Taxonomy (NCBI): domain Eukaryota; kingdom Metazoa; phylum Chordata; class Lepidosauria; order Squamata; family Anolidae; genus Anolis; species Anolis carolinensis. The sequence goes on along the minus strand of NC_085841.1, from coordinate 179,285,881 downwards.
TTGTCAGAAGGAGAGATAGACAGCTCTGTAACATCCTCATCATTCTTTACAGGTGAGAACCGGACAAGGAAACTGGTCAATTCAATGGATGCTGGTGGAGTCCAGGTTACTCTTATGGTGTCAGGTCCCACATTGGTGAAGCGTAGATCGGTGGGGGGAGGGACAGCTACATTTAAAGAAAAATGCGGTTTATTATTTGGGAGGAGAATGAATGCATTTCAATACCAGTTCAAAGATATACAATGTCATGCAAAGGAACCACAGATCCCCACTACTGAGTATGATCCATGCACATACACTACTGATCTATACTGTTTCATTCCACTAAAGTTAAAATTGCTGTAATGTTTCATTCCACTAAAGTAAGGCTAATATAAAGCACTTCGAATGTCTTGGTCCATTAACCAGTATCGGATGACAGAAGTTAAATTCCTTGTATAGCAAAACTTCAAAAAGTTATTTCTTTCATTCCACTAACATGCATATCGATCAAAAGATGACTCATAGCTGTGAAGTCTCTTGGACTCTACAACTACTTTTATGAGAAAAGGTTGTAAAGTCACCATTCCACTATTGTACCCACTGCCTTCCATGCATTTCAGGTCATTTTCAGTACATGCACAGAGAACCTTCACAGACTGCCATACCTGTCACTAGCTTGAATTTTGAGGATGATTTCTGCCCTTCAATTGAAAACTTGGACCACTGTATTAAGTATCCATTGAGTTATAATTGAGATAAAGAACTCAAAAGAGTTTTAACCCACTGCCAAATTATTCTGTTTATTTCAACTGTGATGCTGCTTAATAATAATAATAATAATAATAATAATAATAATAATAATAATAATAATAATAATAATTCTTCCCCACCTCTCCTCACGGCTTGAGGCAGGTAAATTGAATAAGTTGACAAATTTTGAATTTTGAGTTTGGTCCAGCTCAGATATAGGCCCCTTCCACACAGCTGAATAAAATCCCACATTTTCTGTTTTGAATTGGCTTATATAGCAGTGTAGACTCAGATAACCCAATTGAAAGCAGACATTGTGGGATTTTCTGCCTTGATATTCTGAGTTATGGCTGTGTGGAAGGTCCCATAGACTCTTATACAGTCATTATAATGCTGGGAGAATAAATGATGAAGATAATTGCTTTTACCCATCTGAACCTTAAGGATAGAACAGCAAAGGCCAAATGAATTAAGTGCCTGCTGAGATGCTGAGCCTTGTAATTGAGGGTGCTTCTTCACTGTAGAATTAATGTAGTTTGACACTACTGTGATTACAATGGTTCAATACTATGGAATCATGCAGCTTGTGTGACACCAGTACTCCTTGGCAGACTTTGTAAAATTACAACTCTCATGATTCCATAGCATCAAGTCATGGCAGCTAAGGTGGAATCCAACTGCATTTATTCTACAGTGTAGATGTGCTCTCAAATACAGACTACAAAATCCAAATGCAGATTTTGGGTAATGCAGTAATGAAACTGTGTAAAGCAGTGTTTCTCTGACATCTAGAACAAGCATCTGGCAGCTACCCCACCCTAAAGAAACAAGTGGCCCATTTCTTCTATGAGGAAGACAGAGTCATCCAAGTAGCTAGTGACAGCATGAAACAGCACTTGGACACCGTTGTTCTTCAACAATCACCCGTTTGTTGAGTCAGCGTAGTGGGGGCACTCTCTCCGCCATTAATGAGGGTGATTACGCTGATCTCATAATCAATGCCCGGCTCCAGCCCTGTGATCGTGTAGTATCCTACTGAAGAGTCCACAAAATCTTCAAAAATGGGGACACTCTCTCCTGCTGCCACCACCGTGATGCGGTAGCCAATAATAGTGGAGGCGTTTAGTGGGGTCCACCTCAGGGCGATGCTTGTATCGGTTATGTCAACAAAGCTTAAGTCAGTGAGTTGGGGCACCTCTATCAAGTTAAGGGAGCAATACAGGGAGGCAAAGACAAACAAAGGCAAAACACAACAACAACAAGGAAGAGAGAGAGAGAGAGAAAGCAGTGATTGTCAGGTCATGTGAATTAACACCAAGGCGCATAGAAAAGTCATTACGGTGATATGTCATATTTCCTTCTCAATAATGAAATCCACCATTTACAGTCCATAGACACTGGCTACAGATTGGTCCCTTCTTATAATTTATGCAACAACAAAAAATTCAGCCCAAGCCTATGAAACTCTTTGGCAACAATTACATGTTCAGGATAGGGCAGAAATGGCAACCACTCCATTACCATATATATAAAAAGAAAATCTGAGTTCCTGATGGCCTGTTTCTCCAAATAATTATTAACTTGGCAAGACTGCACCAACCCTTTGGACCTACTCCTTTAACTCCATGTTCCTAATTCTTTGTTGTGCATATTTGGTTGCCAGGATTACACTCTTCATTAGCGAAAGGTTCTCAACCTGTGGGTGCCCAGGTGTTTTGGCCTACAATTCCCAGAAATCCCAACTAGTTTATCAGCTGTTAGGATTCTGGGAGTTGAAGGCCAAAACATCTGGGGACCCACAGGTTGAGAACCACTGCATTAGCAATAACAGGTTTTCCTGGATTTTTCACATGCAAAACAACAAAATTCTTGGGTTCAGAATGTTTTGCCAGGTGCAACCATGGTTCAAGGCAATGGGTTTGCTCAATTAAATGTTGGTTTTTGTACAAGCTTTTGAATTCAAAATTGAAAATTAAGGCTCCTTCTCAATTGACAGACCCAGTCTTTTATACTCAAACATGCCCAACTGTATTTTATAAGTGTTTTTATGAATGACTGATGTAATTTAATAACTTTTTAATTGATTCACAAAGTATTATACAATTTTATATATGTGTTTTATTGTAAACCGCCCTGAGTCCCCTATTGGGTGAGAAGGGCGGGATATAAATATTGTAATAAATAAATAAATTCTACACTGCCATATAAAAACTAGATTATCTGGTTTGAACTGGATTATATGGCAATGTAGACTCACATAATCCAGTTCAATGCAAATAATGTGCATTCTCTGATTTGATAATCTGGGTTATATGGCAATGTAGAAGGGCTCTAAAAAGACAGGCACAACTTTAACACACTTGGGGAAATATGTTATTATGCCAAATAGAACAAAGTGAGGGAGCATGAGATGAAGGAGATGGAACATTTGAAGGATGCTGGAATAATTGCTGATTTTTTTTTGTTCAGTTCACCTTGGAACTACAAGGAAGAGTTTGCACAGTATAGTAAATTTAAGGCATCATTTAGATAACAACCTAATATCAGAGCAGGTCTATGCCTGATGCAAAACATATTTTTATATATAAATAAGAACCCCTTTGACTCTACTGTGGAAATCTGCTCATAGGTATTGCCCAGAACTGGAAGAGAAAATGTCAGCCAAATAACCACTTATCTCCATTGGGCGTGATTGCCATATCACCTGTAAAAAAGCACCAAAAGACATAAGAAAAACCATGTCTTTTTAGTACTTCTTTGCTTCAGAAAGTGGTGTTGGGTTAAAGCCTCAACAGAATGCAATTATACCTGGTGTGTTAGTTCCCCAGAGAGGCAAAGAGAGACTCAGTCTGAGAGCAAGAATGTCAAGCAGCCTTAAAGCAAGCATTTGTCAAATATAGGAGCCAGAAGCCATTTTGTGGTTTTAGCAAAAATAAGACACAATCCCTTAATGATATGTTTGAGGCTCTCAAGCAGTACAAACACAGGGCCAGACTCAGACATCCCAGACAGTCCTCTTAACAACACAACAAGGGCACAAAATAGGTTTCTGGTTCTGACATTGACTTTTGTGCACAAAAAGAGCAAGGAGATGCCCTGTAATAGACAGCAGTTACAATCATACATACAGAGAGCCAGTGTGGCATGGTGGTTTGAGCATTAGACTAAGGCCCCTTCTACACTGCCATATAAAATCAAGATAGTCTTATTTGAACTGGATTATATGGCAGTATAGACTCAAATAATCCAGTTCAAAGCTGATAATGTGGATTATCTACTTTGATAATGTATATTATATGGTAGTGTAGAAGGGGCCTATGACTCTGGAGACCAGGGTTTGAATCCTTACTTGCCATGGCAACCCACTAGGGTGGCCCTGGACCACTCACATTTTCTCAACCTCAGAGGAAGGCAACAGAAATCCCCTCTGAAAATGCCATGCCAAGAAACCCTATGACAGGGTCATCTTAGGGCAGTGGGTCTCAACCTGTGGGTCCCCAGGTGTTTTGGCCTACAACTCCCAGAAATCCCAGCCAGTTTACCAGCTGTTAGGATTTCTGGGAATTAAAGGCCAAAAACAACTGGGGAGGCCAGGTTGAAAACCACTGCCTTAGGGTCTCCATAAGTTGGAAAACACTTGAAGGCACGTAAATGTGGATAAATCAAGACTCCATAGTCAGTCAATGTTTGACTATGGAACAGTTAGATAGGCTTAGAAGAACTGAGTTAGATCAATTTGTTCACATTATCTTTCATGATCTATGTGGCAATAGCTGGAATTTCAAATAGTATATCTGGTGATCCCATGTAGAAAACTTTGGGTTTGGACAGCAGTTGAGAACATGTTCACATGTTACAATCTGCAGGTTTTACCAAATAGTTCACACCATTTGTGGTTCTGAGCCTACTAGAATCCTTCCAAACATCAAGGACTCTCTGTTTTCAACAGCAACTACATTGAAAATGGCCTTTGTTTTGTGATTTTGTGTGCTTCTAACCTTGACCTGACTACTGACTGGCATGGTACAATGTTATGCTGAAGCTTTTTCACTTTGTAACATATGACAAGACAACAATGAATGATTCATTTCCAACACTTTGGAAAATTGCTCTTTTAAAAAACAGTAACTCCCAGAATCCTTCCTGAAAATAGATGTGTTCTGGGACACATGGTTTAAAAAGCAACTTTTCCAAGCTGTCTGATTCAATGGAACCCAGTATGCCAAGGCACTCTGAACTGAAGGCTGATTGGTTCACCACTATCTTATACCTAGGTAAGATTACATTAAGTATATAGAAAGTATGAGTAGCACTTATCATCTCTTTTACTTCTTTACACTATTCTTTAGTGTCTTAAAATATGATCCCACACATAGTGTGTGTGTATGTGCCTTCTCATTGCTTGTCAATGTATGCCAATCTCACACTTTTTTCATAGGGTTTACACAATCAATGAATACTCAGAGGTGGGTTTGTCCATTCCTTTCCCTGAAATATAGCCTATAGAACCTGGTAAATACAATTACATGCATGCAAATCCTACTGAGATCAAAACAAACAGGATCAACACAAAAATCTTCACTTGAGAGTAAGGGTCTTTTTTGTGTAGAACCACTGCGTGAAAAAAACCAAACAATATACTTCTGCAGCCTAGGCCCCATCTACGCTGCTATATAAATCCAGATTATCTGTTTTGAACTGGATTATATGGCAGTGTAGACCCATATAATCCAATTCAAATCAGATAATCGGAATTATCTGTTTTGATCATCTGGATTATACAGCAGCCTTGGTTTCTTTTACCTTGTGTGATGGTTTCAGAGATGGGCAAGCTCTCCTGGTGATCTTTGACTGTATAAACACTAACATTATACTCCACACCAGGACTCAGATGTTCGAAGATGCAGGTCGTTTGGTCAGCATCAACTGCTTCCTCTAGAGTGTAGCCTTGTTGTCCATTTGTAGGGATGGTAGTAATTCTGTAGCCAGTGATATCTAAAGCATAGTGGGAAAAGATTATGACGACACCTATACTGTTAAGCCTAGAAGTGAGGGCTATTATTTAAATATATTTAATGACTTTAACACTCAAAACATGACAGTAAGACTGATCTTTTCCAAGTTGGAGGTGGCAAGGTTGACAATACAGAAAGTCAAAGGAAAATTTGGTCCCATTCACTGAAAACTGATATGGCTCCAAAGTGTGAGCTTGTACTCCATACATGTGGATGGGAATCTGTTGCCCATACCCAGCTATTCACTGAAATATCTAGGTAGCTATCTAGGTAGCTCCATTCTATGATTCTGTAGTGGTCCATAGGTCTTAAAAGACCCTATAGTCTAACTAGTGTCAGGAAGTACTCCAAAATACCAAAATGTTCACACTGATGACCGAGATATTTTTGCTTTCTGGTGGTTTGCTGTACAGATTTTTTTTGTTACATGAACAAAATTATTTTAAAATATTGTGAATAAAATTACCTTCAGGCTATCTGTGTAAGGTGGATATGAAACATAAATTAATTTTGTGTATAGGCTTGGGCCCCATTTCCAAGATATCTCATTAGATACATGTATGTAACTACAAATATTCACCTCTAGTCCCAAGAAAACACCTCTAGTCCCAAGAACTTTCAATTTTTGCTTTTAAGGTGGACACTTTTTTTTAAAAAAAAATGGGTTTTTATGCTGTAAAGTTTTAAAGTTTTATATTCTTGGTCTGCAGTGGTAACAATTAAATTTATTCATTCAACTTCCAATCTACAAATTGTAAAAAAAAAAAAAAAGCTTTCATTTTAAATCAATTCTAAGTTACATAATATGAACTGCTTAAGTACTCCAAGTTGGAAAAAATGATATAAAAGTCAGAATTTATTTCTATTCTGTTCATACAATATTTGGTGTGGGCAACTGTGGGGGGCTTGGGAAGCCATTTGGCCCCAAGGAGACTGTGGAGGGTCACATCCAATGCTGTTCCCCCAAAACAAAAGCACTGAAAAGCTTTATTTGTCCTCAAATGACTTCTGAAGACTTGTGGGGCAATCCCACCACATTTTGTAATAGGAGAGGATGGGGTTTTTTTTTTTACAACTTCTAAGGGTGCATCAACACTGTATAATTAATGCAGTTTGACATCACTTTAACTGCCATGAATCAATGCTATAGACTCACATGAGTTGAAGTTGTACACCTCTTTAGCCTTCATTGTTAAAGTGCTGGTATCTCCCCAAACTACAAATCTCAGAACTCTATAACATTGAGCCACAGCAGTTAAAGTGATGTCAAACAGCATTAATTCTACAGTGTAGATGCACCTTCAGTCACCTCCCGTTAGGAAAAAGGACAAAATTACCTCAATCCCCCTTGGAGGAGCTTTGGGGGCAAAAACAGCACCTTTGAAAATGTCAATTCAACAAGAATATTACTGAGATCTAAAATATAATGTGGCCAAAAAGAAATAGGATGGCAAATGTAAATACCTGGACTGGTGCTTCTTTCCCAAGAGACAGTGAGGACTCCAGTGTCAGGGTTAGACTCAAGATGTAAGTTGGTTGGCGGTGACAGAGCTGTAAGAAATAAAAAAAAATGTTTTACGATTTCTCTAGACCAGTGGTTCCCAACCCTTGGGCCTACAGGTGTTTTGGACTTCAACTCCCGGAAACCCTAGCCAGCTTACCAGCTGTTAGGAAGTGTGGGAGCTGAAGTCTAAAACACCTGGAGGCCCAAAGACATACAATGGCAAACTCAAAAATGTTCTTGAAGACACACTCTTAACAACTCATCCGAGGTTGCTGACAAGATTTCACTACTCTCTAAATTTACTACATGCAACTGGTTGGCTGAAATAGGTTTCCCCACTTCTCTTCCCCAAAGAAGCATCACAGAAAGGCAATAATGAGACTTAAGGGAATTGAATGGATGAGAGGACTATAATGGAGGACAGGGAGATTTCCGCAAATCAAGTAAAAACTATCTTTTGCCTAAGCATTACTTTCTCCAGTAGTACATCAAGACAACATTTGGTAGTTTAAGAGTTTTATGGGAGAAAGAAGATCATGTGAACAGAAAACATGGCCACACTATCACACACTTACTTATTTTAGTAAGGATATAACCAGGGAATAGTGGCATAACTAGAGGATGTGAATCACACCAGGTCTCATCATCAGAGATTGTGACCCAAAAATGACTGTCTATAAAAATTTTGTGCCGTGTTTCGGCTTTATATAACTACACATGTACTTTAGCATGTACTTTAAATGTTAAAATGCAATACTAATTACTTTATTAACTTTCTAATGTGCAAGAGCTTTACTCAGAGCTGTCATAATTACCCTATTAAAATGACGCTTCAACTCACATAGTGTCATCTTCATGCACTCTTGGTTTTCATTGCTACTAGTTTTGGATAGTTGCTGATTTTGACAAATTTTCTGGTAATTTTTCTATAAGATTTTGTAAATGGGAGATTTTGTAGGGGACAAGGTCCATGATGGGGGATGGAGAACAACACCGACTCAAATGCCACTACTGCCCAAGAATAAAACTTTGAGGTCTTTGACTTCAAAATAACATTGATTATTAAATGAATGTTAAAAAAATTACATACGTGTAACTACTGTCTTGACAATAGGAGCATCCCTCTCTTGACCATCTGTGAGGACTGTGATACTGTAGATATATTCCACACCAGGAGTCAGGCCTGAGATGACAATACTCCCAGATTCAGAAATAACTTCTCTTGGTGCTTCACCACCTTGGCTTGGCCGCACACCCAGCTATATTGAGAAACCAAAGACAAATTGTTTGCAGCTATAGAAGTGGCACTATATACCCATGTAGTTTTGTGCTACCTATCAGGATTTTTACTCTGCACAAGTACATGCCTGGTGAAACTTAACTTTCAGATAATTTCAGGTTTTCACTTGCCAGATGCAGGTACGTAATGACTAGGCATGACTGGAGAAAAATCTTTGAAATTTAAAGGGAATTGAAACTGCTAGATTAGAGTTGTAAGTAGAAGTGTGAGTGTTCTGAAAGCAAACATATTGGGATTAAATTCCATGATTCAGCTTCTTCTAGAAGTGTAGCACTATACTGAGAAAAGGTGTCACTCACCTGACAATATCCTGCTAAACAGAAATGAAAAGAATTGACATTCTGGCAGTGGTAACTGACAACTGTCATATCAATAGAGTGGCAAATCTGCTGTGAAAGGTGATATCCAAGGTACTAAATTCCCTTTAAAATAGATCCATCACCAGCACTTTTCTTAGATTTTTAAAAATTTGCACAAAGCCCAGAGTGAATCCACTTTCTCACTGCATGCTTCTGCAGATTTATATCATATATATGGCTTGAAGGCAGAGGGTGTCCCATGTCTAACTGCACACTGTTTTCCTCAACTTTTGATCCCTTGTCCATTATCTCTATTAACCTCTTACTCGTTCACCTTTTTACAGGGTGCAATGAGGTAGCCCCTCCAACAGCAGATCTGGGACTGTCCTATAAGAGCAACACGTTTTAGTGATTTAATTCACCGTGATTGTTTTGTGCCAGGAAAGGGAAGAGGCACCTGTGAGATGTCTCATCTCATCTGTGAAATAGCTTCACTGCCCAGGCTCCTTCACTGCCCAGTTCCTGCTCTTTCTTCTTAACCATGCTAATTCCAACCAGAATATTCAAATGCCTGTGAATTTTAGAGTTTTTGTAGAACATTGTCAGCAGTTTTCTAGCACCAATAATACCTAGCCTACCAATGATTAACAATAACAAGGGAGATCTTACGCAGTCTGGGGCAAAGTCCTCTCTCAGGCCATAAGGTCACAGGAATAGGACATCAAAGCATTTTTTATGACTTTGTTCATCAAGAGTGTGTGCTTGATAAAAAACATCCTATGACTGGTTTGTTTGTTTAGTTTTATGGATTTTTTTTTAAAAAAATAGTTTAAACTATAATCTTTTGTAAATTCCACTAAAATGTCACATCACAATTGAGAATATATATTTAGAATATACATTGAAAAACAAAACAAACACAAAACATCTCAGTCTAGGCATGATTATTCATTTGTCAGGGTCATGTGAGGATATGCTCTGATTTTAGTCATGTTATTTTGAACACTCTTTAATTTCTGGGTTATTTTCACATGACATAGATGACACTATACTTCTATTGCAAGTGCTATGTCTGCATTCAATGGAATCCTGGGTTTGTATAATTTGGCCAGAGCCACCAGAAGAGAATTCTTTGGCTGAAGATTCAAAATTGCCAATCCTAGAATCCCACAGGATGCTATCATTGAAGTTAAAATGGAAAAAGAGAGATATAACTATCTAGACATTAATCATAAGTGCTGAGGCTCAATCTAAAACAGTGGTTCTCAATCTTTTTAAAGCCGTGACCTCTTAATACATTTCCTCATGTTGTGGTGGCCCCTCAACCATAAAATTATTTTTTTTGCTACTTCATAACTGTAATTTTGCTACTGTTATGAATCGTAATGTAAGTATCTGATATGCAGGATGTATTTTCATTCGCTCAACCAAATTTGGCACAAATACCCGATACACCCAAATTTGAATACTGGTGGGGTTATGGGGGATTGATTTTGTCATTTGGGAGTTGTAGTTGCTGGGATTTATAGTTCACCTACAATCAAAGGGCATTCTAAACCTCACCAATGATGGAATTGAACCAAACTTGGCACACAAAACTCCCATGACCAACAGGAAATACTGGAGGGATTTGGGTTCCTAAGACTCGTATAATCCAGTTCAAAGCAGATAATGTGGATGATTATAATCTGGATTATATGGCAGTGTAGAAGGGGCCTGGGTCATGCCTTTCTATTCTCCATTTTAGATTCAGATAATGAAAATGGTTGATGGGAAAAAATCAATTCATCTGAGATGTGAGGCTGGAGAAGAGGTCTATGGATACTGCAGACTGCTAAAAAGCAAAGCAAACCTAAACTCTCCTTAGAATCCAATAGACTAACTGAAGTTGTTGTACTTTGGCTATGTCATGTAAAAATGACTCACAAAAATAGTAATGCTTGGTAAAATGGAGGGCAATAGGAAAAGAGGAAGACTGCATTCCAGATGTATAGAGTCCATCAGAGAAACAATGGTCCTATGAGCAGGGCTGTTGGAGGATAGGGCAACTCAGAGGTCTCTCATTCATTGTGTCACCATAAGTTGAAGTCAACTTCAATGGAGCCAATAACAATAATATGATCAGACAATGAAACGTAGGAAGGCTAAGAGACATGGAACTGTTTTCCTACCTTAAAAGCAATCCTTGGCGCAGGTGTCCAGGTAATCACAATAGATGTCTCTGTCACTTCAGTGTTATAATGAGGAACTGATCCCCTGGGTTGCACTGTAAAATAAAGCAAGAAATTGGGTACAGGTATTTGGTTAACATGTGCATAACCCTTAGACATATCATCTTATCGCACATTCTGGCATCAATTGTGATTCAATCAGACCAACAATGTTTGAATATGCAGGTTATGTGTTGAAATACATTTTGTCTGTTTGTGGTATGAAATCACATGGCTGTCAGGGGACTGAGTGATCAATTTATCCTCCTTGGTTATCACACCCTCTGTGTTATTATTATTTCCTACAAGTAGAATTCTTATGGAAGGATGGAAATGAGAGATACTGATCTTGCTTCTTCCTGTTGCCCTTAAGCCCAATAAGGCCAAAAGCAATTCTTTGGACAGCAAGGCAATAGTGATCCCCAGCATTTCTCTCCAGCTCTTGCTCTTCATCTACCATTGCGTTACCTGCCTAACCGTCTTATGGCTGCCTCACATATGGGTGACCCCTTAAAACTTTGTGGTGGGCAAAACATGGGAGTTCATTAATTTCAACACATTTAAACATGCATGAACTTTCATGAATCCCAAACCAGCTCTTAGGAGCAAAACTGGAAATGATGTTCATTTTGTGGAAGCAACAAAGAAGCCGCATTTTGCTTTCCACCTTCATTTTGCTAAGTCGTTGAGTGCATCCCATGAGCTACTTCCACTTCAAAGAAACCTCAAAGTGCTACCCGTCACAGCAATCAAAAACATTCTCTGTAAACCAGGTAAAATGTTGCATATTTGGAATAAAACTGCCTCTGAAAGACTGTCTGCTTAGCCTCCCCACTTACTGTGCAACTGCAGGTTTAGATGTTCACCAAAACATGCCTAATTAAATGATGTAGATCCAAAATAAGTCTTGTGCAGCAGTTGAGAAGACTGTATGTTTATGTTTCAGAATCAAGAACTACATTAAGCGTGGGGGCGGGGGAGCTAACACTGTCCTTCCCACATAAATGATAGAAACAACTCCTCATATAAAGATGCCATGTGTTCTTGGTTCCTTCTGGTTTTATTTGTGTACATTCTACACCACATCTGAGTCACAGCTTGCTATCACTTCTACCAGACAAGAAAGACTCTATTGAAAAAAATTAACTGGAAGCAACTCCTGGATGTTACTTGGATGCTAGTCATCAGACACATTTAACTTGGAACAGATACAAACCAAAAGACAGTTAGTAAAACGCTGGGAAAAGTGTGGCATGAATCAATACTTTTCTAAATCATAAAGTTTCTATGTCTCTGAAACAGATGGGTATCTTTTATTTGTTAGCCAAGTTCTTGATCTGCTGTAGTTTTAACCTTATTTCAAAACGAGAAATAATACTATACTATACCACGGTTTAACCCTATGCATTGAAGCCAGCAAGATCTACTCAGAACTGTGCACCGTGTAATCTGTCTGGACAAAGGTAGCCAACCAGTTCTTAGTCTCAAATAATAGAAACTTCTTTTTTCGCTGCCCTATATCATTTTTGAAATCTTAGGAAGGAAGCAAATCTCCCTTATCCTACCTTTCTTCTCATTATCTGAGTACTGAACAGGAGTTAGGAATGGCTGGTCGTTTTGTTCTGTGCCTTTAAAGTGTTTTCAACTTATGTTGGTCCAAAGGTACCATCTTGTTTCCAACCTATCATGGTTTTTTGCCGCAGAGCTTGCTAAAAAGTGGTTGGCCTTTGCCTTCTCTAAGGCTGAAAAACTGTGACTTACCCAAAGTCAACCAGTGGGTGCTACAGTTCAAAGCTTAAACCACTACACCACATTTTCTATGTCTACATTGGACTACGATTAAAAAGGTTGTCTGGCAAAGTTAAAAGATCTTTTAAGAAGTTGTCACTTTAGAAAAATACTGTTGATGAGAGCATGTTACATAGCATGTGGAATCTGTAAACCTATCTAACTGAAGCGTAGTCAAAACCCCAGCTTTGATAAGACAATATGATCAGTGAAATAATAACCAAGACTGTATCTCATCCTTACAGGTTGTGAAAATTGTTGTTTCTGGGTTGCTTTGCAGGTTGCCCTTAACAGCCACTAGGGTCACTGTGTACTCAGTACCGGGTAGCAGGTTCCTCAACAGATACTTAGTAGCAGATGGGCCCACGTTATGTTGCCTTGGTTGTCCTCCAGTGGTGGGCCCCACAGAAAGCTGATAGCGTGTAATTTGAGCACGAGGGGGCCTCCATGTCACCAGCACAGTAGTGTCAGTCTCATTGACAATCCTTAGGTTGGTTGGGCCATCAAGTTCTGGAAGACAAAATTTAAAAATCGTATTAATAAACCAGACTCCTTTCTTTCAACATGTATGAAGTACCATCTTCAGATCATGGTTGCTACTACGTAGAGTCTCACTTATCCAAGCTAAACGGGCCGGCAGAAGCTTGGATAAGCGAATATCTTGGATAATAAGGAGGGATTAAGGAAAAGCCTATTAAACATCAAATTAGGTTATGATTTTACAAATTAAACACCAAAACATCATGTTATACAACAAATTTGACAGAAAAAGTAGTTCAATATGCAGTAATGTTATGTTGTAATTACCGTATTTACGAATTTAGCACCAAAATATCAAGATATATTGAAAACATTGACTACAAAAATGGCTTGGATAATCCAGAGGCTTGGATAAGCGAGGCTTGGATAAGTGAGACTCTACTGTATTTATAGTAATATGATTTATCTGGTATGAACAGCCACCTAGATGCTATTGCATACAAAACTCCAATTTACAAGTAAGTTATGCTACGAATTTAAGTATCCAGGTTCCACTGGAAGTAATTTCTGATTCAACTCAACAGAAGCATCCATAACTGCAACATGGCATCAAAGATATTCCTAAGACTGAGACAATAGCCACCCAAACCAATCCCTCTGCATTTCTTTACCTAGTAGTAAGACCAATCAGTTTGGATGGCTACTTACTCCCATATATGCACAATAGATTCTAGCTACAGATGACAAGTGGTTTCCTAGCTGTGTGGTTGTAGATTGCCAATATCCTGAGTTTCATATAGGGATCATCTTTAAGCTTTAATAAACTTAGGTGAGAATGAATGTGAGCTTAGATTTATTGTTAGCTTGCACCAAATTCTGTTCACTTGCTCCAAATAGCCCCACCCTACTTGGGGGAAGTATCAAACATCATCTCAACTAAGAAGGCACCCCGGTTTGAGTGATTAGAGATTAACAGTACAATTTAAGATCAGATATAGGGATTCAGGATTGGGCAAAAAGCTGAGCTCTACAAATCAAGCAATCTTCTGGAAGAATTATTCTGCTATATAGTATCTTTTGTCAGATTTGTTGCGGGAAAGCGGGCAGGATGGAGAAGACATTGGGTGGGGGTGAGGATGATCCAAATCACCTCCAGCCCAAGGACATAGACGCAAGGCCAACGCAAGGTTAGGCAGAGAAAAAGCAGCCCTAAGCAGTTTCCACTTTCTAAGTGCATGTGTGGTCTCAGTTGCCCAGAAAAGCACTGTGGTTTAAAAGACTTTAATTGGTTGGGCTGCAATCTAAATTCATGTTTAGTTAACTCCTAAGTTGCATCTCCCTGAGTCCAGTTCTATGATTCTGAGATTCTGCAGGACTCAAAACCAGAACAATCATGGGAAGAAATTTAGTGAAGCTTTATAGCTTGGGAACTCTTGCTTGATCTCTTTTTGCCCAGGAATTTCAATTACAGTGCAGAATTTGTGTGAACACTTTTCAAACTGTGGTTTAGACAAAGCAATTATGGTCATGATCATAATGTATGGAAGACACAGTTCCAGACATTTGTTACTAGCTGCAGCCAAGCATATTAAGAATAGCTACAGTCAGCACTGCATGTTTTAAAGAACATTTGGTTCATCACCATCAAGTATGCAATTTCCGAAAGGGCACTACATGATATTGCAGTGGGGTGATACATTAGTTTAATGTAGTTTATGTTGACATTCTGTACTAATGCACACTTTCATTTTATTTTAGAAGGTTGTTATAATTTGAATTACTTAAGTATCTAACACACACAATAATGTTGCATATGAGGATCTGATTCAACAACACCCTCCAACAAATAGCTTCAGAATCTTGCATCCTGAAAAAGCCTATCAAGCTCCCTTTGGAGAATCACCGAAGCAAGGCAGCAAAAGCCCTGCAAAAGATGCATACATCCACTCACTTCCTCATCCTAGCCACTAACTTCCAAATCTATAGTTTTAAATACATAAACAACGAAATATACTTGCAAAAGGATGGAATTTCTGGCAGGATGCATTTGAGGCAAAAGCAACAACTGAGTGAGAAGGAATATACTTACTGGTTGTTTGTTCTCCTGTCAGCGGTTCACTTTCTGTGCCTTGTCCGAGGGCATAGATCTTGAAAAGGTAGGTTGTTCCAGGCAAAAGTTCTGTGACCTCATAAAAG
This sequence comes from Anolis carolinensis, assembly GCF_035594765.1. NCBI lineage: Eukaryota > Metazoa > Chordata > Lepidosauria > Squamata > Anolidae > Anolis > Anolis carolinensis. Next base: position 179,270,357 of record NC_085841.1, on the reverse strand, counting down.
GAGTATCTAGTAACAGGCAGCTTTTGCCCATGTTCACCGGGACGGTTAACTGGGATCACTTCAACACGATAGCCAGTCACGGCACTGTCAGGAGGGTTCCACATGATGGTGATTTTAACATCACTGACTTCCACAAACTGCAGGTCCTTGGGTGAAGGAATCGTACCTAATCCAAAAGATGCACAGTCTTTGTTGGATTGTAAAAGTGATCATATTAGCAGAACTTGGATGTAACATTTCATAAGTAAAAATGGTACCTGTAACATATTCCTGGGATGAGGATGGGTTTTAATACTTGATATGACAATAAATGGTAGGATTAATTTTTTCATATAATGAGAAATATTTGGTCATTACTTTCTCTTTACTTTGAGGTGGAGGACAAAAATAATTAGGGGGCATTTTGTGAGCATTTTCCAAATTTTAGGCCATTGTCATATACATACATACACTTTCTCAGAAAAGGAACTCAAGAGGTAAAATAAGTAACAAGTAATGTGATTAAAACTGAGTAAAACAATGATGAGAATTCCTTTAAAATACCTTCCTACAATATGATAAACAGTGTACAAAAAGCATGGCACTCTTAATAGCACATGAAGCTATTCTCTTTGTACTATTACACTTCAGAATTCGCTAGTCCTCAATTCTGCATAATTCCATAGCAAACGGGACTAAAATATTACTGGAAGGCAAGTCACCTTTTCTTTTCTAAGTTTTGTGAAAATGTAAATATAACTCTTTCTAGCTCCTAGAATTAGAAAACTTTGGTTTTAATTTGATGATTAAGACATACATAAACTTTTCATTATGTATTACACATGTCTACAATGTGGAAGCTGTATTTGTCCCAACATGTGCACTGGTGGAAAACTGGAAAGAAGCATGAAAAGGAAAAAATCAGTTGCCAACATTGCAAGAATCGTAACAGCTTCTTACTTTCCCTTGGCACTCCTGTAGTTGTCTGCTGAATGAAGATAGGACTGCTCTCCTGATTCTCTTCTACAGCAAAAATACTGATATTGTACTGAACACCTGGCATCAAGTCACTGAGTGTCACAGAGGTAGCAGAATCCGGAAGGTTGAGTTCTGTACTGCTGCCTTCCACAGATGGAGTGTAAACAATTCGGTAACCTAAAACCATCGGAAATACAGGGTCAGATCACAGCATAATAAAGCAGATGATTATTATTATTATTATTATTATTATTATTATTATTATTATTATTATGTTTATTATGTTTATTTATACCCCACTTTTTGTCTCCACAAGGAGATTCAAAGCGGCTTACATTAAAAGCATTTCAATTCAATTTAAAATATACAAATATACAAACATTAAAACAAAATTTAAAATAATGGTATTTTAAATATTCAGTTAAAATCTATAAAAACATATTCAAAGCAAAAAACACCACAGAACAGGGGCTTTGCTCCTCTCTCAGCTAAACAGGCTATCCCTATTTCCAAAAACTTTGAAATGCTTTAGGATGACTTTTGAACCTGTATGAAGTACAATTTGGAAAACACAAGGATCATAGTTCCCACCTTCTGAAACATGGGCAGCAAGCTAAAATGTCACCTTTTCTGAGCAAGAAATATACTTTTTGTAGGGTAAGGAGTTAGTTTCAAGAGTCAGTACTGTGTGGTGGTTTGTGCATTTGGAAATCAGGATCCAAATCCTTGCTCGGACATGGAAACTCACTGTGTTATCTTGGTAAAGTCAAACGCTCTCAAGCCTTAGAGGAAGAGAATGATAGACATGCCAAGAAAACCATAGAAGCATACTGACACCATAAGTTGGAGTCAACTTGAAAGCATGTTAACAGGGTTTGGTCCTCAGATAGACTCCTACCTGCTTGACTTTCTTACAAAGAACAGCAAAACACTGAACATTTTCAAACCAATTCAGTTAAATAGGACATACCTGTGATAGGAGCTTCTGGTCTGCTCCAGCTTACAAGGATAGAAGTGTCATCAACATTTTCCACATGGTGATCAGGCGGGGCATCAGGTGCTGTTGAAGGAAATAACAAATAAGACAGTTGGAGAACATGTCTAGCATTGATGGGAAAGACAAATTCGGTTGATCCCTGCCAAAAACTGTGTGGCTAACTTACCTGTTGTCTGGGAGGTTGACAGAATTAGATCAGGCTTGCCCTCCTCGGTAATCTGGTAGACTCTAACAATGTAATTGCGGCCCGGAAGCAAGTTGGGGATGTTAACAGAAGTGACAGTACTTGGAAGATCTTTAATAAGAAGAAAAGAAATCACGATGTGCTATTAAAACCTTATTCATTTTATAAAATGCTAATAGAGGAAAATAATTTGTAGTATCATAAGCAAATTGTAACCAATCTTAATCTCAGGTGCTGATATTATAGGCAATTTTAACTTGAACATAATCAGAGCCCAAGCTACCCCAATATGATGCCTAGATTTGTACTGCAAGACCAGATGTTTTTGAACATTTAGTATGTGCAACCCATCTATACACATAATAAAAGTGAAAAATGTGTATGTGTGTATGTGGAGGAGGTGTTCACTTACACAGACAACCTCCCACCTCCACAAACAGATATAGTTCCCACTGAGCAGGATACACAAATGGCCCTCCCTCCACTGACATGCAGGTTATAGTAAGCGCCATGAACATGTAACCCAAACCCTGCCAGTGTCCTCCACAAACACCATTCTGCCCCCACCCAAGTGTAGGATTTCATGTGGGAACAATTTAATGCTACATGTTCTGTTTTTCCTCCAGAATGGACATTCCAGGGTTCCTTAATTTGCATGACCAGCCCACTGCGTCTCCGTTAACTCTTTCCTACCCTTTCCTATGGCACACAGTAAACAGAGGAACTCATCAGCAACTGAACAAGAGGTTTGGGGACAATTCACCATGATTTCAAGATTTCAAGAGTTGTACTTAATCTACATCCAGAGAGCACTGTGAACCCAACGAACAATGGATCTGGACCAAACATGCCATGGATGATGGCATAAAGGTGTTTAACCTCACTGATGGCATCTCAACCATGGCTGCCTTACCCAAGTACTTGGGTTCATCACCATCTTCACTTAGTTCGTATTCCACACGGAAGCCTGAGATCGTGTCTGAAGCAGAAACCCAGGACACCACAAAACTGTTAGCTGTAATTTCTGTGACTGATTCGGAAGTAGATACCATTGAAGGCAGCGCTGTTGTTTCTCCTGTCACACGAGTGGCTGCAATGAAAGAAACCAAGGGATTTACACAAATGAAGTGCCACGAGAAACCAAGAGCTAACTGTTCAGTTAAAAATTCAGGTTTTCAGGGAAGTGTCTTCCAGCATCCCTTTTCACAGTAATTGATTTGGGTAAATTAAATTATAAACCTTACAAATGATACCTAAAAGGACGCAGCACATCCAGAAAACATAAATCAAAATACAGAAGAACTTCAGAAAATACATAAGAGTTTGTCTCTAAGGCCCCCTCTACACTGTCATTTAAAATTTGGATTATCTGCTTTGAACTGGATTATATGGCAGTGTAGACTCATATAATCCAGTTCAAAGCAGATAATATGGTATATTTGCTTTGATAATATGGATTATATGGCAGTGCAGAAGATGCCTAAGGGGGGGGCTGAAAGAAGACCAAACTTGGCATACAAATTCAACATGGCCAACTGGAAATACTGGTGCACTTTGAGAGTGATTGACCTGTATTCCATAAGCCCTCTGAACCCCACCAATGATGGAGCTAGACCAAACTTGGCACAAAGACCCAATGTTGCCAGCTTGGGGTGATATACCTTGGCATCAGAGAGTTATAGTTCACTTGTATTCAGAGAACACTGAACCCAGCAAGTGACGAATCTGGACCAAACTGGGCACACAGACCCAACATGGTCAACTGTGAATACTGGCAGGCTTTGCAGGTGATTGACATTGGCATCAGAGAGTTATAGTTCACCTATATTCAGAGAACATTGAACGCAGCAGTTGACAGATCTGGATGAAATTTGGCACACAGATCCAACATGGACAACAGTGAATACTGGCAGGGTTTTGGGAAGGTTGAGCCATGATTTTGGGATTTGTAGTTCACCCACATCCTTGTGCATTTTCTAATGGGAGCATTCATAAAAAACAAAAGCAAAGACTGAGTTTTTTTCTAAGAAATAGCATAACATAGGACCAAACTGATATTATCTAACATCCAAAAACAAACAAAGCTTTTCTCAAATAACCCGAACATCTCCAGGTACCCAAACTAGTTTTAAATATAAAGCACCCTAACACAGCCAGTAATAATGTTAAAACTGAATTCTGATTTTTAGATAGAATCTAGTACATAATGTAACTTCTGCATTAAGACCCGAGTTGAAAACTTCCCCTTATTTTTAACACCATTGCAATCAATACAAGTGGCATATGCAGTCAGCCCTCTACTTTTGTCGGAGTTAGGGGAACAAAATCCTTGCAGAAGCAAAAAACCTTTAATTTTAAAAATGCAATTTTTAGGAATATCTAGACCCTCCCGCATGTGTCTATGATCAATTTCCATCAAATGATGACCACAGAGTTGCAATGAAGGGTCTAGAGATTCCTAGAGAACATTTTAGTCAAATCCATGAATAACAAAAAGCTAAACCTACAAATATGAAGAGTGGACTGCGCAGGCAGAGTACATAATAGCAATGTGGTAATATCAGAGCAATGCCCAGAAAATGGGATATCTGCAATCTATTCTGGAGACTAGAAAACAGTTGAAAGGTGAATGCCAGAGAAACCAAATGCCTGCATTATAGGCCATGTTCCACTTTCATGGCAGTGCTTACTTGAAATAGATGTGGTACTAGAAGTAGTAAATTCAAAACGGGTGACTTCTCTCTTGCCATAATGTTGCACACTAATAAGCTGCCCTTCATAAAGAATGCCAGGTCTCAGTCCTGAGATAGTGTAGGAGTTCTGATAGCCTGGGATGGTGGCCTCTTTCCATTTGATCCTGGAGTTTTTCTAAAAGAACAAAACATGGTGGTATTATCAGAATATGAATAATTCAACAGCATAATTTGCACAACGTTCTCTCCTATGGGAAATATGCCCAGTGACATCAGTTTCAAAATATGTGTTTTCCTTACAAGATACTTGCAGAAGGAATAGATGCTCTCTAAAATAATGCCTCTCTCAGAATCTGCACTGCAGAGATAAATCCATATTTCTAAGAAATTGGAAGGGGAAGGAAGCCAATACGGGATTCTTCCTGCTGCTCAAAATAAAATAAGAAAAGGAAATGAAGGCAAGTCTTTCCTCTTATTGCTTCTTGTTGGGTTGGCTGTGTTGGTTTAAGAAAATTCATTACTCACTTGAAGGACTTCAAGTGTAATGCAGGATATAAATCTACTAAACTGATGTAAGAAGCCAACCGTAGTTGTTTTGACAATCAAACCTAGGCTTCTCATTTTGCTACCTGAAGGGAAATGGAACTGCCTGCTCCAAAGGCATTTTAACAAAAGCCTATAATGAATGTTTTGCCAAAGTTAAAAAAAAACATGGGTGAAAAACTGTCAGCTTTGTCTCTGATATAATATGCTCGTAATGATCTTCCTTCACAACTGCAACTTTGACACATTTACATAATATACATACATTACATGAGCTAATTTGCCCATCGTATGCCACTTCTCCCCTTTTGCCACAGAGCCCATTACACAACGGGCTCTTCTTGCCCCCCACTGACCCCTCAGATTTGCCACGATGCATGGTGAATCCATATAGCAATATGATAAGCTCCTTACAAAGTAGATTTGCACACATTCCATTAACCGATGCAAATATAGTCTCAAAGCAAACATACCTTTTTCTTCTACTGCCATAATAGATGATGTTTACATATTTAGAAATATTGGCAAACAATTTCCAGATTGTTAGATGAGATGACTTAGATTGGGGGTGATGTATTCACTTCATCAATGTTACTGAAGTACTCACCGGTTTCCATCGGAGGATATAACTGGCAATGTGAGAGGATTCAGGTGCAACCCACTGGACAGGATGAGAATCAGGATGAATTGGGACATCTGTGATAATCACCTGGACAGGACCAGTGGAGCCTAAAAAATAGAATTTCCCCATTAGTTTGTTCAGGACTTCATCTATATATAGTTTACCGTCTATTCATTGGATCTAAAGAAGTGACTCTCTTCAAATGCAACTTGACTTCTGAAATTCCACCTGCAATAATATTGATCTACAAACATTTGACAGTAACTCAAGGACCAAAATGCAATGTAATCTTTTTTTTCAAAGAACTAAATTTTCCATAGAGTTAGTGACTGGATCCACAAGCAAAAGGGTTGTGGAAGCAGGTAATATATCATTCTTGACACGAATGAGCCTATAAATTCACATGCAACAACACATGCCCTTATAGTGTCCTCTTATATGTGAAAAACTATCATTTCCAACATGATCCTCAAGCCATTGCATATATGAAATGGCCTGACAGGATATCATTTACCTAGCTCGGATTCTACAGGGGTTAGCATCTTATTTTAAGGATCCTTGAGTTGAATTTTGATCCCTTTGACATAGAATCGTCATATCCGATAATGGTGATCTATCATCATAGTGGATTCTATAGAAAAATATGGTTACTGAATTCAAATGAACTTTCCCAGAGGAACTTTAAAACAATAAAGTAATATAATTGCCCCATAAGCAAGTGCTTTCCACTTGCTCTCCACCTTTTATTGAGCAGTTCTTACCCAGAACTTAAGTACCCAATCTGTTTCATTTCCATTTCACTTCACCTGGGCCCTCCATCTTTGCTTGCAAATCAAGCAACTGGGTTGGGTAGAAGGACAAAAGCCAATGCACATACTATGTTAATTGCAACCTAACATCTATAACAAGGATTTCAAAAAGAAATACAGTAGAGTCTCACTTATCCAAGCTAAACGGGCCGGCAGAAGCTTGGATAAGCGAATATCTTGGATAATAAGGAGGGATTAAGGAAAAGCCTATTAAACATCAAATTAGGTTATGATTTTACAAAATAAGCACCAAAACTTCATGTTATGCAACAAATTTGACAGAAAACGGAGTTCAATACGCAGTAATGTTGTGTTGTAATTACTGTATTTATGAATTTAGCACCAAAATATCATGATATATTGAAAACATTGACTACAAAAATGGCTTGGATTATGCAGAGGCTTGGATAAGTGAGGCTTGGATAAGTGAGACTCTACTGTAATAGCAAATATGGGATAGTTTCATCAAAGTGTCCCTCCTTGCTGTCTCATAATCCAAATGAAAATCATCACTGTGATGGTGATTAGCAATAGACAGAAACTCCCATTTGTGCCAGTGGGATCTTTTATTCTAATTCCTACAGAGAACAAGGAAGAGATTTTGGCTGGGATAGTAACTGAGGGGAAAAAATAAAGCTTCTCCTTCCCATATGTTACACTCCAATTATCCCCAGTCATTTTTAAGATAGCTACTAGTTAAGAAGTTAATGTAACAGGTAGGTTGGCTCTTAACAACAGGCTGAGATTACCTGACAGTAGACAAAGATTATTAAGTTTGCAATCTTTAACTAAATTCATTTATCTATTCTTTTTCTACTCCCCTTTTTGCCATCTTGTTCATCTCATGGCCACAATAAGTAAAATAAAATGCCTTGAAGGTACACAGTAATATTTCCAATGAAATGCCGCTTCAATCTGTATTATTTTGTGAGCAAGACGGAAGTTCTCACAGAACATCAGCAAGCAACCATCTGGTTTGATGGGAGCCTCTTGTTATTTTAGCCACTGAATTCTTCCTTTGTAAAATGATTCCTTTGCATATTGGTTTGGACAACTGTAAAACATGCATACCGATGGAAACGTTTTAAAGCTACCATAAAAACAAACCTTCTCTTCATATTGAAACAATTTCAAGGCTAGCCCAGCTCCCAAAGAGATTCTCAAAGACTTGACTGTCTCGCTTACTTTTCAAATCTAACTCTAAGGGTGCATACGTATTTCACATGGCTCCATGAGATGTTTGCTTTAACAGTTAGATAAGAATCAACTTTGGCTTGGCAAGTATCATTGCAAAATCTAACCAAAGAAACTCAAGAGTTTGAACGCAATTTCCTTTCCTTCCATATATACCAGAATGTGCTACTTCTTTTAGTCTAATATTACATTTGGAATAATTAAATCTATTCCAGAGGATGCATTCCAACTCACAAACTAGGTACTTATTCTCATTATTTCAGACATGTTACCTAGCTCTGCCTGAGATAATAACAATAACATGTCTTCAAAATGAAGAAATCCCAGGGTGTTTCAACCCTTATTCATTGATTCTCTGGAATCAATGGTGTGCTCTCCTTGTGCATTTCTATGAGCTTTGACTCCCACAAAGCAAGCAAAACAAATACGCTTATGTTTCTTTGATCACAAAGGGCCCCTACTTTAAGAAAACCAATGTTTCTGTTCTTACAGGAAGACCTCTCAAAGACACAATTTGTGAGAATACCTACATCCAGCCCTTCCTTTCCCATCAAGAAACATTTTCCATGGGGCAATTCATGGGCTTCCTATGAATTTGAATTGAGCTATTTATACAGCAACTGGAAAAGGCATCATTTTACTAGCTGCCTCAGATATGTCAATGGCAAGAAAACATGGTATTTACCAAACGAATAAGCAATCTCGTTTCAAGAGCAAGGGGAAGCAACTCTGAATTGTTTGTCCCAGAGCTTGCACTTTTTACTTTTCAGACCCCCAACACCCAGAAACGCCCAGCCATAACAGCTACAGGCACAGGACAAAAAAGTAACTATTCCAAGCAGTGATGATAACTTAATGAAGTTGGCTTTGTGTCTCACATGGAAAAACCAGAGCATTGCTCTCTATCATGAGCATGCACAAAATGTAACTGAAGGCATTTAAGGGACATGTGATTGAGTTTCTTGTCATTCAAGCAAATGTGCCATCTGATTGGCAGGCCACCTGTCCCCCCACCCCTTTTAATTCGCTCCAGTTTTGTATGGTGCAAGTAGTTTGCCCCACCATGGGGTGAGTGAACTTGGCTGCCCTTTTTCATTTTCTGGCTGCACAATCTCACTCCTAGATTCTCTGTCCCACAGCAAAGAAAGAAATATTTTCCAAACACACCTCTCCAATAAAATACAGCCACCCCACCCCCAACAAAATACAATCCACTGTCCACATTTCGGGTATGTTTTTGTAGCTTTGAGGAATGCAGAATACAGAAAATCATTCACCCTAGCAAAAATCTATTACCTTCAGCCTTATTAGAGGAGAGGTATAACAATATTCCCTATGATGCGCACTTATATCCTTGTGCATGATGCACACTTATGTCCTTGTGCTGACTCATTGGAGACAATAAGACATATATAGTTATTTTGTTCTTTCTACAGTGGCTTCCGACATACTTTTATCCACCCAATTCTACAAAGCATTCCTGGTGGAACTGATAAGTTTTACATACACTATTTGCTGGCAAATCAGAATCCAATGGTAACAGCTAAAGTGGCCAGCATAAACTTAAGAGAATTTTTACCTGTATTTAATGCTATTTGTATGATCTTGTTATTGATATTGTTTGTTTGGTCCTATTTGTTTTGTCTGATCTGTTGATCGTAATAAATTTCATCATTGTTGGTAGAAGTTGATCATAGAGTCATGCTAGAGGACCTAGAGATTCCTAGAGGGTTGCTGTCTCAGCTATTTTTGTTTTTTTCCACTTTCACATGAGTCTTACACCTTTAGCCAGTTAATGTGAAGATCTATCTGTAAATCACATTCACCACTGATTAAACCTAGAACACATTTTTCCCTTTTTTCTTTCTTTTATTTTTCTTTTTTAACCATGTTCTAGGTTTTTAATTTTCAATTTACATATTCATAAAAACAATGAAACAGATCTACATACATGTATATATACATGAACCAATACAATACTACCTAACATCTATGCAATATTCGTATCTGGTTATACCCTCCCCTCCTCCCACCCCTCCCATTTTGGTAACTTCCCATCGCTTGGGTTGGAGACATTCATATATAATTCTGTTCTTCCTTCGTATTACATTATGTTTCTATTCCTACTTCTGGCCTGATAGCTATTATTGATAAATTCCCTACACAGATTACTGCATCATCATCGTTGGCTTCATGATATGATATGTAAGTGGCTGAGTGACACAGAGATCTTCAGAGCTAAAGCAACAGTCTCATTTGCAGCCTATGTGCCATCATCTACCTTTTGATATTACAGGCAGTCCCTGAGTTACAAACATCCAACTTACAAATGACTCATCATTAAGAACAGGAGGTGAGACATCATGAATTAAGAAAAATCTATCCCATGGAAGGGAAATTTACTCCTGAAAAATAGTTATCATAGGGAAAAGATGTTTCTACTGAAGCTTTATCATCACACCTTGTTTCCCCAACAAACCATATTTTTCAAAATCCAATGGTACCTATTCCGACTTACGAACAAATTCAACTCAAGAACAAACCTACAGAATCTATCTTGTGTGTAATTTGGAGGCTGCCTGTACTATGCTCATTTGTGAAATCTAAAAACTAAAAACAACCACTGCAAATGTATTTTCCAAGTGCAAAGGTTAACGCAAGTGCTTCCCTTATCAATGTATGTGCTTCTAGATGGAAACTGAACAAACAGACAAGCTCATATTGACCATGTCTATAGAGAATTCCTGGAACCTGATGGACAGGACAGTTAAAACATTTTGTTTGGAGACTGAGCACACCAGGTACTACATACCACAAATATAAGTAGCAGTTCATAGAGGTACGAGTTCAATGAGCCAAGCATGTTTCCACTACAAAACTAGAATATGTCAATTCACAACGATTATATGACTTTTCCCGAGAATCTGTCCAAGTGCACTAAACTGAAATAAGAAACAGGTGTCCATGGAAAATAGTTCACAATTACTGCGCCAAGGAGCAAAAACACAACCAGCAGAAAATCAACCTTTAAAGTTATTATTCTAGCAGAAGTCCTTGAAGGTGAAGTCAACCCATGAGGTTTGATATTTTATTCCTTCGTGATTCCTGGGACTTTTGAAAGCACTAAGGCCCCTACTACATAGCTATATAAAATCCACTTTATCTGCTTTGATAACCTGGATTATCTGACAGTGTAGAAGGGGTGTAAAACACTGCTATGGAGGAAAGTCCACATCTCTAAGAGGGAGAGTTTTTGAAATAAAAAGTATGAAGATTAAAAAAAACAATCCAGGCTGGATAAGTTAGAAGGAAATGTTTGTTTTGATCGAATTTGAACACTGTCCTATACACTGATAGAAAGCTTTGCATTGGTTACAATGATATTGATATAAAAAATATCACCAAGACATGAGAGTACAAAACTACTTCAGTGGAAACCAAATAAATTAGGAAGATTGATATGTGTAAGGACCATGGTGGGATGTGAATAGTTGATGGCATCTTAGTTCCTCTCCTCTCTCTCTCGTTAGAAATATGATGGACAAAGGAATACAAAGATCAGAAATCATAATTCTATGCCAGAGGCAAGGATCTAAATAGACTTTTTTCCACATGAAATCACAGAGAAGAAGCAAGCCTGCTCAAAAGAGATGGTCTGAATAATATCTGTGAATTGCTTTTTACATTACAAAGTGCTCCCCCACTTAGAACTCTTACCTTGATATGCGCTTAGAGGCTGGCAGTGCCATTCTCCAATACCACGTCCATAACAGTAGCACTGATATCTGACACCATGAACGTGTTTCTCCCAGGAATCTCCGATCTGGTAGAAAGTCTGGCTTTCTGAATCTTGGCACTGATCTGAAAACAAGTATCCAAATGGAAAATGTGTGCCGGTATTTTGAGGATGGGTTTGTCAGGCTTACCATTAAACTTGTGTCACAGTATAGAAGGAAAGGTTCCTTAAGTTATTAGAACCTTGTTTTTTCAGGAGACCAGAATCTCAAGGAGCACCTGCATGAACAAAGGAGACTTTCCTTTGCAGATATTTGATGTTCACATGAAGAATGTAACAAGAATGGTGCTAGGGAGTTAGAAGTAGTAAACTCATCACTGCTACTCACTTCATGTATTTATCTTACCTATGAACAGAGCACTTAAATATAGTTGGGGTGCTCCCAGTCCTGAACACCAGGATTAAGGGTGGAACCCAAAGTCATTCTACTGATGCCAGGAAGCACCATGCAAATCTTTGTGAACCATGATTCCATTATTCTCAGGTCCTTCAGTTCAAAGAAGATAATGTGGATTATCTGCTTTGACAATCTGCAGTGTAGAAGGGTCCTCAGTCCTAGCTTCACCCATTAATCTCTGAAACTGTGGCTCTTAACCTGTGGGTCCCCAGATGTTTTGGCCTTCAACTTCTAGAAATCCTAACAGCTGGTAAACTGGCTGGGATTTCTGGGAGTTGTAGACCAAAACACCTGGGGACCCACAAATTGAGAACCACTGATCTGAAACATCTACAACCTTCCTTCCACTATAGATAAGGCCCTTCCACTTTATGGTACCAATTTGATTTCTGTGTAGAATTTCCTTGCACATTTTTTTGGCAGACAAATAAAATGTATTGTCATTGGTTTTCATGATTTTCATGGAATTCATCTGAAAGCTTTATTATTAGCAATCCATTTTGCAGGAAGCTAACTACAGCCAGATCTGACTTATTTTGGAGCAAAATCCATGGCAAAAATGGAGTCAACCTATTTTACAGAATCTTCTAACTTGTCTTAGTCTCAGACATCCATTGCAATAGCTTCATATTAATTCAGCCTGTGTAGGACACATTTGAGTAAATGTGCGAAAACATAATTCAAACATAAATAATTAAATTAAATAATTAAGAGATCAAACATCTAAGTCTTATCACTCAATCAAAAGCTGGAGACCGTCTTTGCTCAGAAAAGAATTATCCCTTTGCCCTAGAAAAGTACAGAAAAAGGCAGCCAAATGAAACAGGTTAAGCCTCGGGTAGGATAATATTTGTTATAGCTGACTTCGGCTCTTTTTAAGTTCAAGGAATCAAAAGACTCATTGACAAAATGTTGCAAACTATGTTTGAGATGCCTGCCCCAGGATCCTTCCAGAGTAAGACAAAGAGATTACAAACAACTGTCCCTGCAGTGCAGTAGGCTTGAAAAGCACCTTCCATGAAAGCCAAGTTGCTGCCTTGGAGAGCAACAAGCAGAGGCCCATGACCAGACATGGATACTCCATTTTCAATCTGCAGTTTTTCCTCCACCTCTGCATTAGCACAAATCAACACATTTTGTAAGACCTTTTATAAGAGATCGACCAGAGAAGGCAATCTTTTGGTAACATCTTACTTTGATCCAGTAGATTAATCTGAGTGGTCACACTTCTCACAGCTTAAGAGAAGACTCAGTATTCAGGGAAGGGTGAACTTACCAACAGGGTCACACTGCCATCTCCCCCGGCCTTCACCAAAGCAGGTACAGTTCAGCATATGTCCTTCTTCATGTCGCTTGTGGAAAGTCTGATTAACATCATAGGTGATGTCATCAACTATACATTGATCTGTTGTTTAAAAAAAGGATAATATTTGTATCACGGTTTGCTCTGAGGACATTCTTCCTGTTCAACTATACTATGCTCCTGCACAGGATAACAAGGAAAGGGAGGTTCAGTGGATATAACAAGACTTTGAAAAATGGAACTTTGTTAACTGCTGTATGCCTGTACAACAAAAAGGCAAATGATGCAATAAAACTGGTATTTCACCTGACAAGTATTTTTATGTATGATGATTCATACACAGACTACTCAACAGAGATTTGTAGGATCATAGGCAAATAATTCCATTACTCAAGCTTCTGTTATGTCTTGTTTTGTTCTTTGTTTTGGTACTCTGGTCCAGTTGTTTGACATAAATGTGAAAGATAAGCAAGTCCCAGAAAGTGCCAGATTCTCCAAAATTTTTGTTTGGGTTACTATTGCTCTGCAGAGCTTTTTGTTAAAATCCGAGGAGCAAATCAGAGCTAGGAACCATGAAGGTATCCCATTCATGAGATCACTTAGCATTCCCTAACGTCTTCCTTAAAATATTAGTTTCTCTTAAGGATAGCTAACAGCTTTCACATTGGTGTAATGTTTAAAGAAACTCTGATGTTTAAATAAACTTTCCAAGATAGAGAACCTCTTGTTGAAATGAGCCTAGCACTCTGGATAGCTTTTCTAAGTTTCAGGCAGGAAAATAGTATGGTGAAGTGCAAAAGGGAAGGCTATGGGAAAAGGCATGAAGTTTGAACATGGTGAGGTTTGCATACAAAGAATACAAACATACACATAATTAAAAAGAGGGCAAATTGACCATATTGTTTTGAGACTCTGGAAGTTGTGGTTGTAGTCTCAGAAAGCATTTTTTCAGGACCAAGAATGACCGCTGAAGAAACCACACCATAGGAACTTTATGGTTGCACATTAAGGCAACCACAATATTAAAGATTGTGCAGAAACTTCAGCACTACCGGTACAGGGATCTGGAAAGTTTCTGAGCTGAATCAAATTCACGAGAAGCACTGGAGGCAGACTGTCCCTATAAGTTATGTTTACTTTCAGCAGTAATTCTGGAGTTTTTTCTTCAAACGTACACCCCCATTTCCAAACACGATGTGAGCCAAATGCAGAATGAGCAAATGCTTGTTCCCTTTGAAGTCTCCTTTTTCTTTCATGCTGCCTAAGCACTTCTCTGACCATATGCCCAGAAACATTATCCAGCGTATTTTTCCTTAGTTTTCCTTCACAGGTCCCTTCTAAAAAAGATCACTAAAGACCAACTTAACCACTGAGGTTGGTGGTGTAGGGTGACGGATGTTATCAAAGAAATAAAAAAAGGCTTCTTGCATTATTAATTCACTTGTAAAAGCCATCAATTTCAGCTGCAGACTCCATTTTACTTGAAAGATTCAGGAGATACACATCCCACTGATTTACTTGGTTTTGGGTACCAAGAAAAGAAGTGTTTTCCTTCCATGTTCAGATAAGGCAGTCACAAGAGCAGAGAGGAACAGATGTGGATGCTGACATTCAGGGCCCTTCTACACAGCCATATAACCCAGAATATCAAGGCAGATAATCCACAATATCTGCTTTGAACTGGGTTATCTGAGTCCACACTGCTATATAATCCTGTTCGCTGTGGTTTTTTATTCTTATGTCTCTCTCACCCCGAGTTTTAACTTAATGTTCATGTGGTCTGCCCTTGTTTTTCATTGTTTCCTTGATTTATTTTGTAATGGATATTATTATTTATTGTATTGCTTATTGTGTTGTGATGTGTTGTTCTTTTATATGCTGTTTATATTGTATTGTTTTGGGCATGGCCCCATGTAAGCCGTCCCGAGTCCCTGTTGGGGAGATGGTGGCGGGGTATAAATAAAGTTTTATTATTATTATTATTATTATTATTATTATTATTATTATTATTATTATTATTAATGTGGATTTTATACAGCTGTGTGGAAGGGGCCTCCATCAGCATTCTGAGACGAATGTATGGAAGGATATCAGAAGCCAAGAGCTTGAATTGCCTACAATATTATTTGTTCTGGACTCATGATTTGAAAATGAGTGTAAGGAAACAAAAAATATAGTTGCAATCCTCATTCTATTTGTTGTGCGGAAATATGCAAAATAGTCAAAGTTTTAAGCTTCAATAATGAGGCTTCAAAGCTAAATGCCTAGACTCTGGATCTTGATGAAGCTACCTACTCCTGCATTAAAGGAATAAGAGGGCTGACAACAACCTGCTTTAAATGCAATGAATAAAACAGGAAATAATCTTTAGGGCACTTAAGGTGTAGTGTGGAGTAGTCGACACTACTATAACCTCTTTCCCATGTTTTTGCTAGCAGCCACACCACAGAAACAAAAGGAAATACCTCTGAGCTGGGAATAAGCGACGCAGGTCCACTCTCCACGTCCATTTCCGACACAAGTGCATTTCATCATATGACCCATTTCGTGCTGCTTGTCCCACTGGTCTCCAACACGGTACATAACACCTTCATTGGTTGTGCAGATCTCCTCATGAGCTGTTCAAGAAAGTAATTCAGAGAGAGGCTTGCTCACTGGTGTTTGCTTTTGTTTTCATATGTCACAAAACAATAAATCAATACATGGTGAACTTTCTTCCTGATTTCACGTGAGAATTCTGCTGAGGGCAAGATGGCTCAAGTTAGAAGGAGCAACTGTTTTCAGCTCAGTATTTAAAATGCTTTCTGCCTAATACCCTGAAGGGTCCATATCCTGTCTGATCTTAGAATCCAACCAGGTTCAACATGAGTTGTTAAGTCTACAGAGGCTGCCAGGGAATACCAGGCAGGAATACCTATGTTCAGAAGAAGGCAAATCACCTAAGTATTCCTTGCTTAAGAAACTTTTCTAAACTGATGAGGTCACTATAATCAGACATACATTGCATTTTATCAAATATTAATTTCCATTTTTAGGAAACAAAGAACATTTAATTTAGGATTTTTTGACATTTTTGAGTCTTAACATTATCTAAATCTAAACCATGCAAAAGATGGGACATCTTCAGAATTTGATTCCAGAACAGAACACTGGTTGAATTTGGTTGAAGTGAATCTTTATAGGGAGCATCTAACTTTACAGAGACTGCTGATTCATAATTAATGTCCACACCTAAAACGTGACTTGTGTTACACATCTTTACTATGGACTCTCACAAAAAGATATATTCAACATACCAGCCATGGGGCAAAATCCAAACTTCTGGTCACCATCATAGTTGTGTGTGGTTCCGCACCATTTCATATTGTCTCTCCGCCCCTCAGAAGTACAATCAGTGTAATTGCGGTTGTTGTAGAGGAAAGGGAAATGGCACAGAGCACCATTGGAGTTGCCACCACGTGTTTGAATCAAGACTGAAAGAAAATAATAGCAATTCAAAGTTAGGGTCAATGAGATATTTGATAACAAAAAGATGTCTCTCCAGGGCATGCAATCCAGTTCCTTGGAGATCAGCACAATGGATATGTTGACATCTCGTATAACATACTTCCACATTACCTGGCCAGAGTTAGGGCTACTCAGAGCTGGTCCTGGGATTATACAAGATGACTACATCCTCATCTTCACAAAGATCATACATAACACCGCATGTTACTACTATGTTTAATCAGGTCTCCAGACGTAAGACCAAGTATTTTTGGTCTCAATCTGTATGTTGCAATTTGCCAAGTCTGAATCATATTAATAAATGTTGGTGTTTATTTAAAAATGAACATGCTGAGATTTAGCAAAAAGCATTATAGCCACATCCTAGCCTGCTGAGAAAGCAACCGTTGTTTATTCATTTATTTCGGCTCTGTGCATTTAGGACTCACACTCTTCCTGAGCACCTGGTGGCTTCCTCCCCTCCTTTTTCCTGTCACTAGTATTCTGGTGTTTGTAAACGTTATAGCCATCTAGCTGAAGCTTTATGCTGGGAAAGTAGGAAAAATAAACAATCTCTTTCCTGATGCACCACACTCATGGAAATTACTTCTAAAAGTTGAATTTGTGTGTAGAGACAAAACAGATTGTGTACTGCTCTCCAGGCATGGAAGCAGTCATACTTGGACCTATATTAATGTCCTAGAGCTTCATAGCAACCTAATATACAAGGTCATTGTGAGGGTTAATTATACAGCAAGATTACAAACCAAATAACAAATATGTCTATACATACAGCTGACTTATACAAACAAAAGCAGTCTTCCATGTGTATGTTAAATGCATGATGGAAAATGTTTCCCCTGGCATGTGTTGCAAACTAAACTCAGCTTCAAAGATGAAGCCGAAGATGGCAGCTGCACGTTCACTGAGTCAGACAGACTTTCTTCACATCTTGTTTCTCTTGTCTCACATGCTTTTAGAGCTGGGCCTTTTTAAAACTCTTATTTTCAATATAGAGTTTCTAAGCTAGAAACTAGATGAAAAACAGATAAAGGATAACCATACTTTTACAAAAACAGAGCAGCAGATGTGTCACTGGGAAATGTATTTCTTGTGCTTGATTCTTTTTTTTAAAGGTGAACAAAGAAAAAAGCAAAGCTCTAGTTATTTTAGGTTGGGGTCTGTAGCTAACCTGTCCCAGATGACTGGCCCATTTTAAGGGCAATCTTTGCTGCTTCTCCAACATGGGGAGGAAGAAGTTGCTAAGGAAGAAGCAAATTTACTCACATTCTTTCAATGGGAGAAATCTGATGAGAAATCAAATGAGGCGATGAGTACACTGCAGAGAGAGCAGAACTGCTCTGTTGCATTTTAAATAAGTCTTAACTTACAGCCTTAATTACAACCCTAATGGTTTTAAATAGTTGGTAAAAAATGAGACATGTGCTTATGTGGTTCCATTTTAAGGATTTCCATGAGGCCCTTCGCATTGCAACGTTATAATCAATGCCACTCCCCGCCACTAAAAGAAGCCAAGTTTAAAAAAAAGATCAAAGGGGGAGAAAAGCAGGTGCAAAAAGCAAGAAATAGGTATGGGTCAGAAAGTAACAAAGTACTGTATATACTCGAGTATAAGCCTAGTTGTTCAGCCCTTTTTTTAGGACAAAAAAAGCCCCCCTCTGCTTATAATCGGCTGAGGATCCTGGTTGGCTTATATTTGGGTCAGCTTATACTCAAGAATATATGGTACATTTATTATTTTACTCTATTATTATTACATTATTGTTGCTACTACTACATTTGTTTTACTCTATTTTTATTATTATTAATAATACATTTATTATTTCCCTCTGATCTTATTATTACATTTATTATTCTACTCTATTTCTTATTACATGTATTATTTTCCTGTATTTATTATTATTACATGTATTATTTTACTCTATTAATATTAAAAGGATACATAAGCACATTTACATTGAAGAAGATGAGAATAATGATTTAATCAGAATTAGACAGTCTTATCTTAAATTAGAACTTGATCTAAATATTCAAAAACATTTAACCTACTGATGCCTCAATTAATGTAATTTTTTGGTATCTATTTTTATTTCTGAAATTTCCCACCCTCGGCTTATACTTGAGTCAATGATTTCCCCGTTTTTTTTGTGGTAAAATTAGATGCCTCAGCTTATATTCAGGTTGGCTTATATTCGAATATATATGGTAAGTATATCTAAGTCAAGCAAAGTGAAGAAGTGGATTGTGAGTTTTTCGGGCTCAGTGAAAAAAGCAACCCAAATGTGAAGAAGGGGTACCTATGAGGAAGCTGTCATACAAAGGGAATGTGATTCATTTTGGTCTCCTGCCATACAAATAGCTGAAGTATGAAACTACTGTACAAAAAAAAGGAGAATTTCAGATTTGTACAAGATTTCACAAATTTGCCTATATATTTAGAGCCCAGCACATCCATGTATTTTTGTTGCCTCATTCTTAGCTATTTCCTTTTGTGGAAGGAAAAGTAAAAAAAATAAATCAGAATAAAGTAAAAAGATAGGAATAGGATAAAAGTTCAAATCCTGAAGAACCCTGCAATCTGGATCAATTTTCAGATAGGGAGAATTCACTGATATCCTGTTTGAGGCACTTCAGCACTAACTTTACTATAGGAACACTCCCTCTACCTCTACCTCTCTCTCTCTCTCTCTCTCTATATATATATATATATACACACACACACACACACACACACACACACGTACACACACACACACACACACACACCTTAACTTTATTAGGACAGTTTCTGCCATACAATGGGAGTTGTCAGGAAACAGATTCACCCATGGTTCAGCTATACAAACAGATCCCTGATGAAATGTGAATTTCTCCCCTTCTTATCTCTAAAGGAGGCAAAATGCTTTGAAAGAGTAGGGGCCTGTTTCTGCTATATATGGGATTCAGGATTTAAGAGAGTGACGTCAGAACACTGCACGAGTCATATGCAGGAGGCATTTTCCTCTCAGGCCTAATATGGATATCTGTCTTACTGGACTAAAGAAAAAGAAAGAAATGAATAACATAAGCCAGAGACATACAGAGCACTACTTGGTCTACCCGCTCTACTTCCAGCCAATGCTCTCCTTGTCTATAACAGTAGGAAGGACACACTAAATCTAAAATAATGGTGCACATATATTTACTGAAGTCGTATTTCCACAAATAAGCTATGGGACTGGCTGATGAAATACAGTGAAAGAACACAACAGGAAAATTTAAAATCCTTGCTTTCTTTAACCAATCATTCATGAAGAACAAAAGCTTCCTTTGCTAATCACAATTGGAAAACTGAACTCTGGCAGTACAATTTCCCCAACGGTTGAGGACCAATGTGAAACATGGATGGGAAATCCATATAGCACATTTAAAGATGCACTGGGGACAGGCTCAGAGAATTTTTTAGATGTACCTTACAATCTGAGTGCCAATAAACAGATGGTAATAATATATTTCAAAAGTGCAATCAAGTGTCTTAAATTACAACAGGTTGGGTATCCCGTATCTGGAATTCTTAATTACTTTAAAATCCACAATTTGTCTACAAGGGTGATTGAGAAATTGATACTTTGACTTTCTTAATGTTTGTTGTGCACAAACTTTGTTTTATGCACAAAATGGTTTAACAAATATTATGTATAAAATTACCTTTTATGTGTGAAAAGTAAATATGAAACATAAACCAATTTCTGTGTTTAGACTTGGGTCCCATCTCCAAGAAATCTCATTATACATACACATGTATTTCGTAATCTGAAAAAGGAAGCACTTTTGGTCTTGAGTATTTTGGATGAGGAATGCTCAACCTGTTCATGGTAAGGCTCGAGCAGATTTCAACCAATATTTCTCTTGTAAAAAATATTTGTTCTTTGACATGAAATCGTCTATCCGGTGGAAATTTTACCATTCAGTTTTCCATTGCTCCCCTACTGTTGTATTCAAACTTTCTCTATATTCTTTATTTCTTGCAGTTTCATCACCTCTATTAGAAGTATTGCTTAATTCCAAAATACAGGATTGACAGACTTTTCTCTCTGCTAAAGCCAGCATTATATTTATCCCAAATAAGACTTCCTTTTGTAAGATTTACCATTCTGTTCTGTACAGAAGGAGTATCTCTGGTCCTGATCAAAGTTAGAGGTGGTGCTGCACCAAAGAGTCCCGTCGTTGCGGCCTTCAGAGGTACACGAGTAGAAAGTCCTCCCATTATAGGTGAAGGGGAGGGCACAGGGTTCCCCATCAGAATTGCCACCATAGGTCTGTGTCACAGCTACAAAATGAAACAAAAGATGGTATTGAGGTTCTGACATCTCATTTCACATGTAACACAATGCTTTTCTTATGAGGTGAATGCTGTCTTTTATTACATCTTCAAGCAACTCCAGGACATAAAATGATAATACTTAGCCTTTATAAATGTCTTTAATATAGACCCCTTTTACACTGCCATATAATCCAGATTATCAGATCAGATAATCCAGATTATCTGCTTTGAACTAGATTATATGGATCTACACTGCATATAATCCAGTTCGAAGCAGATAATCTGGATTTTATATGACAGTGTAGAAGCGGCCTCAGACTGCTGGATGTAGTTAGTGAGCTGGGCTTGGAGGGTAAACAGAAAAATGTCTCAAGCAAACCATGCTCTAAGCATTCAATATAGCACTGGATCCAAGAGCACCATAGCTTTTGGAATGTGTGCCAATGTAGCAGTGGAAGTAGCAGCGTTCTTTTACCTATGCTTGTAATTCCAAAATTCTAGTCTTCCAAGTGTTTTGAACTTCCAAAGTACCTGGAAGATCATGGTTTGAAAAACACTGTGTTTTGTTCCCACCGATGTGATGTACTGCCTCTTATGGTGATATGTGGTGAGCTATAGGCTTACTCATATATATAGCAGTCAAACAATTGGGCTTCCTAAATCAGTATATGTCCCTCAAAGCTCACCAGCTCCATTATATTATGGCATAAACATAACACTATGAAACAACCCAAGTATGACACATTCTCCTGAGCTATATGCCCAGGGAGCATGATAAACAGTCATCTCTTCACTCAATCTCAGCTCATGATCCTGCCCCATTCAATCCTAGGCCCATCCAGTCATTCTAGCTTCAGCTTGCATGACTGTCTTTTAAACTTCATGATATTTTAGGTGCTATGAATATTAAGTTTGTTCCATACTTGTTTCCTGACAGCTGACTCCATTGCCCAGACAAGTGCAAAGCATATGTTGGCTCCCTTGAGTCTTGAGCCACTGCATTCCCAAAAAGTAGACCATGCCATTGTCTGTCACACAGTGTCCATATGGAGCGGGCTGCGGCTGAGGCTGATACAGTGCAGTTCGTACATCTGTGATGGTTGCGGATCCCGTTCCTACAGAAGAAAGCACAAGAATAATGCAATACCACAACAGCAAAAAAAAAAGCCTGTTCTACATTCTTGGACAGTATTTTACATTTTGAAATATTTTAATATGCAACAAAATTATCCTCTATTCAGGGCCGGCCGAAGAAAATTTACAATAGTAAGCGGGGATGGGGAAAAGTGCCCCCCCTCCCGCCGGCGCCGCGGGAGGCGTGGCCATGTGCCTCCCGCAGCGCCGGCGGGCCCCGCCTCCCGCGCCCTGGCCCCACCTCACGCCCAGCGTCCCCTGGCCCCGCCTCCCACGTAGCATGGGAGGCGGGGTCAGGGCTAGTAGCGTGGGAGACGGGGCCAGGGTTGGCCCCGCCTCCCGTCCAGCGTGCCCTGGCCCCGCCTCCCATGCTGCGTGGGAGGCGGGGCCAGGGCACGCTGGGCGGGAGGCGGGGCACCGCCCTGACGGTGCCCCGCCTCCCGCCCAGTGCGCCCTGGTCTAGCTGGCACCCCATTTTTAGACACACCCCATTTTTAGTTTGTATGGGAGGAAAGCATGTCTTAAAAGCAAAGAAACATAATAATAACAATAATGATAATAATTGTTGTTTTATGTTTGACGTTTTGTTCCTATGTATACACGCTACTGTAAGAAAATTGTGAGTTCGTTTACTATTTCTCTAAGGAAAGTAAAGCATTTAATGAGAGGGAAGATACAGTATTTATGTATTACGATACACAAACAGGAAAGATATTTCCTAAAATTCAAATGTCACATGTAAACATAAAAAGTGTTATTAATTATAATTAAAATTCCACTTTCATCTATATATATAAAAGAGTAATTAAATTTCGGCCTAGGACAAAACAACAAAACTACACATCCTAGAAACACTAAACTTGGCAGCACAACCCCTCATCCATGCCTCTACGTTCATACAACAAAAAGCTCCAGCTACTCCAGAAAATGGCCAGGCTTTGAGACTGCAAGGCTATTCACTGCTATTCCACCTGGCCAACAAAGGATTCCCATAAGGCACAGCAACGCGTGGCCAGGCAAAGCTAGTAATATATATTAATAGAATTTTAGATATATACAGTATTACATATTCCAGAAACTTGGTTACTTATTGGGATCTGATGAAAGAAACACAATCTACCTGTTTTGAAAAAGTTGTACCAGCACTCAATTCAGCCCCAGTATTTTGAAACCTTGAAACCGTCTGTCTATGCATATACACTTGAGAGCAGACATACTGTAATTCTATAGGACTTATTGCGAAGTAAACACACATAAGACTGCACCACAGATGTCTATCTATGGATAGACAGAAATCCATAGTGTTTTTTTTTATTGTGCCAGAAGCTAACATACTACAAGTTGCTTCTGGTGTGACAGAATCGGCTGCCTGCAAGGGCATTGCCCAGGGGACGCCTGGATGTGATACCATTCTGCTGGGAGGCTTCTCTTATGTCCCTGCATGCTAGGGCTGACAGATAGAAACTAACCCTTTAGGTCAGCAGTTCAGCCAGCACAAGGATTTAACCCATTGCGCCACTGCGGCTCCATAGGAGTGGTGATGCAAGCCAATTTTCCTTAAATAACTTCAAAACCAGACCACCCACCACATACATTTGTTTACTGTTAGGACCTACATCAAAGGTCTTTTTGTAGATCCCTTTGCTGCATTTGGATAGGTATGCCATGACTGATGACAGGGTTTTAGCCACTGTGGCCCCTTGTCTCTGGAACATTAGCCAGTTGATTTCCCCCCCTGCTATTTACCTAGGCTTCAGATGAGGAGCTCTGGTGTCCCTCCACATGTTTTGGCCCATTTCCTAAACCAGTCCTGGACAATACAGTCAACACTGAGCAATTAAGGGAGCCACAACAGCCAGTGTACTTTAGTGATTTGTGCACTGGACAACAACTCTAGAGTTGTTCCTGCTGAACAGCAGATTCAGTTCCTGCTGATCCATGGAAGCCCACTGGGTGACATTAGGTGAGTCACACTTTCTCAGCCTCAGTGATACATTGGCCTTAGGGTTTGCCATAAGTTGGAAATGGCTTGGAGACAACGCAACAAACAGGGCCACAGTTGCTCACTATAAAGAATGCTTTTAGTACATATGATTATTGTACTTACAATATGAATTTGCATTTTATTGTTGCTAGCCTTTCCATTACTGATTGAATTTAAATGCTATCCTTAAAATTTCTGTAAATGGCTTTGGGATTCTGTTTATACCTGAAAAAGGGTATACAGAAGTGTTAAGCAAGCATGTCTGAAATAAATCACAGATATATTGTACAAGACTCTGTTTTTCAATTTGCCAGGGAAGACTCAGAAGATGGTATTCACTCTTCTGGCAACATAAGATATGTTTGCACCTGAAACTTTTTCGTATGCAAAGTGGGTGCTGTGCCAGGGAGCTACAGTACATTGGGAAATGTGGGTGACAATACTGTAGTAATCTTTGTAGACTTATGGAAGATCTACACCACAGAATGAATGGTCTGGTACTACAGTACTTTAACTGCCATAGCTCAATGTTATGGGAAGTGTAGTTTGGGCAACAAAAGGAACCAGCATTCTTTGCAGAGAAAGCTACTTTGTAAAATCACAACTCCCATGATTCTATACCATTGAGCCATGGTAGTTAAAACGGTGTCAAACTGTATTACTTCTACAGTGTAGAAGATGCACTCTAAGTCACAAATAATCCTTAATTGTTTCTGATGCTTCCTCACTGTAAACGAAATAAAGGTATGTTGTCAAAGGCTTTCATGGCCAGAATAACTGGGTTGCTGTGTGTTTTCCTGGCTGTATGGCCATGTTCCAGAAGCATTCTCTCCTGACGTTTCACCCACATAAATGTCAGGCATTCTCAGAGGCTGTGAGGTCTGTTGGAAACTAGGCAAGTGGGGTTTATATAGCTGTGGAATGTCCAGGGTGGCAGAAAAAACTCTTGTCTGTCTGAGGCAGGTGTGAATGTTGCTATTGATCACCTTGATTAGCATTGAGTAGCCTTGCAGCTTCAAAGCCTGGCTGTGTCCTGCCAGGGTAAATCCTTTGTTGAGAGGTGTTAGCTGGCCCTGATTGATTCATGTCTGGAATTTCTCTGTTTTCAGAGTGTTGTTCCTTATGTACTGGCCTGATTTTATTTTTAAAAATACTGGTAGTCAGATTTTGTTCAATTTCATGGTTTCCTCCTTTCTGTCGAAACTGTCTACATGCTGTTGTTGAAGGCTTTAATGGCTGGAATCACTGGGTTGCTGTGAGTTTTCCGGGCTGTATGGCCATCTTCCAGAAGCATTCTCTCCTGACGTTTCGCCCACATCTATGGCAAGCATCCTCAGAGGTTGTGAGGTCTGTTAGAAACTAGGCAAGTGGGTTTATATAATAATATCCAGGGTGGGAGAAAACTCTTGTCTGCCTGTGGCAAGTGTGAATGTTGCAATTGGCCACCTTGATTAGTTTGTGATTCCTTTATTTTATCACTTTTAAACTTATTTATCATGCAATTCTTTTGACACAAAATAAATAAATAAACCTTGATTAGCACTGAATAGCCTGGCAGCTTCATGCCTGGCTGTTTCCTGCATATGGGAATCCTTTGTTGGGAGGTATTAGCTAGCCCTGAATGTTTCTGAGTCTGGAATTCCCCACAGAAATGCTGGACCACTCTTAACAACCACAGTGTCAGTCTACACAGAGAAGCGATTGATACCCACAAGCATTTGGACAATTTCAGCAGAAAGGAGGAAAACATGAAACATGAAAACATTTCCTCCTGACCTCACAACTTCTGAGGATAGAATCACTATGCACAAACCTCTTTATTCCCCCACCCAGAACATTCTACATATATATAAACCTACTTGCCTAGTTTCCAGCAGACCTCACAAACTCTGAGGATGTCTGCCAGAAATGCAGGCGAAACGTCAGGAGAGAATGCTTCAGGAACATAGTCATACAGACAGGAAAAAACACAGCAACTCAGTATCCACATGCTTGTGTGATAATAAAATAAAGATAGAAATGTGTGCGCAAGCATGGAAACAATTTCCTCGCCTCATGTACTTCCAACTCTTCTTGAAGGCTACTTCCAACGAGTTGGGACTCTCGGCAAGCAGGACCCTCTCCGAATAATTTCAGAACGCCAGACCACGTTTTTCCACCGCCCAGGCTGCCTGGCTGCCTCTGGCGCAGTGTACTCTACCTTGCTTCCTACCCCCCCCCCCCGCCCCTCTCCCTGGCTGGTCCCGGCTCTGCTCGTGATTGGCGAACCGGGAGCAGCTCCAAAGGCGTGCAGCGCTCTCGTTGGCCGAGCCTGCCGCCCGTCTAACGGAGGGTGAAGGGGGAGGATCTGCGTGAGCATAGGCTGCAGGGCGGCCGCTGCCTGTGCCTGTCGGTGTCGGGGGCTGGTGCGCGAGGGGAGGAGGAGAGGGGCCGCGCATGCGCTCGGGTTTGGAGGAGGAGGAGGGGGGCTG
Source organism: Anolis carolinensis (assembly GCF_035594765.1). Taxonomy (NCBI): domain Eukaryota; kingdom Metazoa; phylum Chordata; class Lepidosauria; order Squamata; family Anolidae; genus Anolis; species Anolis carolinensis. The sequence goes on along the minus strand of NC_085841.1, from coordinate 179,243,463 downwards.
CGTGCGCGCGCTGACTGGCTGGCTGGCAGGCAGGCTCTCGTGCCCTGTCTCGGCCAAGATGGCGGCGGGGGCGGCAGCAGCGGCGGCGGCGGCAGTGGCCCAGCTGGAAGGCCGCGAGTTCGAATACCTCATGAAGAAGCGCTCGGTGACCATCGGCCGTAACTCCTGGCAGGGCTCGGTGGACGTGAGCATGGGCCACTCCAGCTTCATCTCCCGGCGGCACCTCGAGATCTTCACCGCCCGCCCAGGCCCCGGCCGTTTCCAATAACAGCAAACGGGCGAGGGTGTGTAGCGCGGGAAGCGGGGCCAACCCTGGCCCCGCCTCCCACGGCGTCGACAGCGCCCCCTAGCGGCTGCGCCCGAGGCCACGGCTTTACGGGCCTCATAGGTCAAACCGGCCCTGCCTCTATTGCATTAGCTGTATTAAATTGCTTAAAGTATTTTATTTCTATGCCACACTGCTGTTCCATGGCATAGGGCAGGATATTTTAGTGAATGACTGAATGAATAAAGTATTAGAACTGTCAATCAAATATATCTTGGAATATTTCCTTGAAGTTGTTTAGTCTAGTACAGTAATTTCTAAACTTTTGTCCTCCAGTTGTTTTAAACTTCAACTCTCACAAGCCCCAGTGAGTTTGTCTAATGGTCAGGAATTTCGGGAACTAAAGTCAAAACCACTTATCGGACCAAAGTTTGGGAACTACTGGTCCAACAAGTGCATTGTCATCAAATCTAATACAAAATTAAAAATCAAAATACACAACATACAGTTCAATACAAAAATATAGGAGATATCCAGAAACATATGTCCTGTCATTATTGTCATGACTATTCTTGTTATAGAAAGAACTATGTCCAATTTCAGTTCTATTGAGAGTTGATTAACTGAAATCAGTGAGACATATATCAAACTTAACTAAAGAGTTGCAAGGGCGCAAGGAACAACGTAATAGCAGCCAGATAGGTTTTATTTACTTTTTTGGGGAGGGGAGCATGTAGCCACCCTCCCTGGGAAAGCACGGGTTTTGGTGGAAGTGGGGACAAAAATCTGTGCCAAAGTGAGTTTTTAAAACCTGCTTTGGCATGGATTTTTGGGCTGTGTGGAAGCGCCCTCAGTTAACCAGGTTAAAGCTAGTATTGAATTCAACCAGTTTACACTCACTGTTAGCAGTTAGGTTATTCACTGCAAAAAAGAGCAAGAAATGCATGGACTGACCCAATCAGTATGGGGAAAAGTTTTGGTCAAGGAAGAATAAAAATTATCTGGATTAATCACTCAGTGTTATTGTTTTTGAAAAAAGTAAACCAACAAGGCTACACAGTTCTACTGGCAACAACTGTCTAGGTCACATACTGTAGGTTATGGGAGAAAAATGAGTTATAAATAAATGAAACTAATATTTAATCGGACAAAATTTGAGTGTTGTTTCCACACTCTACTGATCTTCTGGAGGGTGGAAAAAACAACCAAGTCCGGCCCTTCAGTCTAGAGTCCATACAAGTCAAGGAAACAGGAAGGAAGGAGGCAAGGAGAACAAACCAATGAATTGGAGCATCAGTGTGCTGCATTCAAATTTTCCATGAAGAGATCCAGGGGTATTTCTCACCTATGCCAGTGGTCTGCAGAGATGAATGCCTCTCACATTTCCACTCCCCTCTGCCATTGCCAGTGCAGATGCACTGGAGCAGATTCCCCCTGTTATCCTTCTTGCTCCAGGTGTCTCCAATTCTGTAGGATGTCTTGGTATCAGGATCGTTGCATCTGTCTGCAGAAAAAGGAAAAAGACAAAAATACAAGGGAATCAAGACCTGATATCAGCAATAATATGCATGCTCAAGCTACTTTTCTATTTACTCAGAAATTTGATGACTGACTAGAGGCCTGTTCTACCAAATAATGTTCTCTATCTTGAATAGGTTGTGTTGGTGTATGTACATTTTAATGATATATGTCTTAATCTGGTTTCAGTTTTTTATTGTTTAATCTCACATTAACTTTTGTCCCTTGTGGGTTTTAATTATATGTTTAAAAGCATTGGAATATGACTCTGCAGAGCAAAGTTCAAATCCCCACTCAGCCACGAAAACTAACTGGGCAAGTCAAACTGTCACAGCCTCAGAGGAAGGCAAATCTGATCAAGCACACAAAAACAATGCTGAACTGGGAAAAGGCAGGATAGAAACAAATAAACAAATAAACTGGACCATTTAGACTGGTAAAAGAAGATGACATTCCATATAGCCACTAGTCACTCATATAATCTGGTCTGAGTAAATACCACTGTTCTATTTCATTTGCCTGGAGTCAAACTGAATTTACTTTTCATCCTTTATGATGAAATCTGTGCATGCTTGCTCCAGATCTATTCTACACTGCCATATAATCCAGATTATCAAAGCAAATAATCCACATTATCTGCTTTGAACTAGTTGAGTCTACACTGCCAAATAACCCAGTTCAAAGATGATAATCTGGACTTTATATGGAAGTGTAGAAGGGGCCTGTGTGAAAAACAGCATTCCTCTAAGTCAGTGGTTCTCAACTTGTGGGTCACCAGGTGTTTTGGCCTACAACTCCCATAAATCCCAGCCAGTTTACCAGCAGTTAGGATTGAACACCACTGCTGTAAAGGAGGTAACATGTAGGGAATCCTTCCTTTTCTTTTTCCAGTGCCTGCAAGTTTAAAGATAAGTTCCTGGAGTACTCCATTCCTCATAGATGCTGGCCTGGGAAAATTCTACCATCTCCTGTCATTGGCTCTGGTAGAAGAAAACAACTGAATAACTCCAAATGGTTATTCAGCTGCTGGGACATACTCAAAGAAAGCAATGAGATCAGACTGTGTTTGCCAAGAAAATGGTTTGTGGCTCCATATATCACTTTATGTGAATGGGCATGCTGGAAAAAAGTTTTCAAAATATTCAGAGTTGGGAGCCAACTTTCACCCAATGTCCTTGCCCTGGGAATAAAAAAGTAGCAATTTGTTTTTTTGTGTTATATGCTCATCTATACAGACAAAGGGTGGCCCCTAGACCAGGAACACTTTCACACTACACAATTGCAGCACCATTCTCCACTTTAGCTGCCATGGCTGCATCCCACCGAATCCTGGGGTTCTACACTGTTATATAATCCAGACCAATGCAGATAATCTGGATTTTATATGGCAGTGTAGAAGGGGCCTCAGCCAGAGAGACACTGAAATACTCCTTCCAAACTATAGGATTCCTTAGACCAGTGGTTCTCAACTGGGGGTCCCCAGATGTTTTTGTCCTTCAACTCCCAGAAATCCTAACAGCTGGTAAACTGGCTGGGATTTCTGGGACTTGTAGGCCAAAAACATCTGGGGACCCCAGGTTGAGAACCACTGCCTTAGGCCATTGCCATGAGAGTTAAGATGGAATAATAGTGCTGTAATTGTGTGGCATTAAAAGGACCTAATGAACCTCAGGAACCAAATAAATGTCCACAGCAAGCAACTTTTTCTTTTTGTATAGCCACTGCCAGGATAATTTCGACGATAACACTGTAAAGACCCTGCATTCTGGAAGCATCCCATAACTGACTGTTACTAATGATTTATATGACATTTGTACTATGTCCATAACTTTCATTTTGGATTCGCAAAACACAAGTTATTAACATTTAGAAAATAACTGGAATTTCCTGCTCAAACCGATGACAGGTCATGTGATGGAACATACGATCTACATCAGACCATGATCATGCCTTTTTCCTGGCACTTGAAAACACTGCATCTTTCTTTTTCCCATTGCATACAACAACATATCTTTTCCAGAACAAGATTCAAGTCAGACTAACATTATAAACAAATGGCTGGGTTTTATTTATGGCTTTCAAGTCTAATCTGAAACCAACTTTGAGGATTTAGTCTACATAACCCTATTGTTTATTTTAGGGAACGGCCATCAATTTGGTATCCCAAGGCAACAGCATCAATTAGAAGCTAAAGGACACAAGCTTAAGACCGACCTAACCAAAGATTTTAAAAACCAGATGTTTCCCAATTTGGATTACACAGGCTTACAATTTAGCCAGTGATCTCACTTTAAGGAAGCCTTTCCTTAATGCTTGGCTGGCTAAAATCTGAAAACAGGTTTATATATGCCAATATCACCATTATCTATGCTTGCAATCCAAACTCCCACTCCAGCAACATCATTGCAAGGGTGTTTAGAAGTTAGAAACCAAAGAACAGATGACCACATATCTTCATGTTGATTAACAAGTCACAATTAATATTCAAAATAAACGTTTGGTGGTAGGTTGGGAATACGTCCAGTCTATGATAGATAATTAAGAAGTTCTTTTGAAAGAATCTTCCTTTGTTCCTGTTTGAGATCACCCACAACACTCAAAAAAATGTCAGGATGTTTGGCGTGGGCTGGGAACATCTCTTTTATTAACATCCTTACACTAGCTTTTTTAAGAATGCAAACTGACATCTTCAGAAAAAAATGCCTACTATAAGTTGGGCCAAACCAAAAAGACTTGGGAGGCAAAATGGAAGGGCCTCATTTCCAGGATAAAGGGGAAAGACAAATATAAGGAATTAAATAAGATTATCCTCATGATTGAACTATAATAAGCATAGTAAGAGTAGTAAACTGTTCCCAAGGGGAAGAGGGTGGGAGGGAGAAAGAAAGAGGGGGACTTATACATGCTTAGTTATACTTAGGTATAAATATTCAATAGTATTTCTGTACCCTCGTATTATGTAAGAACAAGTTCATGGGTGATAATGGGGAGGTGGTGGGATTGGGGGAAAATACTGGTATTTTGATTGTGGAATATCAAGATTGTATGTCTCTATGTGTGTGTACGTATATATATATCCCACAATAAAAAAATGGGAAAAAAGAAAAAATACCTATGAAGACACCTTTATTACTGCTGGTGTTGCTGCAGGTACATTGTTTTAATCTGGTGAAAAAGATGTACACATAGCACAAGTCCAGTGGTTCTCAACCTGGGGTCCCCAGATGTTTTTGGCCTACAACTCCTAGAAATCCCAACCAGTTTACCAGCTGTTAGGACTTCTGGGAGTTGAAGGTCAAAAACATCTGGGGACTCCAGGTTGAGAACCCTGACCATGTCAACCTTCTCCAAATTGTGACCTTCCAGATGTTCCATCATCCCCAACTAGTTGTCATAGCACAATATGATGCATACCTACTGAGATTCCAGAATATCCACTATGCTTCTAGCTAAGTGTACTCATAGGATAACCTTCAAGCTCTGCTCCACTCAAGGATATTGAGATCAAAAGAGTAAGGGAATACAGCATTCACATTGATGCTCTGCCATACTTACTTCTTGAGGTGCAAGTAATGCGCCCGCTGCCTTCTCCCAAGCATGTGCAATCCACGATCATCCAGCCTTGATAAGGTTTCTCCCAGATCTCTCCCACCAAATAGGAGGTTCCAGCACTGTTATCATAGCACCGCTCAGCTACAGTGCATTAATTGTACAAAGTGGGAAAAGAGAAAAAAGAAACATTGTTTTATTTATAGAAATGTATTTATTAAAGGTGAAAAGAGATTTCTTCATTGGAGGGGTCAGTTCTTTTCCCAAATCTACTACCCAACTGCATTAATGGATGGCTTAGAAACAAAACTGTCCACGGGAGTCCAATTAGGACAAGAGATCTGAGCTTCCCATTTAAAAATGTGTTTTAACTCTGGGGTTGCTACACAATTTGTGTCTTGTGATATTTTCCTGTTGCTTTTGATTCTGTGCATCTGTGTTTATTCATTATAAACATCACAGAGAACCTTATCTTACAGGGACAGGGTACAAATCTTCTATGTAAACACACCAAGCATACGGCCAAATTTCAACTACTGACAAAACAAAACATACACTGGAATATGACTGCAGTCTAGACTATAAATGCAAGAATGACATGACTAAATTTGAAAGAAGGAGTATTCATCTAACTAAAAACAAAAACAAAAGTGAAAGGCACAGCCAGAGCCTTTGTTGTTGTCTATGGGGAAGCCATGTGAGCTTCCCAATTGTCTGGTCAACTACCACAGTGAGAAGTTAGACTTCTGAGACCTGGACAGGATCTACATTGCCCTGTTTCCCAAGATCTGATCCCATATTATCTGATCTGAAATTAATTATATGAGTATACACTGCAAGATAATTTGGGATAAGAAAATAATCTGGGATCAGAGCCTGGGATATAGGGCAGTGTAGATCCAGCCCCAATATTATCACCTCTATGAGCAATGGATCTCACAAACCCACCAGATACACATATGACTGTCTATATAATATCAAATTAATGTCATCCAAAGCTTCCACAAGGACTGCAGGTAGCTATCTAAAAGAGAGAATGCTTTTAATTTGATATTCCTGCTTTTTGGCAGGGGGTTGGATTGAATGGCCCACAAGGTCTCTTCCAACTCTATGATTCTATGACAACAAAGAAGTGGATGTCATAGATAGTTTAAAAGTGCTAGTATCTGTCCAAAGTGATTATCCTAAAAACTACCATCTGTGATCAAAGTGCTTCACACTTCAGGTTTGACTTCTCAGATATATATAACAAAACAAAACAAATAAAAATAACTTACCAACTGGTTTACAAGTCCATTCACCCTTCCCATTGCCAAGGCACACACACTCCAACATGTAGCCACCAGTTTCGTGAGGCCTGCGCCAAGTGTCACCAATCTTGTAGGACTGGCCACCTTCATGACAGCGATCTGTGGAAATGAAAGACACAAAGGAAGATCAATCCATTGGCCCATTGAGCCTAATACTGTGTACACTGCCATATAATTCAGTGTCTGAACCCAGATTATCTGCTTTGAACTGGATTATATGGCAGTGTAGATTCAGACTGAGTAAGTTTGTCAGATTGATAACTGTAGGGAGTGAATGTACCTTTTAATGATTGTATAAAACAACCAGATGACAAGGAATACCTGTGAAATTCCATCTTTTATACAGACACTAAAGGCACAGGAATCATTTACAGTTTTCACTCTGGCAACCCTAACCCTTAAGTATTAGCCACTCTCTTAGATTGGTTTGGTAAAGTTCATTTTAGTCCTGAAGTCCCTTTAAGCAGAGAATGGGTCTAAATCTTTCTGTATGCAAACTACATGGTGTTACAAAGAATTCTGACTCTTCCCCATGGAAAAAATAAAGACTACATAAATATTCAACCACACAAATCCCTTTGACTCAGTTAGGTGTTTTTGGAAGCAGAACAGTACATTTCTTCACAATGTGGGTGGCTACATAACCCTTCATAATCCTGCAGAAGTTTCTCTGCCCAGAGTCAGATTTTGTACTGTTTCCATCCTCATGGAAGTCAGTATCACTTAATACAAAGATACATTAGTGTTTAAAGGCCACAATATGGCCTTTTCCGGCAACCTCAAAAGTGTCCTCTGTCAACATCAAGCACAGTTTGCAGTAAAGATGCCCACAATCTATGTCATTCAGCCTCTTTGCGCATGTTGTTTGCTATACAGTGAAGTAAGTGTTTCAAATTCCTTAACACCACACCAAAATATAAAGTATGGGATTAACTTGAACATAAAGAACACTCATAAACATTCCACAGAAAAATGCTGTATCTTTTGTGGTGTGCTAAATAGGACAAGTAAGGATTCTTTTATGAACAGAGTATTCACTTGATGGTAAGGAAGTTCTTTATGTGAACAAGCAAAGCAGTTAAAGTTTACATATCGAAAAAATCTACTTGTTTGTTTTCACAAAGCACCACAGTTGTAATGGGGAGCATTGCTGTCCATCTTGATATTATAGCAGTGGGAAAATTCTGGCTGAGGTCTAACGGTGGAGCTGAATAACATAAATCTATGCATATAGTCATGCACTGATTGTGCTACACAATCCTACACATCACACAACTGGATGTGCAACCCAATGTACATAGACAAGGTTAGCAGTGGTACATGAGAAACTCCATTTGACCTGAATGTTTACATTCTGTCAGCAGAGAAAATGTCCAACCACTTTCACTGTGTAAGTCAAAATTCCAGTCCTTTTCTGCAGAGGATACTGGTGACCCTTGTATGAAACTTTGCCACAAAGGAAGGGAGGGCATCAATAGGGCACTGAGTCCATGCCAGGTTTGGATTAATGTAAAAGGAGTTATCCAAGGTCCTTAACATATTTAGGAAACGGGTGTGGCATCCTGGAGAGCTCCTTTAAAATCTATATTGAAATCTGATATAGATTCAGAATTGCACTATCATGGAAGCCACCTCTGCTAAAAAATTACATAGAATCCCACACCATTATCTGCCATTCAATGTGACAGGAAAGTGCCAGCAAGGTGATTAAGTAGTTTACAAGTTCAGACACTTCTCTTTCCAATACCTACTTGCAATTGTACAACTGATTCTGCCACGACCAGCCCCAATGCAGGTACAGTCCCAAATCATGGAGTCCTTAGGTCGCTCATAGGTTTCCCCTACTCGGTAAGTAACTCCAGTGTATTTGTCAAAACAGGTCTCTTCCGCTGAAGGTGAAGAAAAAGGATGTTACCAAAGCAGAATACACAGCTTGTAGAATGTAAACTATGCAGAGAGGTTGATGGAGGGAAGGGACAAATGACAAAAAAGTGACAATGAAGACGATGAGAGCATGCATAGGAGGGCACTTCCAGAGCAGTTGTGGGAAGGCAAGGTGATAAATGAAGTAAACAACCACTATATCCGTATTCCAAAACAGTGGCTAGCTGAAAGTGTAGATAACAACGAAGCAGATGGGCACATTGAGACTGCAATAAATTAAGTTTGTCAGCATTCTATTCTGCCATGACTCAAAGATATGGAGTTGTGAAAGGTGTAGTTTGGTGAGGTATCACACGCTTTGGCAGAGACCAAAGAGTGCTGATAGAGACCATGTAAAATGATAACTCCTAGGATTCCATAGCATTGAGCCATGACTGTTAAAGTGATCTCAAATTGCTTTAATTCTGCAGTGTAGCTATATTTGTATTGTACTTGGGCCCATAAATGCTTTTAAGGGAAATGTTTTGGAGTGTAAACCATGTGTTATGATTGAGCCTCGTGGCTCTGTTTCTGACAGGCGTGGGCGTAAGACTCCTCGAGAGTCGGATACTCTCGAGGAGCGAGAGAGAAAAAGACTGCGAGACATATTTGCAGCACCATCTGACGAAGAGTCTTTCGAAGGGTTTACGGAGAGAATGGAGGAAGGGCTGGTTAGCTCAGAGGAGGATGAGATGGATTGGACTCGGGTAAGGGAGGAATTGGGGGCCACTGGCCATGATGGGGCAGAAGATGAATGGGGACCTTCAGGATTAGACCCATGGCTTAGCTGGAGGGATGGGACGGGATCCACAGCTGGAGATGCTGTTGGGCGTAGTCAGAGGTGTTCCAGCTCTGACGAGGAAAGTGATGAGGAAACGCCCGGGTTAAGGAGGACAGCTGACAGTGATGAAGATTTGTAACTGGCATAAAATGGGGCTTGGGAGCAATTGCAAATTGCGTCGGGCAAGGTAATCTGGGCAAACGCTTGGGATTCGTGTGTGTGTGTGGGACGCTTCCCTGAAGACTTGTGTACTTTCCTGTGCTGAGACGTAAGTTGATTGGAATCCAGGGTCAGACGGCGGGAGGGATTGTGTGGGCATTTGTTTGTGCAAACCTGTGCTTACTCTTATTAGCTTGACCTTCCGTCGTCTTCTTGACGGACGCCATCTCCTGCTTTGAGAACTCGGACTGAACTGACCACGGCTTGTCTTCCCCCCTTCTTGGACTTGGAAAAACTACAAACGTCTGCTTCTGGCTTTGATCTACGGAACGGAACTGGTCTACTCTACTGCTAAAATCCCTGGCTGAATTGTTCGTGTTGGAATCCTGTCTGCTGTGTGTGTGTGTGGGAGCGACGCAAGTTACTCTAAACACAGTGTTGGCAGCAGAGAGGAATCTGCTGCCAATTAGTTGCATTCTTTATCTTTTGTTCCTTGGCTTTCGTTTTGTTTATACCCAGGCTGAAGAAAGCAGTTTGTTTTTACCCGGATTAAACTCCGGTTTAATCCGGTTTATCTTTTGAACATTTACTTTTGCCCCTTTTTGCTCCTAAAGGCAAAAATTGCCTGGCCCTTGTGTTTTACGGGCATTTTTGAGTTCTGTAATCTAATAAACTCTGTTACTTTGAATCTTGTGGCGTTCTGTCCTTGACAGATTGCCCGACGCCCATAAAAGGTTTATTGCAGCAATAAACCCGTCAGGAAGACGATGGATGAGTTAAGAGCCAAATTAGACCAATTGCAAACGGCTTTTACCGTTAGCCAAACCGCTCATGCCGTGAAAGGACATGTTTTGACTCCTGAACGCTTTGACGGAACCAGGTGCAAGTTGCCAACCTTTTTGGCACAAGTGGAGCTTTATTTTTCTCAGCTCAGTGCTCATGCTTTTCCCACAGACACTAGCAAGGTGGCCTTTATTTTGAGTTTGTTGACCGGTCCCGCAGGACAATGGGCCACTAATTTAATTTTGGGAAATGACCCAGTCAAGGACAATTTGAATAATTTCAAAAAGTTGTTAACTGATACTTTTGGGGATCCTCTCCGCACGGAGAACGCTGGGTGGGCTCTGTATCGGTTGAAACAGGGAAAGGGGACTGTTTTGGATTACTTGAATAAGTTTAACCTGTATCGCCACCAGCTGGATTGGGGGGAAAATGCATTCATGCTTTTATTTACTGCCGGGTTAAATGATATGCTCCAGGATGAACTAGCACGCTTGGAGCCGGCTGAAAGCTGGGACGCCTTAGTAGCTAAGGTGCTGCGTTTAGACGCAAGGTTCGAGGCTCGTAAACATTCAAAAGCAATGTGTGCGCCACCCATGCATGTAACCAGGGCACCTGTGGTGATGGGGGAAGAGCCCATGGAGCTTGGGGTCTTTAAGAAGCTGTCTACAGAGGAAAAGAGCCGTAGGAGGCAGCTGGGCTTGTGTTTGTACTGTGGGAATGCTGGGCATTTTGCCAAAAGTTGTAATGTGAAACCTTCCCAGCTTTCGGGAAAAGGCCAGCCCTAGTGCGACGTGAGTCCAACGCACTAGGGCTCCTCAAGCAGTCAACTGAGGGGAGGAAGCATGTTTTCGTACCCATTACATTATCTGTTGGGGGAAGGGAACTTGTTTCTACTCTGGCACTGCTGGACTCAGGGGCCACGGTCTCTTATGTAGATATTGAGTTTGCTAAGAAGCATGGCATTCCTAAGGTGCGCAAAGCATGCGACGTGTGGGTGGAAGGAGCAGATGGGAGACTGCTGGAGACTGGGGTGGTTAACCAGGAAACCTCAGCAGTAACGTGGGAGGTGCAGGGAGTAACGGGAACGTTTGTGTGGGATATTACGAGCTTGCCTAGATATGATGTGATCCTGGGGATGGATTGGCTAGCTGTAGTAAACCCACAAGTAGATTGGGCAACACGTAAAGTGATTTTAAAGAGGCAGGATTGTTGCACTCTAAATGTTACTCATTCTGATATGGAGGGAGTGCCTGCTGAGTATGGGGAGTTCTCTGATGTATTTTGTAAAAAAGAAGCGGACAAATTACCACCGCACAGGCCATATGATTGCGCCATCAAGTTGGCAGAAGGTGCGAAACTGCCAGCAGGGAGGCTGTATGCCTTGACTGTACCGGAAAGGCAAGCTTTGCGGGAGTTTCTAGATGAAAATTTAGCCAAGGGGTTTATTCGCCCATCTAGTTCTCCAACTGCGGCACCAGTATTCTTTGTAGCCAAAAAGACTGGGGAACTTAGGCTGGTCTGCGACTATCGGATCCTAAACAAATACACCATTCGGGATAGGTACCCGCTCCCTTTAATCTCGGAACTGTTATCAAGGGTGCAAGGGGCTAAGGTCTTTACCAAGCTTGACCTGCGGGGGGCCTATAACTTAATCCGTATACGGGAAGGGGATGAATGGAAGACGGCATTTAACACGTGTTTCGGATGCCACGAGTTCCGAGTCATGCCTTTTGGGCTTTGTAATGCTCCTGCGGTCTTCCAGAGGTTCATGAACGATGTGTTCAGGGACCTAATTGACCAATTTTTAGTGATTTATTTGGATGATATCTTGATTTTTTCTAAGGACGAGAAAGAACATCGTCAACATGTCAAGCAGGTTCTGCACCGACTGCGGGCTAATGGGCTTTTCGCCAAGGCTTCCAAGTGCGTCTTTCATGTGCCTGAAGTGGAGTTCCTAGGTCATGTAGTGTCAGGTAGGGAACTTAAAATGGACCCACATAAGGTTGACGCCGTCAACTCATGGCAGGAGCTGAAGACTAAGAAGGATGTACAAAGGTTCTTAGGTTTCGCTAATTACTACCGGGAGTTTATTCCGAATTTTGCAAAGCTCACGGTACCTTTGACGCAGCTTCTGCGCAAGAAACAGCCATTTGTGTGGGGGCGGGAAGCTCACGAGGCGTTTCTACAACTTAAGTCTAGTTTTCAATCGGACAACATACTAACCCATCCTGATGTTGACAAACCGTTCGTGGTAGAAGCGGACGCTTCTAGCTACGCGTTGGGGGCTGTATTGTCTCAGAAGGATTCCTCAGGGACCTTGCGTCCCTGTGGATTTTACTCGCGGCAACTAACACCCTTCGAGCAGAACTATACCATATGGGAGAAGGAGTTGTTGGCGATTAAGGTGGCGTTTGAGGTGTGGCGGCACTGGCTTGAAGGGGCACGGCATCAGATCGTGGTCAGGTCTGATCATAAGAACTTAGAGCACTTGCAAACAGCAAAGAAGTTAAACCAGCGTCAAATCCGCTGGGCTTTGTTTTTCTCCAGGTTTAACTTCAAGGTGCAGTTCGTGGAGGGGAAGGCAAACTTGCGGGCCGATGCTTTATCCCGCAAGCCAGAATTTAAGACCAATGAGCAGGTAGTATGTCAGACCATCTTGCCTACTGCCTCGCTGTGTGTTGTAGATAATGAGCTCGGGTTACATGATCAGATCCTTGAGGCTCAGAAAGATGATGTGTGGACACAGGAGCAACTGATGCTGCTCTCAGCAGGTAACCGTACCATACTGCCGCATCTCCAAGATCAAGACGGGGTATTGGTGCGTAGGGGGCAGGTTTACGTACCAGTGGGGGCCCTCAGGTTGGAGGTGATTAGAGCCCACCATGACGAACCCATGGCTGGGCACTTTGGCAGGTTCAAGACCGTACAGCTTATCACCAGGAGCTACTGGTGGCCAAAGATGCGGCAAGACATTCTGCGCTTTTGTGACAGCTGCGCCGTTTGCCAGCAGAGTAAGACGCCTGTTGGGCGCCCTAGAGGGTTGTTGTCGTCTTTACCTGTTCCGGAGAGGCCATGGCAAATCATTTCCATGGATTTCATTTCAGATTTGCCTAAGTCTGGGGGTTATACTTGTATTTGGGTGGTGGTGGATTTATTTAGTAAACTGGCTCATTTTATTCCTTGTTCAACCATTCCGGCGGCCCCTACGTTGGCCTTACTATTTACAAAGCACATCTATCGCTTGCACGGAGCACCCGAGGTGATTATTTCCGATAGGGCTCCGCAATTTGTGTCACGCTTTTGGAAACACTTCCATGAGTGCTTGGGGACTAAGTTAAACGTGTCGTCCGCCTTCCATCCGCAAACGGATGGACAGTCGGAACGGGTTAATGGGCTCTTAGAGCAGTATCTGCGTTGTTTTTGTTTAGATCAACCCACGGCTTGGGTGAAGTGGTTACCGGTGGCGGAATTTGCTTACAACAATGCGGTGCACACGTCTAGTCAGCATACGCCGTTTGAGCTTACTTATGGCTTTCACCCACGGGGAGGTGTGGCGCCGTCGACCAATGTGGTCTCTTCGGACCCTGTGTACCGCTCTACGGAAATGGCTGCATTGCATGATGTTGCCCGTCGCTTACTGTTGGAAGCTAAGGCAACGCAGAAGACTCAGGCTGACCGCCACAGGCAGGCAGGGGAGGAGTTGGAAGAAGGGGATTTGGTGTGGTTATCTTCCAAACATATTAAACAGGCTGGGGGAAAGTTTGCGCCTCGGTATTTGGGTCCCTTTCCTATCGTTAAAAAGATTTCTTCTGTTGCGTTTCGTTTGCGTTTACCGTCTAGTTTAAAGGTCCATCCAGTCTTTCATCGTTCGCTGTTGAAACTTGATACCTCTAGTCGTCGTGGTGCTATAGCGGAGGGTATCACTGCCACTTCTCCGCCATCGGGGGAGGAGGCCTTTGTGAGAGGGGATAGTGTTATGATTGAGCCTCGTGGCTCTGTTTCTGACAGGCGTGGGCGTAAGACTCCTCGAGAGTCGGATACTCTCGAGGAGCGAGAGAGAAAAAGACTGCGAGACATATTTGCAGCACCATCTGACGAAGAGTCTTTCGAAGGGTTTACGGAGAGAATGGAGGAAGGGCTGGTTAGCTCAGAGGAGGATGAGATGGATTGGACTCGGGTAAGGGAGGAATTGGGGGCCACTGGCCATGATGGGGCAGAAGATGAATGGGGACCTTCAGGATTAGACCCATGGCTTAGCTGGAGGGATGGGACGGGATCCACAGCTGGAGATGCTGTTGGGCGTAGTCAGAGGTGTTCCAGCTCTGACGAGGAAAGTGATGAGGAAACGCCCGGGTTAAGGAGGACAGCTGACAGTGATGAAGATTTGTAACTGGCATAAAATGGGGCTTGGGAGCAATTGCAAATTGCGTCGGGCAAGGTAATCTGGGCAAACGCTTGGGATTCGTGTGTGTGTGTGGGACGCTTCCCTGAAGACTTGTGTACTTTCCTGTGCTGAGACGTAAGTTGATTGGAATCCAGGGTCAGACGGCGGGAGGGATTGTGTGGGCATTTGTTTGTGCAAACCTGTGCTTACTCTTATTAGCTTGACCTTCCGTCGTCTTCTTGACGGACGCCATCTCCTGCTTTGAGAACTCGGACTGAACTGACCACGGCTTGTCTTCCCCCCTTCTTGGACTTGGAAAAACTACAAACGTCTGCTTCTGGCTTTGATCTACGGAACGGAACTGGTCTACTCTACTGCTAAAATCCCTGGCTGAATTGTTCGTGTTGGAATCCTGTCTGCTGTGTGTGTGTGTGGGAGCGACGCAAGTTACTCTAAACACAGTGTTGGCAGCAGAGAGGAATCTGCTGCCAATTAGTTGCATTCTTTATCTTTTGTTCCTTGGCTTTCGTTTTGTTTATACCCAGGCTGAAGAAAGCAGTTTGTTTTTACCCGGATTAAACTCCGGTTTAATCCGGTTTATCTTTTGAACATTTACTTTTGCCCCTTTTTGCTCCTAAAGGCAAAAATTGCCTGGCCCTTGTGTTTTACGGGCATTTTTGAGTTCTGTAATCTAATAAACTCTGTTACTTTGAATCTTGTGGCGTTCTGTCCTTGACACCATGGGTATCAAATGTGTGGATAAGAGAGTCATACTTGTAATGGGTATCACCAGAGAAAGAAAAAGCACAAATGGAAACTAGATGTGGAAACAAATTAAAAGAACCAGGGGAGAAAACAGAAAGCAAAGTATGAAAGACACAGTGGAAAAACTGGATGTATCTCTTGTCTCAGCTTATGCTGATTGTTTGTGTCAAGCAATTTGACTTCTCTTGGGAGTCCTGAAACTTTGCTGGAGGAAATTGGATACCACATTAATAGGTCTGCGAGTTGCATGCAGCTCATGAGCAACATTTGCTCACTCTTGTTTTAAAATGTTGTATGAATCATTTAGTCATTCACCAAGGACTTTGGTGGTAGTGCTAGTAGTGCCTATGGCAGTGACTTACTGATCCAAGAGGTAAGGCAGATACAGAGATAAATGTCTAGATCAGAGAGAGTCTACAACTGAAAGATTAGAAGTATATTTCAGGAACTCTTTCAGGAAGATTTTAGTCTTATATATCTCAATCTGCATTTGATTAACTTTTATACTCTGAGCATTTAACAGAATTTTTATCTGCTGTTGCAGTTTGATTTGTTATTTTAGTCTGTGCTGAAGACTATTCATTGGTTTTATTATTTTATTAACCTCTGCTCTGTGAAGCCTTTTTTATTCTGAAAGGGGCTTTAGAAATCTTTGTCATATCACAATTAATCAGTAACATGTTTTGCAACAGGAGTTCATTCCTTGTATCTACTGTTTGTACTGTCCTGTTTGCTTTTAGAAACTTGCATAAGAGTTCATGTAGAATTTCTCTGCACAGCAAGGTTTTTTCTTATTTAAATCTTTTAAAGACCCCCTAGGGGTCCTTCCACACAGCCATATGACCCAGAATAAAAAAGCAGATAATCCACAATATCAGTTTTGAACTGAATTATCTGAGTCCACGCTGCCATATAACTCAGTTCAAGGTGGATTTTATACAGTTGTGTGGCAGGGGCCTAGCGTGATGATCCCACTTTAACTGCCATGGTCCCATTTTGTGAAATCCTGGGGTTGCAGTAGAGGGAGAGGCCTTTGGATGCTCTACCAAACTACAAGTCCCAGAAGGATTCCACAAGAAGCAACCATAGCAATCAATGGGCAAGAGCTATGATTTTGAAGAATGGAAAATGTCAGTGATGTCAAACTTGTGAGCCTCCAGGTGTTTTGGCTTTCATCTCCTAGAATTCCTTGCCATTGGACAAGCTGGCTCTGGGAGTTGGAGATCCAAACATCTGGAGAGAGTTTGGCACCTCTGTCCTAAGTCATTGTGTTCTAAGCCAAAAACAGCCCTGGCTACTCAAAGGCTTCTTTGGTACAGAGTCCCATTTCTAGCAGTATCAAGTCAGAATCATATAATTCTACACTGTCATATAATCCAGATTATCAAATCAGATAATCCACATTATCTGCTTTGAACTGGGTTATATGTGTCTACCCTACCAAATAATCCAGTTCAAAGCAGATAATTTTATATGGCATTGTAGAAGGGGCCTGAGATGCACAATGATTCATTGACAAAGTGTTTAGCTGGAAACCTCTTGCAACAGGAGCTGTGTGGAGCACAGATAGTATATTTGTCTCGAGGACTTCCTATCTACAATGGGAAGAGCAAGGCAATATAAAAATGCAAAAAATATGCTAAAAGGCCATAATAGGGAGTCAGTGTAGTGTAGTGATTTGAGTAAGTGTCTCATAGGAAGAGAATGATAAACCTTTTCAGAACAACACTTGTCAAGAAGACCCTTTGGATCACCATCAGTGGGAAATTACTTGAATAACCAACAAAGTGATCTACTCCATAGAGAGAAGAAATGAATTCAGGACAGTCTACATTTTCTGAGATTTACAAACAGGGTAGGTCAAATGTACTCATCATCCTGCCCCAGTCCCTCTCCCCCTGGCAACCCTATAGCTAGTTTCCAACTCACCTTCAGGCTTGCTTTCGCAGTTGAATCCTCTGCTCCCCCCATAGCAGGTACAAACCAGAGTATTCCCCAGGTAAATGCGCTCCCACTGCTGGTTTATCTGATAGTGTTGCCCGTTGTCATAGCATCCCGCTGAGAAAGAAACAGGGAGGAATGGATTACATTTACTTGTCTGGACCACAAAACGTTTTTCAAGGAAGCAGGAAGGAGGGGAGGGGGCTTCGGAATGCATGGAATATATATTAGCTCCAGACCCTGCATTCTTTTTGCATCCTGAAACCTATGTGGGAGAAGACGGGCTTTAGGCACATGAAAATTAGGACTGGGCTGGATTTCAATACCATCCGGTCCATCTCCTTTTCCACTGTGTTTTAAGCAAAGAGGAACTGAACTGCTGGAGGTTTCAAATTCTGGAGCAACAGCTTAACAGATGGAAAACATTGCTCAGCTGGGGAAGCCTGATCCAAAATTTAATGTAAGTCAGTGGAAAGACCTAAAGGATTTTGGAAGGGGAAAAACTTTGGCTCTGTCACTAAGGCAGCATTATCCTTGCCAAGGTAGAACTTGCTTTCCAATGTTGTGCTTCCAAACGCTTTCTCCAGCATTAACTTTACATGAAGAGCCCTGCCACTGTTTTTTAAACAACTTCATTCGGGTTTGTTTGTAATTCATCTGCAGATATGTATCACTTTAAAAGAAAAGATGAAATGAAATCAGGATATAATGCAAACATCACATCCTACACTTTTCTCCCATTGCCTTCTAGCAAACACAACTGCACAAATAAAGGTTAAAAAAGGAAATTATAAGTCAAACATTCTAAACATGATATGTACTATTTGAATATTATGAATATTTACAGCTAATAGCAGATACTAATTACTTTCCATTTTATGTAGAAACATAACAAAATGGAGTAATTGTTTTTGGAAACATCTGGGCACTTGGCGCTCAGTGTAGCACACTTAATTTTGTAGCAGGCCCTTACTCTTAACTAAGTTGTCTTGCTCCACAGAGCCAAACTGAAATCTGTTAACTTTACAGGCACCTCCCTTGACTCTTAAGCAGGCTCAATTGTATAGTGAAAAAATGTGTGTCAGCTTCAAAACCAGACGTTTGCGATTAGGCTTCAAGAAAACCTCTGGGCTTCATTGATTTGAACTCATGAAACTATCAACCAGGCTGCACTCTTTCTTATTCAGGAATTGCATGAACTACACCATGGAGAGTGTTTTGTTTAAATAACACTACCTAACAAAATTTGGGGGAAAATATGTTCCTGGTTTGAAAGTGTTATTTCCTGTTTAATTGTGTGATGCTTAATTTGAAAGTAGTTGTTCTACTCCAGAAACTTTATGTTTTGTGGCTGCCACAAACTATGTTGAGCTGGTTGAAACTCAGTGAGATATACATTGAGAAACTACAGTAGAGTCTCACTTATCCAACATAAACGGGCCGGCAGAATGTTGGATAAGCGAATATGTTGGATAATAAGGAGGCATTAAGGAAAAGCCTATTAAATATCAAATTAGGTTATGATTTTACAAATGAAGCACCAAAACATCATGTTAGACAACAAATTTGGCAGAAAAAGGTAGTTCAATACGCAGTAATGCTATGTAGTAATTACTGTATTTATGAATTTAGCACTAAAATATCATGATATATTGAAAACATTGACTACAAAAATGCGTTGGATAATCCAGAACGTTGGATAAGCGAGTGTTGGATAAGTGAGACTCTACTGTATAGCAAAATGTGCTCCAGGATGTCCCGGAAAAATAAAAGTTTTTGCAGTTTCATAAACTTGTTCCATGTTTTTATGATAGAACTAATTAGGAATTGACATTTACAACCCAGGAACAAAAATTGTGTTACATAGTGTAATGGATTGAGAGCACAATCTTTTCCATCCCTGAAGGTCAACTGAAAACCAAGGGCAGGGGTAGATAAAGCCAACCAACAAACTTTATTACAGTACATGACCAGCACAAAGGGGTAGATAAAGCAAATAATGCTCTCCTTCAGAGGAGTGAAATTTTGCCAGTAGGACAGCATTCTGTCCATGAAGGTCCGCAGTTAACTTCCAGAAACATCTCCTTGCACAGAAGCATGATTATTGGTGTTTCCTGTCAAGAAAAGTTCCTTGGGACTAGGAGCAGCCCTACATCCATTGGGTCCAGAGTCCCCTGATTCTTCTAAAGCAGTGGTTCTCAACCTAGGGTCCCCAGATGTTTTTGGCCTACAATTCCCAGAAATTGTAGTTTACCAGTTTACCAGTTGTTAGGATTTCTGGGAGTTGAAGGCCAAAAACATCTGGGGACCCCAGGTTGAGAACCACCGCTCTAATGACCCTTAAGGTGAGAACCAACACGTGCATATATTTTCTGTTTCACTGGTTTCAATGGGAGGGGAAAAATTAAAAATGAAGATGTACCAAGATATCTACCATTGTGAAAACATCCAGTGCCTTCTGGTTTCAGACACCAAGTAGGATTGGTCCTGGTTAAAACCTGGGCAGAAGACCACCAGGGGTCTCTGAGAAGGGCTAAAACTCTTCCTGAAATCCTGGAGAACCCTTGTGACAGTGGTGGCCTAGATGAAACAAGTGTCTAGATCTATATAAAACAAATGACTGTGCCACTAAGAAATAATGAAAAGTGCAAAAAAAAAATCATATCCTGCCCCAGTTAGAGAAGCAAGTAGACTTTAGTAACTAGTAAAAGATCTACCCACCACCAATTTGCTCTGCCTGCAAGGCAATCTCCTAAGTGTATTGACTCAGAGGCAAGTCCTGCTGAGCTCCATTAAATTGGTCTTGGTGTGAATGGGAAGCTGTCTGATGGAAAATCAGGATGTTATTCATTATTATGATCTTCAAAGGGGGAGGTGGTGGGAGATAAATTATGCCATGAGAAACCACAAATAACTGGGTGTCTCCTGGCCCTCTCCACCTCAGAGGCCCTTTCATAGCACTCAATCATATATGATCCCTCTTTTAACTGCTATAACTGCCTCCTATGAGATCTTACTATAAAAGGTAAAGGTTTCCCCTGACGTTAAGTCCAGTCATGTCCGACTCTGGGGGTTGGTGCTCATCTCCATTTCTAAGCCAAAGAGCCGGCATTGTCCGTAGACACCTCCAAGGTCATGTGGCTGGCATGACTGCATGGAGCGCCATTACCTTCCCACCAGAGCGGGACCTATTGATCTACTCACATTTGCATGTTTTCGAACTACTAGGTTGGCAGAAGCTGGAACTAACAGCAGACCCTCACTCCGCTCCCCAGATTCAAACCTGTGACCTTTCGGGATCTTACTATAGGGTTTGTATAGTTTAGTTGGAGACAAACAGAGAGAATTATATAGCTGAGGCTTCCATAGGCCCTTCTTCAATTAGCAATCCCAGGATCCCATAGGAAATTGCCATAGCTATTAAAGTGCAGATTGCTGTAATTTAGTAGTGTGAAAAGGTGATGAAATCACTCTGCCACACAACTCCCGAGAAAGACAATTTGGTCATTTTAGAGAACTGAGGCCCCTTCTACACTGCCACATAAAATCCAGATGGTCAGCTTTGAACTGGATTATATGGCAGTGTAGACTCATATAATCCAGTCCAAAGCAGATAATGTGGTAGTTTGATAATTTAATTATATGGCAGTGTAGAAGGGACCTCAATTGTTCATTCTTTTCTATTCCAACCCATTTAGGAGAAGCCCAAATAACTCTCTCCCTGCTGCCCCAGGTTAAGCTGCAACACAACCTATCTCCACAAATTGCTGAAAAAATACCTCATCTTGGGGAAGTTTAGCAAAAGAAGTTTGCCAAACTCAAGGAAGTTTAGTCTCAGGCCTGAGCCAAACAACTGCAAGGGGAGGGACATTAAGGCTTCCAGGCATCTTTCAACAACCCATTCACACAAGGCTGGCAGCTGCAACTAATGTACACACTAAGGAGTCATTTGGAGCCCAGGTGTAAATTGTGAATGCAAGGCATGCTGAAGATGTTCTCCTGAGTTGCTAATTCCTTCAGGAAGAGGCACATTTACACAACAGGACAAGTTGGCTAATCCCCAAAAACAGTGGTGTTGCTTTTTCCATCCCCTTTTGTTTTGCCTTGTGTTTGACCGTTGGACCAGGACTTTGATTTCTGCACACCATATGTACATTTTGCACAAAATAAGCCTGGTCTTAACAACTTGTAGTTCTGTAACACTTTCGGTGGAAAGAAAATGGCTTTTGCTACCTATTGGGACTCATGCTTGGAGACACCATGGTTTAAGTGTTGGGCCAAGATTCGAGAACACTCCTTCTCAAACTGTGGGTCCCAACTACAAATGGGGTCAATTTAGCTCACAAAAAATATGGCAGGGACAAAAGGTTTCTGAACGCCACCTAGACATTTACACAACTCTGTTAGCAACAAAGTGCAGTAGACTCTGAAGAAACTATTTCATAAAAAGGAAAACCAGCCTGCTTAGCAAATCTTGCAAATGCTGATCTATTACACTATGTAACAAAAAGTCCTGCTCCTGATTTGAAAGTGTTGAATTATTCCTGTTGATTTATTATTATTATTAATAATAATAATAATTTTATTTCTTACCTGCCTCTCCTCATGGTTCGAGGTGGGTTACAGAATAATTTAAACACCTAAACAGTGTAATTGTGTGGTCCTTTGAAAATAGCTGTTTTACTCCAGAAACTTGGTTTTTTGTGACTGCCACAAACTATGTTGAATTGATTGAGGCATTCATTGAAAAACAAGAGCAAAATGTGCGGTAATATGTCCCACAAAAACAAAATTTTTGCAGTCGAAGAAACTTCTTTCCATGTTTTTATGAAATTAGGAAGTGACAATTATAACCCAGGAACAAAAATCATGTTACTTTGGGATCTTCCATACAGCCATATCACACAGCACAACCTGGAGAACACAACCAGATACAGTGAAGGCATCTGCCTTTGCATTTTGCTACTCTGCTGCAGAATAGACATGCCCAGTGTGGAATATATCTCACCATGTTGAAACAGTAGATGTGGCTCTTAATGAGACATGCCGCATAATCACAGGATGTCTATGCTGGAGAAATTATACTATTTAGCAGGTATTGTACCACCTGATATCCATGGGGAAGTAGCAGCCAGTAATGAAAGGACCAAGGCATTGACATCTCCGGCCATCCTCTGTTCGGGTATCAGCCAGCACGTCAACCTCTTAAATCAAGAAATAGCTTTCCAAGGTCCCTTCCACACAGCTGAATAAAATCCCACATTTTCTGCTTTGAACTAGAATATATGGCAATGTGGACTCAGGGCCCTTCCACATAGACATATAGCCCACCAATATCAAGGCAGAAAATCCAACAATATCTGCTATGAAATGAGTTATCTGACTCCACAGTGCCACATGTTCCACTTCAAAACAGATAATGTGGGATTTTATTCAGCTGTGTGGAAGGGGCCTCAGATGACTCTGGTCCCTTCCATACAACTCTATGTCCCAGAATATCAAGGAAGAAAATCTAACAATATCTGCTTTGAACTGGGTTATCTGAGTCCACGCTGCCATAGATTCCAGTTCAAAGCAGAAAATGTGGGATTTTCTGCCTTGATATTCTGGGATATAGGGCTGTGTGCAAGGGCCCCCAGTTCAAAGCAGATACTGTAGGATTTTCTGCCTTGATATTCTGGATTATATGGCTGTGCAGAAGGGCCCCAAGATCTACAGAGATACTTGCAGGAACGCCTCAGCAAGCAAGAGTCCAAAAGTGGCAGGTTGAAACCCGGAATCAGTGGCTGATAAGAAACTCCCTCCTGGGCATACAGAAGACTGGATAACTTAGAAGATGCTCAAAAGACTGCGTGGTGGCACCACGAGATGTAGAGCTAACCTTAAGAAATGGAGCTGCAAAGTGGAGTCCACAACATGCGAGTGACAAGAGCAAACCACAGACCACTTACTACAATGCGGTCTGAGCCCTGCCACATGCACAATGGAGGACCTTCTCACAGCGACACCAGAGGCACTTCAAGTGGTCAAAGGAAATGTAGTATAATGCCAAGTTTTTAACTTTGTTTGTGGTTTTGTATGCATTATAATTCACTTATGATTGACGCCATAAATAAGTAAATATCTGCGATCAGATCTTGGGATATTGCGCAGTGTAAGAGACCAGGCTTGGAGTCCCAACTCTGCCTTGGAAGGGAGGCTTGTGAACAAGCCCTGCAGCAGGATGCCCAGCATCATGAGTTGGAGCCAACTGAGAAGCACAGCATGAGACCGTGAGCTCTATGGGGTCCACTGTAGGCTCTCTCTCCCAATCTCTCTGGCTAAAATGCATCTTTGCAGAGAGTCCGACGCCCCCTGTCCCCCTCCTTGGCTGGCTCCTCTCTCCGTGGGGCTACTCACGTTTGTTCTGGGCGGCGGGGAGGGCGGGCTGGGCGATCTGCTGCTGCTGGGCTTGCCGCTTGCTCTTGTCCTGCGGGGCCCGCGTGCTCCAGACCCCCGTCGCCAAGCAGAAGGCCAGCAGCCAGGGGAGCAGCCGCCTCGACGCCGGGCTGCTGGGCATCTTGGAATGAGAGAAAGCTTTGGGGCCGCCTTTGCACCTCTTCAGCACACCGCACACGTCTGCGGGAAACAAGGGCAGAGCGCTGGGGCCGCGGGGGTTTATATCTCGGGCCCGGAGGAGGGGGCAAAGGGGGGAAAAAGAGATCCACTTGCTTTCAAAAGGAGGAGGGACCCACCGGGACACCCCTTTGGAACCAGTCCGCGCTCGCTGATTGGCCCGGACGCGCCGGTGACGTCACAGAGAGGCACATTCCAGGGCAAACAAAAGAGCGGAGGCTTGAAGCGAGGAGGGCTTCTCCCTTTTCCGTTTCTTTCTTTTTTGGATTCCCCCTCCTCTGCAAATGTCTAAAAGTCAGCAGTCATCAGGGCTGTTGCCAAGCGGGGTGGTGGTTAGGGGTTCAACCTCCCCCCCACCCCCGAAATGTTTCAGGTTTTTAAACAAACCTGGTTTACTCATGAATTTTAACTGGTTAACCAATTCCCCATGAGTGTCCACTGAGGTTTATCTGTCTTGAGTGTCCGCTGAAGTTTATCGATGGAGCCAGGTTTCTAAAATATTTTGCATTATGAAACTACAGTAGAGTCTCACTTCTCCAACATAAACGGGCCGGCAGAATGTTGGATAAACGAATATGTTGGATAATAAGGAGGCATTAAGGAAAAGCCTATTAAACATCAAATTATGTTATGATTTTACAAATTAAGCACCAAAACATCATGTTAGACAACAAATTTGGCAGAAAAAGTAGTTCAATACGCAGTAATGCTATGTAGTAATTACTGTATTTATGAATTTAGCACCAAAATATCACGATATATTGAAAACATTGACTACAAAAATGCGTTGGATAATCCAGAATGTTGGATAAGTGAGTGTTGGATAAGTGAGACTCTACTGTATTCTTCATGATTCGCTAAAAAAAAGTTTCAACCCCCCCCCCCCTTATTTTTTTTATTTTTTTTTTGGCTATGGCCTTGGGAGTCATGTCTGGGAATCAATGGGAGCTGTAGCCCAGTCCTATACACTCTTGGTAGAACTGCAGTCCCATTCAAGTCTTCGCTGACCAAAGCCTTGGATTGGTTTCACACTGACATCTTGGCCCCCCCACTGTTTGGTATCCTTCTTATCAATTCCTTCATCTCCTTTCTGCCTTTGTACCCAAGCCCGTAAGAGCCCCGGTGGCGAAGTGTGTTAAAGCACTGAGCTGCTGAACTTGCAGACCAAAAGGTCCCAGGTTCAAATCCCGGGAGCAGAGTGAGCACCTGCTGTTAGCTCCAGCCAACCTAGCAGTTCGAAAACATGCCAATGTGAGTAGATCAATAGGTACCGCTCCGGCAGGAAGGTAACGGTGCTCCATGCAGTCATGCCGGCCACATGACCTTGGAGGTATCTACAGACAACGCCGGCTCTTCGGCTTAGAAATGGAGATGAGCACCAACCCCCAGAGTCAGACATGACTGGACTTAACATCAGGGGAAACATTTACCTTTAGCTTACCCAAGCCCGTAGCCAAGGGGGCGGTTTAGGGATTCAAGGTAAAGGAAAGTAAAGGTTTTCTGCTGACATGAAGTCTAGTTGTGTCCGACTGGTACATCCCATTGAGTTCAATCAGTAAAAATGCATAGATAAAGGCAAAGGTTTCCCCTGACATTAAGTCTAGTCGTGTCCGACTCTGGGAGTTGGTGCTCATCTCCATTTCCAAGCCAAAGAGCCAGCGTTGTCCATAGACACCTCCAAGGTCATGTGGCTGCCATGACTGCATGGAGCGCCATTACCTTCCCGCCGGAGCAGTACCTATTGATCTACTCATATTCACATGTTTTTGAACTGCTAGGTTGGCAGAAGCTGGGGCTAACAGCAGGAGCTCTCTCCACTTCCCAGATTTGAACCACCAGCCTTTTGGTCAGCAAGTTCAGCAGCTCAGCGATTTAACCCACTGCTCCCCTGAAACCACCCCAAAAATTTTTCAGATAAAAAAAACCTGGTTGACTCATGAATTTTAACTGGTTAACCAAACCCCTCTGCCAAGTCTATAAGAAGCAAAAATGCGAGTCCCTCCAGAACTACAAGCACTATCTCAACCCAATTTTGATTATTCATATGATCATTGCCAACGTTCTACCAATTTACATTGCAACAGCAGCAATAAGCATAGTGGAAGCGCCCTGCCAAAAAAACAATGGAACAGGAGCAAAGAGAAGAAGCTGTGTCATTGGCTTTATGTGAGCAAGACTGTTTCTGATGACCAAGTGAAAGCTCCATTAGTGCCAAATCCACAGACTCCATTGCCAGGATATGTATTTCCTGTGGATAAGAAGAGGCACCTAAGATTTCAACCCAAATGGTTTAGCGGATTTCCCTGGCTAACCTATTCATTTCATATACAAGGTTCCCTCCATAAGTACTGTGTGGTGTTTGGAGGAGAAGTTGGGGGTAATGGTGGTCATCAGAAGCTTGGTGCATTGGTAGCTAAACCATTGGTGTAATGGAGAAATGCAATAGGAGTCTTTGGGCTCTTCCACACTGTCCCTATATCCCAGGCTGATCCCAGATTAGCTGTTTATCCCAGGTTATCTGGCAGTGGGGACTCATATATTCCAGTTTAAAGTGGATAATCTGTGATGTGATCTTGGGATAAAGGGCAGTGTGGAAAGGCCTTTCAATAGACACCAAAAACAGAGTACTAGCAGAACAACTTGTGTTGTTGTAAGTTTTCCGGGCTGTATGGCCATGTTCCAGAAGCATTGTCTCCTGACGTTTCACCCATATCTATGGCAGGCATCCTCAGAGGTTCTGAGGTCTGTTGGAAACTAGGCAAATGAGGTTTATTTATCTGTGGAAGGTCCAGGGTGGGAGAAAGAACTCTTGTCTGTTGGAGGCAAGTGTGGATGTTGCAATTGGCCACTAAATTGGATTAAATTTGGAAATCTGATTGAAGAACAAGAAGGTTCTATATAAGCAAATAAAATCTTCAGCAACAGATGCAGTACTGAAGTACATCCTATTTGATAGCATTATTCTGTAGACATTGTCCCATCTCCCTTTGGAATGATGTACAGATTTCTAACATAGATGGCAAAAGTGGCGTCTCTTTGTTCAAGAAGCTGAACCAAGACAGAAGCATCACAGGAACAGTAGTAACCTAACAAATCTGAGGAGCACTAAATGAAGAAATATTTCTCCAGAAGCTGTTGGAACTCCCAACAACCACAACAAATGTATTCACAACCTTGGCTCCTTTTCTCTAATCCTTACCTGTGACTTTGCTGAACTCTTCTCATTTGTTTTCCTTGATCTTATTTTTTGGGATAGACCCAACAAAAAGCCTGTTGTTTGCCACAGAAATGCACATACGTGTTTACCAGGATGAATTGCTTAGTTGTCACACAATTTCACAGCTTCTCTGCTCCTTTTCCTTTTACCCTGCCTTTCTCCTTCTCTGACTTTTCTTCTTTGGGTGAATTTGGAAGTATGTATGGCCGTGTAGGGATGAATCGATGGCAGAAATTTCACAACAAAGATGCTAATTTTATAGCAGGCTCATCATATGGGCTCCTTCTACCCTGCCATAAAACCCAGATTATAAAAGCAGATTATCTACATGATCTGCTTTGAACTGGATTATATGAGTCTACACTGCCATATAATCCAAAGCAGATAATCTGAATTTTATATGGCAGTGTAGATGGGTACATGTCTGCTAGCTTTAGGAGGTTGAATAAGAAAGTATTTCTGGAAGTATTTCAAGCTGCTTGACATTGATCTTCCATGCTTAGGGCCCTTCCACACAGCTATATAACCCAGAATATCAAGGCAGATAATCCACAATATCTGCTTGGAATTGGATTATCTGAGTCCACACTGCCATATAACCCAATTCAATTTGGATTAATGACTTGAAGCAACAATAAACAACCTGATCTTGTAATTTTAAAAGGTTAGATTTCAATTGGTTTATTGAGTTAACATTATATAAAAATATGCTACCTGTTTAGGAATAACAATGAGAAGCCGTGTGTCAATATGGCATGCAGTGAAGTTCAGTGTTCTTTGTCCAGACCAGTTGCCCATCTTTTGTGCCAGTTCATCTGCTATATATGCATACAGTGGTCAAAATTAACTAGAAACAAATACAAGTAAGGATTTGAAAACTGATGAAGAGTAGCTGTAAATTGTCTAGTAAGGTAGGGATGAGGAAAAGATACTTTAAAAAAGAGGACTCGGCAAATACCTCTTTAAATTAGATCACAACCTTGCTTTGTCGAAAAAACTATGTCACTGCTTTTAACCACTCAGTCAGGATCCAATAATAATCATTTTATGAGCCAGGAAGGTTAAGTGTCCAGCAGAGATTTCAAGCTGGTTAACTGGTTGCGAAAAAATGGTCAAAAATCATTTCCAAAATTTTATTTGTTCCCATCAAGTTATTTCCAGTTGTTTTTGCCAAAGCTACTTTCATTCAAAACGTCTGCTCAAATTCACATTCAAATCATCCAACAACGACAATATGTACATCGTCTCCACATTCTGAATTCAGCTGTCTTTTTGAAAAAAATGAGATCCTTGCCCTGTGCTTGTATGTGGGATGCAGCGCTTACAGAAAGTGCTTACTCACTTCAAGAAAAAGGTTCATCCAGAATTGAAAATGTGCACGTGTAAGCGAAAAGCCATTTTCAGTAACTTTCCATTTCTTTCCAAATCAAAAGAGATCAAATGTCTCATTCTTTTATGATAAGTGGGAGGTCTACTGGATGAGACACTGGAATGCATGATTCATAGCTCTAGATCAAGGTGGGACAGCTTTGAGAGTCAAATGACAATTTTTGATCCCGGAGGACCATCATTGATTGGAAGTGATGTCTCAGGCAGCTGGAAATCACTTCTGGTCACTTCCAGAGTGTGTTTCTTGCTGTGTTAAGTTGAAGGCTTACAAACCCAAGCAGACTTCATGGAAGGTTTTTTTGACCAACCTCTTTTGGGGAGCTAGTTTTATTTTAATGGAAGAGTGTTTCTGGGGAAACTAGGAATGTATGCAGCTTCTAAGGGCCACAGATGGCCCTAGAAACAGAGATGGTGTTACAGTCTAAGCATGCAGGTTATGTCTCTCGGGAAAACACTTGAAAAAAAATTGTTCCAGAGGATTAGCTGGCAGACAACAGTGCTCCATTCATAAACATGGGTTACAGCAGACAGATGTGATCCTGTCTATCTCACATTTAAACTAGATAGCTAAAGAGGTTCAAATCAAACCTGTCAATCAAAGCAAAAGCATTAGCATACAGATGGATTTTTTTAAAATAAATAAATAAATACTTTACCTGTTATTGCCAAGAAGTGAATATGATAAGAAGGTATGCACTTGGATATTTTTTATTATTAGAATATTTCTTTTTATTAATATTTTTCCAAAGGGTATGGTAGGGATATGGGGAAGGGTAGGAGTGTTAAGATTACTGTTAGTAAATAAATAAATCTTGACAAATATCTAATAAATTATTAGGAGAGAGGAGAGTGATATGGAGAGCAAGGGAAAACATTATATAATAACATAGGTTGCTGTGAGTTTTTTGGGCTTTATGGCCATGTTCCAGAAGCATTCTCCCCTGACATTTCACCCACACCTATGGCAGGCATCCTCAGAAGTTGTGAGGTCTGTTGGAAACTAGGCCAGTGGGGTTTATGTCCCTGTGGAATAATAATGTCCAGGGTGGGAGAAAGAACTCTTGTCTGCTTGAGGCAAATGTGAATGTTGCAATTGGCCAGCTTGATTAGCATTTAATGCTTTTTTATTGTACTACATCCAGTTTTTGCTTAAACTACTAAAAACATTTTCCCCCAAAAGTTGATGTATTTTCTATATAAAAGAGGAGCCTTATTGTCCATAATAGTCCTGTCTTCTTTAATCATCTTCTTGTATTTGATCGTTGTTTCATGTTTCTTTTTCTCCTTAAAAGTTCTTCTTGGTTGTTCCTGCTAACTTGTTCCTTTTTTAAAACTCTTGTTTAGTTGTGTTTATTACCAAGATAATCTTAGAAAATTATTCGTTAAATCTGTTTGTTAGTAAGTTAGTGCTATATGTACAAGATTTAATATATATCATTCTCATTCATCCCTCCCCTTTTTTTTCTTGTGGCACTGTCTTTCCATTAACTAATATCTCTTATTGAGGGGTGCACTTGGATATTGAAAAGTAATGGATACCAATAATTTAAAAATATTTACATTAAAGAACTAATCTCTGTTTCTTTGAAGATGTTGGATTTATTCCGCTTTCCACCTATCTTCTAATGTGCTAAATCATTATTTCAAAGAGATCTGTGATATGAAATGCCTTGATATATTTCAGCTTATGCAGACTGTATCCATACTGCAGAACTATAGCTGTTTTATACTACATTAACTACCACGGCTCAATACTATGGAATTCTGGTACTTGTAAGGTAAAGGTAAATGTTTTCCCATGATATTAAATTTAGTTGTGTCCGACTCTGGGGGCTGATGCTCATTTCCATTTCTAAGCTGTAGAGCCAGTGTTGTCCATAAAGTCATGTGGCCGGCATGACTACATGGAGCGCTTTTACCTTCCCGCCAGAGCAGTACCTATTGATCTACTCACATTTGCATGTTTTCAAACTGCTAGATTGGCAGAAGCTGGGGCCAACAGTGGGTGCTCACTTTGTTCCCCAGATTCGAACCACCAACCTTTCAGTCAGCAAGTTCAGCAGCTCAGCGCTTTAACACGCTGCGCCACCAGGAGCCTCTGGTACTTGTAGTATTGTGATATATTTTTCTTTCTCTGACAGAGAATTCTGGTGCCACAACCAAGCTTCAAATCTTAAGATCCCATAGGATGGAACTATGCACTTAAATTGCTGTTAAGCTATTCGTATCAATCTGCAGTGTGAATGGCTTTGTAGCTTCAGAAGGCAACCTGGTGTAGTGGACTGGGAAATGGACTAGGGACTTCATCAGACGGGGGGGGGGGGGGGGGGACAAAGAGAACAGTCTTACTGTCTTCCCAGCCATTTCACCCCATCTTGTGAGATCCCACGTCATCCCATGCATCCCACGTCCTTACTGCATTGATGCCCATCTTTCCCTTACTTTTTCCCATTTTAAAGTGGTTTGGAGTTGGATAACACCTGACTTCTGAAGACGGGTGTCTCTGTTTCCAAGAGCTGCAAAAACAGAGCCCCACGGAGTCCCACCAGAAGTGCCTTTATGTCATGTGATGGCCTCTGCAGGACTCCAATGGGGCACCGTTTCTGCAGTGCATGAAAGCGGAGCCCTACATCTGTATAATGAGGTCCTAAAGCCGTGGTTCTCAACCTGGGTTCCCCAGATGTTTTTGGCTTACAACTCCCAGAAACCCCAGCCAGTTTACCAGCTGTTAGGAGTTCTAAGAGTTGAAGGCCAAAAACAACTGGGGACCCCAGGTTGAGAACCACTGTCCTAAAGCTTGACTCCCCACTGAGTTATGGCTATCCAGTGGCTGACCCTAAGCAAGCCTAAAGGCAACAGCAAACTTCCTCTAAAGAAACCTTGCCAGGAAAACCAAAGGACAGAGTCATCATGAGTCAGTTGGAGGCACATAACAACAACAAAGTTTCAGATAAAGGTTTTGTTTTGTTCGTGCAGATTCTACTTGGTAACAGTAACAGTCTCATTTCTAATATACAGTCATTCATTCCATGGAAATAGACAAACTGGTAGATTCTACATTCACATACAGTAGAGTCTCACATAAACGGGCCGGCAGAACGTTGGATAAGCGAATATGTTGGATAATAAGAAGAGATTAAGGAGAAGCCTATTAAACATCAAATTAGGTTATGATTTTACAAATTAAGCACCAAAACATCATGTTATACAACAAATTTGACAGAAAAAGTAGTTCATTATGCAGTAATGCTACGTAGTAATTACTGTATTTACAAATTTAGCACCAAAATATCATGATGTATTGAAAGCATTGACTACAAAAATGCGTTGGATAATCCAGAATGTTGGATAAGCTAACGTTGGATAAGTGAGACTTTACTGTACTTAAAAAAAATATGTCTTAGAGGCCTGTGCTTTTTCTTGATATTTAGCCTTTAAAAAAGCTGATTTAACCATTTCAAGTCTCATCTAACTAGAGTAACTTGGCTTCTCTGCATATGAGAAAATAGCTTACATGATTGGAGACGGAGCACACTTGTTTTCTGCTTTTATAGAGACTAGGGGCCCTGCCACACAGCCATATAACCCAGAATATGAAGGCAGATAATCCACAATATCTTCTTTGAACTGGATTATCTAGCCCACACTGCCATACAATCCAGTTCAATGTGCATTTTATGCAGGTGTGTGGAAGGAGGCCTTAGAAATAGATATTTACACGTCCATACTGCTGTCTGCATAGTTTCTTGGACAAAGTCTAATGACAAGTATACATTTCTTGATGAAATCAACTGATTACATAAACACCATTGTTTTCTGGCCTAAAATGTTAGTGTATTATTTATTCAATTTGTTTATAAAGATGGCTTAAAAAAAACCTTTCTGTTATTGCCAAGAAGTGAATATAATGAGAAGGTAAGATATGTACTTAGATGTTTTAAAGTGCCTGAAAAGCCCTCATACAGCGAAAAGTGCTACTGGTAATAATAAAATTATGACTTTTACATTCAGTACCTTTTCT
Organism: Anolis carolinensis; assembly: GCF_035594765.1. Lineage (NCBI taxonomy): Eukaryota > Metazoa > Chordata > Lepidosauria > Squamata > Anolidae > Anolis > Anolis carolinensis. The sequence goes on along the minus strand of NC_085841.1, from coordinate 179,210,843 downwards.
TCCATATTTAAAATGTGGGATCCCTGCACAAAACTGACTCTGGAAACTCAGGTTATCAATGAGTTGCATATTCTATTGTTTATATTTTTGTGACAAACTGGAGGCGGGGGAACACATTCAAAGAAATTGGAGATTTTTGTATTACAAATATGATACCCCAAGATGGCCTTTGGGGGTCATAATGTGTTGAGCTCATAACAAAACAGTTGTCAGCATGGCATATCTTGCATTGCACAGTTGTAGCACTGTGTTCCACTTTAACCGGCATGGCATTTGATCAGAGGCATCAAAAGCCCTTGCTTCAATGAACAATCCCAGGATTCCACAGGATGCAGCTATGGCAATTAAATTGGAATCAGAGTACTATATCTGTGTAATGTGAATGGCCTGTCTTTTGAGATTACAGTACAAATCCCTTATTCATGGATTTGATATGTACATTTTCAGTTACCCATGATCCAAAAAAATTAACACTTCCCTTCCTTGTTTGTGGGCCTCTCTAAGGTACCTTCTACATTGCCATATAATCCAGATTACCAAAACAGATTGTCCACATTATCTGCTTTGAACTGGATTATATGAGTCTACACTGCCATATAATCCAATTCAAAGCGGATAATCTGGATTTGATATGCCAGTGTAGAAGGAATCTAAGATTTTATGGCAAGCTTTTGGCCCAAATGCAGTCAAAATATAGGATTCACTATTGCCTATGGGTTTCAGGTTTCCACGGATTGGGGTGCAGTCTTAGAATGTATCCCTACATAGTGTATACAGGGATCACTTTATAGATGTTGTAAATTTGGCTACCTAGAATTAAGACATATTGAGGTCAATAGGCAAATATCTCTGAGATTGTGGTCTTATTATATTTATGCATCAATCTATATTTATATTATAATCTAATTTATAATCTATATTTAAATTTATATTTTTGTTTGAATCTGTCTGACTGAGCAAGGAGGTCACTTAGCCATGCCTTTTTTTTTTTTTCAAACAAAGAGCGCTTGCTCTTTTTACAACCACAATTCCACAGGAGGACCCAGTATATTAATCATTAGGCCACACCAAAAGCAGTATTTAGGAGAATGTGGTATGTTCTTAGACACCAGATTTGTCTCCTCCGTCTTTCAGGAAGTTTTGGGTGTCTGCTCTGGTTTTTTCCTGGGATTTGATGAGTCTTGTTCTTGAACCACCAAGGATTAAAACTAGCAATCACCTGTATCTTTGCTAATAGGTAATGATTAACTTCAATATTTAACTAGTTTTTGTGGCATTTCCTGACCCTTGATAGGAGTCACCAACATCATCTGTCTTCATTTTGTTACAAGTCGTTTAGTTCCATGCCTAGTCAGACTCACTTTTGAAAACTGTCTTCTCATCTGTTTAGAGTCCTTGTTTGTCCTAGAAACCACCCCTGGCCATGTTTCGAAGCCCTACTGCCTTGCTCTGCCCAGTAGAAATAGTCTGCCAATAAAATGGTTGGTAAGACACATTCTCCTCCGTTACTCACAGTGTACACTCTTATTTACTTGGGATTGCATGTGTGGGTGACTGGCAGCACAATTCGTTCCATTGATTAAATGATTCAAGGTTGCTTTAGTTCCAGGCAATATTTTGCCACCTTAAGGATTTTTTTTCAGCATTAGTATCTCTTTGTATGGTCAAGGGATCTACTCTATGGTTTCACACTGATGTGGCATTAGGGCAGTGGTTCTCAACCTGTGGGCCGTGGCATAGCAGTGGGCCGCGAGAATGAAAATCTGGCCTGCGAAACTCCTTCCTCTTTATTTAGTTATTTATTTATTTATTTTATTTCCGCTCCTTTCCGCAGAGCTGACCATTGTACTGGATAGACCACATCAGCTCTAGATTATTAAATATGATTTTTTGTGAGCGAGCAGATGGCAACTACTGGATGGCATATGTTCTGTATCAGAAACTAGAGGTGATGTGGTCTATCCAATGCATTTTTCTGAATCAGCACCCCAAATAACCAAAACAAATTTAAAGTTGACCAAAAACTGATTTGTAACCATTTTGGTACTAATGTTGGAGAGTGGTCCCTGGTCAAAGTGGGCCCTGGTCAAAAAAAGGTTGGGAACCACTGCATTAAGGACTGCGCAATAGTGATTAAAATGTGGTAGGATGGGTGTTTTGTTTTTTGTTATCCTACACATATAATGCGTATTGGGGAAGGCATTTAGTTTTGTTGCACAATGTATAATGACAACGAAGTTATTCTATTCTATACTTCTCTTTTGTTTCATCTGCTTCACTCCTCCATTTAGGACCTCTTCACACACGCTATTGGAATCACAGAGTATTGCTGTGGATCGTAGTGATTGTGGCAGCACCTGCCCAGGGGCCTGGGAAGCTATTTCCCCACACCGTCCCAGCTTCCCCACATCTCATCATATGGGGTGAAGCCTCTTTAAACTGGGTTGACTAGTTGATTTCTATTGAAAGATGAGATGCCACCTGTCTTTCTCCTCCAGCTACTTTTTTGGCAGCAGAAGGGATTTTGTGCCAGTTTTCGCCACAGAGCTGCCTCGGAAGTTTTTTTTCCAGGTGTGATGGGAGTTGTTAGGTGAGATGAAAGTGCAAAAAAACTAAGGTTGTCCAAATATTCGTTATGTTTCTCGTTTCGTAATTATTTCGGATTGTTCTCGTTTTTTGAAACGAGTATTGAAACGTTTTCCCTGGGCGCAACTGGCAATGTAATTCGAACCATCGTTGGCCCATTCTCTAATTGTTTCTTAAAATTTTCGTTAATTTTTTTCCTTCCAAAAATTTTTAAAAAATATTTTTTTAAAATTATTATTATTATTATTATTTTTGTTTCTGCAACCTAACATGAATGGGAGCCTAGCGCAGCCTAACATGGCCGCTCCCTGGCCAATCAGAGTCTTCCACGATGGCTGCCAAAGGTGGCGGCTAGCGTCCTCCGTGTCCACATGAAGGATCTCTATAAAAATCCCCAACCGCAGCCGACCCAAGCCATTCTGGGTTGGGATACCGAGGAGAGAGGGTGTTTGGCCCGCGCTGGGAAGCTGCTGCTTGCTTGTTTGGGGGAGAGAGGGCTAACTGGGGGTAGAGTGTTTCTGTTGTTGCTGGTTCGATATTGTGTTTTTTTGGGGGGAAATTGGCTGGGGGCTTGGGGCAGAGTCCTTGCTGTGGCTGGCTTTAGGGAACTTTTTTTTTTCCAAAGGACGTCTGCGTCCCTGCTAGTGCTGAGCTTGCTTTCCATCTACTCCTGAGGGAGACCTTTTGCCTTTCTGTTTTCTTTTTTGGAATTTAGCAATCACCACATCAGCCCTTCTTTGCAATCCTGAAAGGGGGGGGCTTGAAAATAATAGTTTCCAAAGGACGTCTGCATTCCTGCAAGTGCATTGCTTCCCTCCCGCTCCGTTTGTAATCCCAAGCCCCCGGGCTGAGTGTTATTGCAGCAATCACAAAGACACACATTGTTTTCAAACCTAAAGGGTACATTGGAAGAAATAGTTTCCAAAGGACGTGGGGCACCCGCCAAGGCATTGCTTCCCTCATGCTCCATTTCTATTCCCAAGCCTTGGGCTGAGTTTTATTTCTGCAATCACAAAATCAGATATTGATTTGATTCAATAGAGGGTCCACAGCAATTTATAGTTTCCAAAAGACGTTGCCAATCCTGTCAAGGCATTGCTTGGCGTGTGCTGCATTTCTAATCCAAAGTCTACACAAGTAGAAGAGGGACTTTTACAGTGATAAGAACCCAATTGAACAGGAAATAAGACTTTCAAACCAGGAACAGGTTTCTTCAAATATTGAAAAATAGTGTATTATAAAAAGTTATGAAAATTCGCCAAAAATCATAGGAGACAGGAAACATTCTGCAATTTGTTGATCAAAGAGTGTGGAATGTGTTCTCCCACTGTACCAAATTTGATGAGAATAGCTCAAGAAATGAGGGCGGGAGACCCCCAGAAAAGTCCCCCCCGGTTTCCTGTTTTTTGGCGATTGCGCCATTTTAGAAACATTTTAGAAACATTACGAATTTTCGGAAATATCCGAAAATTTTGGGTGAAAAATTAAGAAATAATTTCTATATCGAAGAGCCGACACCCCCTACTTTAGAAACGAGAATTAAAACATTTTTTCCATCGATCGGACAAGCCTAAAAAAAACCATTGCCAATGCTGAAAATAAGCCCGTGTGAAGAGGTCCTTAGTTACAAGGAATCAGATCAGTTTATTGAATTAGTCTTCTGACCATTTCAAATAATTGCAAATAATAAAATACTGTATCTTCAATTCTAAGGTCCGCTTTTCTATATAAACATCTATACAATTAGAATTGCAGGTGTATCTTATGTATTTTTTTATTCCAGTGAAGTACTAGAGTGCATCTTACGATAATAGATGGCATTTTATAATTGGATAAATGTGGTAACACCATTATAAACACTTCAAAGCATATACAATAAAAATTGCCTTATCATATTATGTTGTTTTTTTAAAAAAAATTATTTATGCTTTTCAAAATACATTAAAAGTGGGGGAACAATTGAGTGGATAGATGAAAGAGTGACCTTATCATATTATGTTAAGGCAGTAGTTCTCAACCTGGGGTCCCCAGATGTTTTTGGCCTAGAACTTCTAGAAATCCCAGCCAGTTTACCAGCTGTTATGATTTATGGGAGTTGAACTCCAAAAACATCTGGGGACCACAGGTTGAGAATCATTGCATTAAGGTAACACTGAACTAAAATAAAAGAGTGCCATCCAGTAAACTACACACTGTGCTTCCTTTTCCTTTAAATTGGCAAGCTGGGTTTCAAAGAGGGCAACCAGTCTCACCTCAATTTGATGCCAGTCTCACCTCAATTTGATGATGTGGCCCTTTCTACAGCCCCTTCTACACTGCCATATAATCCAGATGATCAAAGCAGATCATCTGCATTATCTTCTTTGAACTGGATTATATGAGTCTACACTGCTCTATAATCCAATTGAAAGCAGATAATCTGGATTTTATATGGCAGTGTAGAAGGGGCCTAAGAAAATGCTAGCTGAAGCAGTTTTTTCAGCTGTGTAGACAACACAGTCCCTTGTTTGCAAAAGCAGAGCTGTTAATAATAGGGCGACTTGAAGTCTCTCATGTAATAGGGTCACTGTAAACTGAAATCACCCTTGAGGGCAATTAAAAGTCTGAATCATTATGAAAAATAAATATAAGTGCATGTCTTATGATTTTTTTAAAATGAGGTATAGATAGAAAGACACCCTCACATAACCTGCAAGGTTACTGAGAATATGTGAGTCTTTAGTGGTTGGATAGTTCCAGTCATAATTCTAGGAGCAACCTCTTGGTTTCTATAAAAAGCAAGAGAAAGCATGTTGTCCATAAAACTAAACCGACAAAAAGGAGTACAATTTAAGTCAGTATTTTCCTCAGGAGTATGATCATTTTTACCAGAAAGGTCAGACTCAAATGGCAGCGGGGGTGGCAGAAAAGCGTGGGTGTCACTCCAAAAGAGGCTTCTTTCTATAGGAAAAGGTTTTCATGGATAATGACAAAAATCATCTGTTTCAATTAGTAGATTGTAAAGCTTCCAAAATTTGAAAATACAATATTTTCCAAATGTGAAATGAACCATTGTGGCTATGAAATAAATTCATATTGTGCAAGTCATTCTTCTATAATTATAAGTATTTATAAATTATTATAAATTATAAGGACTTTATTGCTCAAAGTCACTATTCCACAACAGTTATGCTAGTCCCAATAGTAGCAACATACTGGAATGCTACCACTGCTGCTGAACTGCTGACCTGAAGGTTGGCAGTTCAAATCCGCTGGATGGGGTGAGCTCCCACTGTTAGCCCTAGCTCCTGCCAACCCAGCAGTACAAAAACATGCAAATGTGAGTAGATAAATAGGTACTTTTTGGCAGGAAAAGGCAAAAAGACACTCCAAGCAGTCATGCTGGCCACACGACCAGGAGGTGTATATGGACAATGCAGGCTCCTCAGCTTGGAAATGGAGAAGAGCACCTCCCCTAGAGCCAGAGATGATCACCACCAGTTGAGAGGTGACAAAAGAAGAATGATTTGCCTTTGTCTGTGTATTGTGTCTCATTGTATTTCATTGTAACAAGGCATTGAATGTTTGCCTGTGTCTGTTTATATGCTATAATCAACTCTGAGTCCTCTTGGGGAGAAGGGCGGAATATTATTATTATTATTATTATTATTATTATTATTATTGTCACAAAGACATAGTATGACACAGCAAACGATATATATATATATATATATATATATATATATATATAGGATATTATTATTATTATTATTATTATTATTATTATTATTATTATTGCATTCTTATTTGGGGACAGTTCCCTCACTATTACCCCCATGGCTACACTACTGGTTTCCTCCTCTTCCACACCTTTTATCTATCTGTCTGTCTGTCTAGCTATCAAATATCTTACTGGATTGAAAATTGAAATATTTAGAGATCATGAAAGCCGGTCTACATGTTATGTAATTCCATTGGCAGCTGCTGTGTTGTGATGTTCCTTAACCATTCTCACTTTTTAATTTTTGGGCAGAAGGTGGGAGTTTTTTTTACAGGGGGGAGTGTAACAACTGGCACAAGCAAAGCTTTGCTGCACTACAGCCAGACAGGTTAAAAGATTGTCTAGTCTTTGCAACTATTTTCTCCAACATTTCACATTTCATCTCTATGCTAGGTAATAGGTTTAAGCCTGTCACTAGGGCCACCTCAAGGAATAAAGATGACATTGCATAATGTGCAGTTTTCCTGCCGTCACCGCTTTATCAGGCATTTTTTCTTTTCCTCTCATGTGGTAATCTCAGTAAACCAGGATTTCTTCCAATGACACATTGAGACCTAGAAATGATGCCGGGAGTTATCAGATCTTTTGCAAGAGCCCCTGTTGTAAATGGAGGATAGACTGATCACTAACATCTATGGCTCCTGCTACACTGCCATATAAAATCCAGATTGTCTGCTTGGATCTGGATTATATGGCAGTGTAGACTTGGATAACCCAGTTCAAAGCAGATAATGTAGATTATCTACTATGATTATTTAGATCAGGGGTCCCCAAACTAAGGCCCGGGGGCCACATGCGGCCCATCAAAGCCATTTATCTGGCCCCTGCATCGGCAGCGCCCTCCTCCTCCGCCGAGGAAGGTGTGTGCGGCGCAGGGTAGGAGGGAAAGGCGTGCACCTTTCCGTCTCCTCCCTTGCCTGGTGTGTGCCTTCCAAAGCTTTGCTTGTTTATAATGGTGTTTTAATTATTATTTAATTAATTATTAAGGGGTGCTCTGCTAGTACTTTTGGTGCACAAAGGCAGACAGAGGTTGGACTAAATGGCCCAAGGGGTCTCTTCCAACCCTTTTTATTATTTTATTATGATATGACTATGATTAACATTGAGGCTGTATTTATTCCTGTTTTGTTTGTTTACTTCAAAATAATATATGTGCAGTATGCACTGCATAGGAATTAGTTCATAGTTTTAAAAAAAGTATAGTCCAGCTCTCCACGGTCTGAGGGACCGTGAACTGGCCCCCCTGTTTAAAAAGTTTGGGGACCCCTAATCTAGATTATATGGTTGTGTAGAAGGGGGCTATGTGTGGGCTGAGACCCAACAGAGGTTAATCTGACAATCCCTCAGTTACTAGCTGCATATACAACAGCAGAAGACATGATAGCTACAAATGCCCATCTTAAAGAAGTAAATGTATCCATCAGAAACAATTATATCAAGGAAAAGAAATATATTTGCATTACTTGTTATGACAGGCAGTGACAAATATGCAACCAGACATTCACTATCACATCAGCCAAATGCAGGCCCACATTTCCCATTGAAATACGGTTAACTTTATGTTGCTTAAAAATGTTCTTCATTTTAAATATTGTATTGTTCTTTTAGGAGCCCTGGTGGTGCAGCGGATTAAACCGCAGAGCTGCTGAACTTGCTGACCAAAAGGTCGGCAGTTCGAATCCAGGGAGTGCCAGCTTCTACCAACCTAGCAATTTGAAAACATGCAAATGTGAGCAGATCAATAGGTACTTCTCTGGTGGGAAGGTAACGGTGCTCCATGACCTTGGAGGTGTCTACGGACAACACCGGCTCTTCAGCTTAGAAATGGAGATGAGCACCAACCTCCAGAGTTGGACACGACTGGACTAAATGTCAGGAAAAAAACTTTATCTTTACCTTTATTGTTCTTTTATGATTTTTTGCAAGACAAAAAGGATATGTGTACGTGTGCATGAGAGTTTGTTCAAGTTTTTTTCAAACTATAATCTGACCACCCAATAGTCTAAGGGAGCGCGAACTTGCTTTCTGTTTAAAAAGTTTAAGGACCCATGATGTAAACATTGTGCTACAATTTTTAACCATTTGATGCCTTTTCTCCAGTTATTTTGTTCAAAGCCTATGCTTTAAGATATAATTTTTCACTGTGAAATCAGGAGATGACATGTTACTTCTAACATTATACCAAGCCTGAGCTTGGAAACTGAGGGAGAGGAAATTGCTTGCCTAAGGCTTGCATGGTAGAAACAATATTTAAGCTAGGGGGTTTCTCAGTTCCTGGTCTCTTATCTGTACACTACACAAGACAACATATGTGTTTAATGGAATCAGGAATGTTTTTGAGTCATAGGGGCTGGCTTGACATTTAGGATGAACCTGGCAGGAAAGAAGACATTGAGGCAGGGCTGCACCTTGATAAACCCCTCCTCTCCAACTGTTATCATCTGGCTTTTCCCTTCCTTCCTGTGCTTGTTTGCTCTTTCTCCTTTGCAGAGAAAGGCGCATATTTCTCTCTCTCTCTCTCTCTCTCTCTCTCTCTCTCTCTCTCTCTCTCTCTCTCTGATTAATGTTGTGCTACAAGCACACATTCCTTGTGATCTAATTGGACAACAGGAATAATTCAATGGGAATCCTGGGTGTTATCACCAATCAGTTACTGGAAATAACGCAAGAAGTTTCATGCACACAAATGCGCACCTTGGGGCAGGAAGGAATCTTTTTGTTGTCTCAAGTCACTGATTTAAGTTTGGATTATGGTGTTAAAAAAAAGATTACTTATGTTTGCTTTCTACTAAACCTGGTCACTATTCAAAATTTCCTTTGGCCATTGCCATTGTAAACACTTGGGGGGCTGTCTTATCTGTGGACCCAATTAAAACAAAGTTAAGTCTGTTGAAAGTCAACTAATTGAAGTGCGACAAACATAAGCATGAACTCTCAAGTAAGTGAAACAAAGGGGTTTGGCCTGGCTGAATCACGCCCACTGTTTTCTGGCTCTTGGATATTTCTTTTACCACGTTAGACATTGGTTGCAAAGAGACAACCGAGAGCCAGTTCTAACATATGAAACTGGTGTTTTTTGCTCAACAGCTCAATATAATTAGGACCGCAGATGGACATTTCCATTTCTAGCTGAAGAAGCGGGCTGTGATCCATAAAACCTTAGGCTAAAATAGCCAAGTAGGTGCCATAAGATTTTTAAAGTATCCTTTCCCTGCTGTTTTTATACCTCCGTTTGCGGTTGGAGTTGGCAACTACATTTTCATTCATTGCAATAAAACAGTACAGTCATCATTAGTTTTGGGCGACAAGTTGTTCACAGATCCCCTTTATTTATTTATATGCCAAATTCCTCCCAGGTGAGTCCTTTGCCATGCCCACAGAATGTTAACAGGACAGCAAACGTGGTATGCTGTTGCTATAACTAGTGTGAAAAGGCCGGAGAGCTTGTCTGTAGTTTCAAGGAAATGCAGAATGCTTCCGTGAAATCAATTGCTTACTACTTCTCTCTGAGGACTTTATCACACCAAGGTGGAAACCGGCACAGAATCAGGAATGTCACCAAAGGTGATGTGATACCTCTTGTAAGTTATCCACCTCCCCACATTGAAGACATTCTTGGCTATTGACCAAAGCACTTGCCAGGAGCCATGTCCAGATGCTTCTGTGGCATCATTCTATCTTCTCCCATTGCTGAAAATATCCAAAAGTGCGGCCTCACATTGCCAAGGCATTGCAGTCATGTAACACCAATGGTGGTGTGATAAAGACTGTACAGGAATGCTGTGGCTTCATGTAGCAATATCCTGAGCAGAAGTGAAAATTGTGTGGCTTGTGGGCTCCAAGTTGTCCATAGGACTTTTGGAATAGCCCTCTCCTCTCATCTTCTCTCAGATGCCCTATTATACCTTTTGTGAGTTTTTTTCAGCACCAAGGAATGAATTGTCCCTCCTTGAAGTCTCCAGAAGTGACATACTTCATTTAAATCTACCCCAACTTCTGATTCAACCACAAACCTCCAGAAAACAGCCACATTACCCTGAAATCACAACTGGAAGTGATTTCAAGGAGCAATTGATAGCAAACCTTGAGTAAACTTGGCACCTATATTACATGATGTGGTGTGCCACGGGGATAAAATTAGTCCCTCCAGCAGCCACAACTGTCTACCTTTATGTTAGATCATCATTTATCAAGATTCTGTGCAATTATAAATTCTGAATAAAGGTGTATCCACAATAAACAGGCATAACACTTTGGTATGTCCTTTAACTGCCATGCTCCATTGTAAGGAAGAAATCCAAGGATTAGTAGTTTTGAGAGTTACTTAGAACTGTGTGCTATCCGTGAACACGTGGAGAACATTTGTGTGTCTACAAGATATGTCCATTACATGAAACCCCTCACTCCACTCTGAAGTTGTTATTACCTTGCTCCTTCAATGTAACCAAAGCCAGATACAGTCCACAGTATCATGTACAGAATATGAAGCAAGACATTTTTAAGTGCATGTCTCACACAGTAAAAACAACATTCCCCAGTGACTAATCTGCTGTTGTACTTTCCCAAGAAGTCTTCATCTAATGGCATTTATTGTAGCACACACTCTTATATTGCCCGATAAGGCAACAGCAAAACCAGCTTTACCAAATTCATCTTGTCAAATAGATTTGGCAGTTCATCTGGTTAGATTAGTGTAATCTCTTTTTGCTGTCTGTTCCATGTTTCAAATATTTATAGACTGAAGTAAAAGCTTTAGAGTCTGAATGCATACTAATTCTGTTTTGAATTAAACTTTAGATATACATGACTTGGAAAGATGGCAAAATGTATACTCCCTGATCCAAACTCAAATTTTCCATCTGGTGAACTGTATGGTACCATCACGGACAAATTACATAAAAAATATTTCTTTTACAGTGCATCTTTACATACCCCTGTCTTTGTATATTAAACGTTGCATTAGTGCTGCATATTCATACTAAGTATAAAAACAGATTAGCAAAATATATGGGTATGGAATTTGACTCTTATGTGTACTCCAGTTGAGGAATTTTATGTTTATCTCTTTGGAGACATTGTTTCTGTCAAGAAGTAATGAAAGGGAAAAGAACATGCATTTCCACAATAACATTTTCAGAGTGTAGCTGAAATTGTGCATACAATTAGGGCAGTTAATATCTCATTAATTTCAGTGGAATTTCAGAAACTGATTTTTTCATGGGATAGCAGCTTGTATTTTCCCCAAATGTGCTGAATTAATGTTTAATCTAAATACACTGGAGCCCCTGGTGGCACAGAAGGTTAAACCCTTGTGCTGGCAGGACTGATGACTTGAAGGTTGGGTTGCTGAACTGAAGGTTGCCATTTCGAATCCAACCCGAGGAGAGCTCGGATGAACTCTATCACCTCCAGCTCGATGTGGGGACATGAGAGATTCCTCCCACAAGGATGGTAAAAACATCAAAACATCCGGGCATCCCCTAGGCAACATCCTTTCAGATAGCCAATTCTCTCACACCAAAAGCAACTTGCACTTTCTCAAGTCACTCCTGACACGGAAAAAAAATCAAAATACACTGTACATAGATGTTGTGAATAACAGCTCCAAATTTAAATACATAATTTATATATAATTTATACACTAGGCAAATGTAGCCAATTTTCTTCTTAAGATCAGTGTACAGATGTATGGGACTAAAGTGCCTGAATGTGTTTCATGGCGAGAATAACTGGGTTCCTACATCCCTGATGAAGAAACACAACCTACAAAAAATCTACAGACACACCAAGAAAATTAACAAATGCTATGTTCAGCAAAGGGTAGGAGGAAGCCTCTAACAACTGCAGGAGTCTACCTTATCCCATGCAGCTGTGGATAAGTCTACATAGGGACCACCCAACACAGCATTGTCCAAACACAAATCAAGGAACAGGAAAGGCACTGCAGACTAATTCCAACAAGAGAAGTCAACCATAGCAGAGCACTTAATGAACCAATCTGGACATGGAAAATTATTTGGCAACACAGAAATGCTGGACCACTCTGACAGGCATCATGTCAGACTACACAGAGAAACCACTGAAATCCACAAGCATGTGGACAAGTTTAACAGAAAGGAGGAAACCATGAAAATGAACAAAATCTGGCTACCGGTATTAAAAAAACTTTGGATTCATGACAGTAAATGAATAACACCTCCGATAAAAAGGGAATTCCAGACAGCAAATAATCAAGTGCCAGTTAACACTTCCCAAACAAAGGATGCCTCCAGGCAAACAACAGCCAAGCAACCTCTATGCAAATACCTTCACTGATTGACTTTGCAGCTTCATGGCCACTCAATGCTAATCAGGCTTACTAATCACAACATTCACACTTGCTTCAAACAGACAAGGCTTCTTTCTTCCACGCTGGACATTCCAGATATATATACACTCTACTGGCCTCATTTCCAACAGACCTCTGAAGATGCCGGCCACAGATGCAGACAAAACATCAGGAGACAATGCTACTGGAACATGGCCATACAGCCCAAAAAACTCATAGCAACAAAGTGCCTGATTGTTATGTTACATCAACTGAATTATATATGGGGGATTGGGAAGAAATGGCCGTTAATTCTATCTGCTAAGAAACATCTGTCATTATCCTTACTTCTACAGACTTTATTTGTTTATGTTTCTCTCTCATAAAAGAAATAAAAGGTTTGCTAGTTCTAATTAAATGTGTTCTGCTTTAAATAATGCAACATGGTTATGGTTATGTGTATTTGTAAGAAATTTTGTGTTCATTATGTGTTTCTGCTGTAATTAACTTTCAAGCAGCTTGTTTCTTTATGGTTCTTTGCTCTTATGTTTATAATTAACATGTATTCCTAGACCCAATCCTGTTTAATGAATTTTTTGAAGCCAAACTCTTAGGACCAAAGATCTAAACACTCACTGCCACCATTGGGTATATGCTGCCTGCAGCTGGTGGGCAATATGCCCAGGTGAGGGGGTAGGTGGGCAAAGCAGCCATAGCTGGTTTATTGCCAGTCCAGCCCAATGGCCATTCCTATATCTCAAAAGAAAATACAATGTTCCCTCACTTATCGCTGGGGTTAGGTTCCAGGATCACCCGAAATAAGTGAAAATCTGCAAAGTAGGGATGCTATATTTATTTTAATATTTATACATTATTTTAGTAGTTATACACTATTTTAAGTCTTTATCAACCAGTCTTGTGTTGATAAATCACCTCCTCCTCCTCCCGTTGCTGCTTGGGCTCCTTTTCTCTCCCTTTGGTTTCTCCTTCCTCCCTTCCTTAGGCTGTAAATTGTAATTTTGTATTATTTGTAATAGTTTTTTAGAGTTTATTGAAAAACCACAAAACAGCGAATCCGCAAAAAGTGAACTGCGAAGTAGTAAGGGAACACTGTACAGGCTAGCACAATGAGGTTACCATGCCTCCCCCATCTGTACACTCAATTGCCTCGTGAAATATGATGATTTGACCATCAGCCTTTAAATCACTTGATTAGGTTTACATTGACTTTTCTATTAGAGAAAGTCATAAGATAAACTGAGCAGAGGGGGAGAAAAATGCAGTTGTACCTTTAAGATTAAGTGGTTTTTATTTTGGCATGAAATTTTGTAGATATAACCCTTTTTTTAGTGTACAGTCCCATTTGGAGGGAAGCCTTAGCATTGAACAGTTGTGTTGTTAAAGTGTGAAGTATGGAATCCTGCACAGGCGGTCGGTCAATGCGACTTAAGCAATGTGTAGTCACTGAATTCTTGACAGCAGAAGGTGTCACCCCAAAGAAGATTAATCAGAGAATGCATACTATTTATGGTGAGTGTGTTGATGTGAGTTGCGTCGTTGGGCAAGTAAGTTAAAAGATGTTAAGCTGGGAACATCTGACTTGTGTGACAAACAAAGAGTTGGACATCCTGTGATAGCAACCACCGAGTTTCACAAGCAAAAGGTTGACAGATTGATTCAGGATGGGGTTGTTGTATGTCTTTCGGGCTGTGTGGCCATGTTCCAGAAGTATTCTCTCCTGACGTTTCACCCACATCTATGGCAGGCATCCTCAGAGGAAGAGAGAAGACATACAACAACCCTGTGATCCCGGCCATGAAAGCCTTCGACAACACATTGATTCAGGATGATCGTCGTATCACTCAGAGAGAAATTTCAAGCATAATTGGCATTTCACAAGCCTCCAGGTCAATCTAAAACTGAATCCTGTGTATGTTTTAAAGTACTAAAGAATCAGCCTTGTGACACGACAGACTCCTCTGTCTGACTTAGTGGAAAGGTTTACAATATTATTGTCCACTTTTGTGGTGTCTCTCCTGTGGGCCATTACGTTCTGTAGAAAGAGAGTGAGTTTCTTTTCTTTCTTTCTATTTAGAGGAGCATAGGTGTTTTTTTTTTGTTTTTCCTGGATACATTCTGTCTAGTGTTCTAGTTGTATGGAGAGCACATAGTTCTCTTTGTATATTTCCAAATCTACCAGCCAAGATGATCGTCGTATCACTCAGAGAGAAATTTCAAGCATAATCAGCATCTCACAAGACCATGTGGGTCACATTATTGCTTTGCTTGGCTATTGGAAGATCCAACTCTTTGTTTGTCACACAAGTCAGATGTAAACAAAGTCAACAGATACTCCAGAGTTTGTAGAAAATTCTGGAGTGACCTTGGGATTTGCAGCTGGAATTACTTTATTTTAGTCTGACCAGCACAAAGAAGGGATGGGTCATTTTAATCCCATCATTGTCATTTCTCAATGGCCAAGAAGTTCCCTATGAAAGTCTAGTGGCCACATCTCTTGAGGTCCGAATGGGGTACCTATGTGATCAAGATCAGTCTCCTCCTTGTTGATTGCATGAATGTCCCATGTGACCACAATGGCCAGTGTCTAGCACAGAGCTCTGACTGTGACTACTAGCAAAGAACAGCAGCAGCAAGACTCAGAACAAAGGAACAGGTCAGCTGGATTGTCTCTTTCTACTTGTCCCTATAATGTTCTTTTCTGATCAGTTAATTTATTTGCAAGTGCAATGAACAACACTCTTTTTATCCTGGACTGGAGGTAAACTATAGTTGACAGCTTTCCACAACATCCAGTCTTGCAGAATGGAAAATAAATCTTTATGTTTCAGCAATGAGTTGGATCCTCTAAAGGCACAGAGGAGGAAGAGAAGGCAATGGTGAACCTCTTGATTTAGCATAAATTTCAGTTCAATCCATGTGGATATAAGATCTATCATAGCTTGATTATGAGAAGCTCAGTGGAGTGTTGCAGTTTGAGCATTGGACTATGACTGTGGAGACAGAGCTGAGTTGGAACCTCTGGAGATTGGACCCAACTCATCTTGGCCAAAACCACTCTCTTGACTCAGAGGAAAACAAAGGCAAACCCCTCTGAAAAAATATTGTTTTTAATAAATTTGCCTTAGGGTTACTACAAGTCATAGAATCATAGAGTTGGAAGAGATCTCATGGGCCATCCAGTCCAACCCCCTGCCAAGAAGCAGGAAATCGCATTCAAAGCACCCCCGACAGATGATCACAAAAGTCACAAATGACAATATATATATATATGTGTGTGTGTGTGTGTGTGTGTGTGATGTCATGTATGTGTTCCGACAAATTCAATAACAAATCTGCAGAATCTATCCTGCTCACGACTTGAGGCCCTTCCACACAGCCATCTAATCCTGAATATCAAGGCAGAAAATCCCACATTATTTGCTTTGAACTCGAATATATGGCAGTGTGGATTCAGATAACCCAGTTCAAAGCAGATATTGTGGGATTTTCTGATTTGATATTCTGTGTTACATGGCTGTGTGGAAGGGCCTCTAGAGACTGTCTTTACCTATCTGTTTCTGTTTCTGTACACATACACCTAAATGTATGCATTCCACTCAGAATCCGAGAAGCTACTGAGTTTCACGCAGGATTTGTGCTAGCTCAGGTTCTTGGCTTTCTGTCTTTGAATAAGTTCTGTTCCCCCTGCCATGGCCTAACAAGCTATATAACCTAGAAGGGAAAATCCAAAAAAATAGTCTAAAGCCCAGTCCCATCTTCCATATTTATTGAAATAAACCCACACATCTCTGTGTCTTTGCGATCTTCAGTACAGCAAACTCATCATACAAGTTAGGGCTTACTTGTGAGCAAATATGTAATCAGACCCTGAGGAAGTTACACGTGTGTGACGGACTCCTAAGAATCCCTCAGCTGGCATCGTTACTGACATGGCCTCAGCTGGAGTCCATACTGTTTGAGGGAACTTGGGAAGTCTAGGTTGCAAACTTGGCATTTTTATTACATAGTCTTGTAGGTGGTAAAAGGATCAGCAAGGCAATACATGATCCTTTCTGTCCGTTAGAATCATTATGAAGAAACAGTCATTTGGTCTAAAACATGAATTGCATGTACGTGCTTCAGCAGAAATAATTTCGTGTCTGTTTGTTTTAAAAACAAACGTAGAAAACCAGGGCACATAGCAAAGTCTCCCATGTTGTTAGAAAATGAGCCCATAGTGGGGAAAAACCATTGCTCATTACTGAAAAGAATATATAAATATATATTCCTTGCACAATCCCACAAATAAAACTATGTTTGTTTTCTTGTTTTGATAATGAATCCTTCAGATTTGCAGCCCATGAATCACAGAGTGAAGTTATTCTAACTGACTTTCCCTGCATGGCTGGCTAGTTAGGAGATGGAATGAAAAGAAAGGCCTGGAGACTGAGGACTCAGCCCTCACAACCCCACGATGGGCTGTAGACATCTTTATTTATTTGAACTGAAATTTAGTCTGCATAGATAGTGGAATCAAACATTTCATTTTCAAAGTCATGCCATTACACCACACACTATTAAAGAGAGATTTATTGGTCTCAGAATTATTTTACGAAGTGTGTGTTTAGGGAGGAAAAGGCTTGAGTGAGCCATTCAGAAATTCAGTCATCACCATAGTTCTCAATGAGGTGGTAAGCCTTTGACTGGTTACGCCAGTTCAAATTGTTGGTGGAGGCTTGGATGACTAAATGCTTATCCATATAAATTAGACCTAAAACTCTGCATAAAACATTTCCCCATGGAAAAAATGTCATTCTTGTGTGCCTCCAAGTCATTTCCATCTTAGGACAACTTTGAGGTGAACCTATCATGAGGATTTCAGGGTAGGATTACTCAGAGTATTTGCATTGCCTTCTTCTGAGACTGAGAGGGTTCCTATAGCTGAGCAATGGTTTGAGCCTTGGTTTCCTACGGTACATCTACACTTTAGAATTCTGACATGTTTCAAAGCTCTGGATTCCTGGGAATTTTAATTTTACCAGGGCTTTAGCCTTCTCTGCCAAAGAGTGTTGGTTCTTAACTACACTTTCAAAGATTTCAAAGTATTGAGCCATGGCAGTTAAAGTGGAGTCAAATTGCATTAAATGCACCCTCAAAATCATAGTCCAACATTCATACCACTGCACCATATATACCTTTATTTTATTTTGCAATGAGGGGCATTCAGACAGGTCAGCTGAGATCACGCCTACTATCTGCAATGATAAAATCCAGTATGCACAGTTGTGAAATCAGGACAGAGAAGAAAGCCCCCCAGAAAGATCAATCCATTTGCAATGTGGTGCTGGAGGTGGAATTTGCAGGTCTGACAGAATAAGACAAATGAAAGAGTGTTAAAACAAAGAATCAAAATTTTTCCTTGAAGCCATAATGACTGAACCGAGACTGTCATTTTTGAGCTATATCATGAGATGATGTGACTTCTCAAAAATGACAATGTTTGGTAAGGCAGTATGAAGGCAATAGGAAAAGAGCTAGATTAAAATCAGTCAAGGTTGCCATGGTCTGGAGTTCGCATTGATCAAGATTCTTGCTATTCTTACTGTCATGAATAACTGGGATCACGGATAAAAGGATCTGTGCCCGGTGAATGCAAGCTAAACCGAATGGGCCAAAACAGAGAAACCGTCACCAAGTTGAAGGCAAGCCACAGAGGTTTATTCTATTCTGCGGATGCTTCAAATGTACAAGCATACACATACTGAGAAAGCAATATATCTTATCCAGTATGACAGCTATTTAAAACTCCCGCTCCCCTCCCTGATTGGCTGAGGAAGGGGTGGTCTGGATCTGTGCCCTAATTGGCTGAGGGCACTTCTGATGTTGTTGTCTCCAGTCAGGAATTCCCTTTTATGGAGAAATGTCAGCCGGGAAACCAATCAGCTGGTGAAGACAATGTAAACGATAATGAGCCTTTGATTAGCAAAACTGTTCAGTTCCGAACTTAACAAAGGTATGAAGCTCCTAAGACAATCAAGGGTTGGGTTTTCAAGAAAAAGGCTTAACAAATGTAAATACTCTTGAGTCTTTGTTTCCATGGTCAGCAATCTTTCAGCCTCAAGTAGGCCATTTAACTAGAAAAATATTTCCTGTCTTATCTAGGCTGACCCAGGAAACTGTCTATTTCTGCATACATACACTATGGATTATTATGATTGCTCTGGCTGGGAAACAGTCAGAGGGATTTGCTCACCCTTCATTCTGCAGAATTCTGAGGTTTTTAGTTTAGTGAGGCTCAGGACCTCTCTGGCTGAGCAGTTTAAAGTCCCCTCACTAAACCACAAGTCCCAGAGTTCTGCAGGAGACAGCAACTGGATTTAAAGTGGATCCATGCTCTAGTGTGATGAGGTGGTTATAGTCAGTTACAAATGTGGTTAATTATATTATAACCTTGCAGCTCTTTCTTAGTCACACTTAGAATAACGGTCTCATTGCCCTGTAAGGTCCTGTCGCAATTCCTCCTTTGTTTAGCTAGTGAGAGTTTAATGAAGGTTGGAGATAATCAGATCTGGAGGAGGGTGGCCATAACTGCAGGATCTCAGTTACATGTTGATGTTTAATATGTTGTATTTTGTATATTTTGTATTGCAATGTGGCACTGAAGTGACCAATCTGTAAGTCCCCCTTAGGGTGAGAAGAGCGGGGAATAAATATGGGAAATAAATAAATAAACAAATTCCTGAAGTTTCCAAGGAAACAGGAAACTGAATAATAGTGATGTTGCACTCCAAGGCAGGAAATCGCTTTAACTGTAAACAGTCAAAGGGGTTTCCCAATTGGTAAAATCAGCAAGCAGTTTATTGTAGGCAATATAAAAGCAAAGCAATAAAAAACAGTAAAAAGTACAATCCAAAATTAGTCAGTAGTTAAAAATGTCTTTAGAATTTCAGCATAAATCCAAAGCATCAAACTGTAGGACTTCCAAGGCATGAAAAAAATCAGGAAACATAGCAACACAAAACCATAGGCAAAACTTGGACAAAGTAATTCAAAAAGCAAACAGTAAAATCCCAAAGGCAAGCTTGAACTAGAACATTCCTTGGATACACGGAGCACTTGGAAACAGGACCAAGAATGCAAAGCAAAGTTGCCTCAGCTGAAAACCGAAAGCTACATCGATCAATAAAAGCCTTCTCCAAAATCCCAGACTGTGAGAAGTGCATTTTTTTTGCCTTTCCCAGCAGCTAACTGATTGCCATCTCTCTTCTATTGTAAACGAGCAGAGTGCTTGACTTCCTGAGCATCTTCCCTATATTTATTATAAAACTGCCTACCGTTCAAGGTTGTTCTATCACCACCAGCTGGTAAAACAACTTCCAAATCCTTACCAGGTTGTTGCTCTGCAGAACTCGGTGAAAGGTCTTCCCCTGACACCTCCCCTGGCTCTAGCCTCTCATCTGAACCTTCTCATTTAATTCCGGCTGCTCAGGCCTCTCATCAACACTTAACTCCAGCCCAAGCCCATCAATACCTTCATGAACATCAGACTCAGGCTGCACAGTGGGAACAGACACAGACTGAACAGGCAGACATACAACAAGCGAACCCCATTGAAATGAGCAACAACTCAGAGTCATACTAGAAAACTAAAAAGTTCTAGGGATGTATTCGCTATAAGAAATAACAGCATGACTCTATGGTAACTTCCAGTGGAAGCATAGTATAGAATCACCTGGAAAACTTGGAGCATTTCTAGAGAAGACATATTGTCAAATTTGGTTCACTTGTTTTGTTCTTATATGATACAGATTACATTTCTTAGTAAATGGGGAATAAGCTTATCTTGGTATGAGATTTGGAAAGAATACAAAGCTAATTATACATGATTTCAGCTTTTTCTTGACTGTTGTCACATGTTTGCTACAAAGACACAGCTAGTTTATTTTGGCTGTTGACTTTTGTTTGGTCTGTTTCCAATGGTGCTGCCTTCCTTTTTTGCCTATTTTCCTTCTTCTTTTCTTCTGAGTCATCTGTTGACATAATGCTGTATTGGCTGTGATTATTATAAGATGACAAGGACATGGAGTACAGGTTCTGAGGGAAACTTTTCCTTAACCACACCACAAGTGTGTGCCAGCATTATTCTCATCCTCCCTCATTCTTCTGCTGCAGTATATTAATATCATTTTGAAGACTTCAACAATATTTGTGTTGTTGTTGTGTACCTCCAAGTTGTTTCTGATGTATGGTGCCTGTAAGGCAAACCTATCGCAAGGTTTTCTTGGCAAGATTTGTTGCCAAGAGTCTCAAAGGGTGGGATGTGCCCAAGGTCAGTTAGTGAGTTTCCATGGCTGAGCGCAGATTAAAACCCCGGTTTCCAGCTGTAATCCAATGCTGAAACCACTATGTGACATTGGCCACTTCAGCAAAATTCCAGAAATATATGAGAAAAAAATAGCACCCCAGGACTTCATCAGATGGGCAAAATTGTCTATCCTACAACACTTGGACTTCTTCAGGCACGGAGCCCACTGTATCCCATCACATGATGTTGATCTTCTTCCAGCGGGGGTCCATGCCTGAATAGAGGTCCAAATGTCACCGTAGCAGTGCCAATAACACAAGAGGTTTCTTGTCTTACATAAAAAACAATGGGGTGAAGCCAGGCAGCGATGCTTCCCCCGGTAGGATAAGGTGAGGGGTGATGCAGGCAATGCAGGGCATGGAGCGATGGCTCCCCACTCCCCATGCTGGGCCTGGCTGGATTCGACATTATCTGTGGCAAATCCCCCCGCTATTGCCCATATTGGGGACCTCAATGTGATGAGGTTCTAAGTCTTATCTATAGGGGCTACTATTGATATTTCGCATTGGAATGGTAACTGTAATTGTTCTAAATGTTGGTTTAGATTCTAGCTACCTAAGACACTGTTTCTGATGCAGAAATGACAGAGAGGTAAACTATCAAGGACATAGCTGTGCCTCACAGTAGCCTGGGACCAAGTCCAAAGGTCAAACTAAATAATGTGTTAGTATATATTTAGAAGAGATGCTTTTTCAAATGGTGCATGATGTCTGTCATAGCATGAGATAGTCCTGACCTTTGTACAGGCAGTCCCTGGGTTATAAACATCTGACTTACAAACAATTCATGATTAGGAACAGGGGTGAGATAACAGGAAGTGAGAGGAATCTACCCCTCGGAAGGGAAATTCACTCCTGAAAGAATTATCATGGGGAAAAGTTGTCTCCATTGAAGCTTTATCACCAGTCTTTGTTTCACAACAAGCCAAACTTGTCAAAATTCAGTTGTTATAGGTACAGAAGGGGAGGTGAAATCTTCAGAACAGTTTGTAACTTGGGAATTGCCTGTATTTTACATTTAGCATGCTTTGTTTGTGATTGATCTCTGGAAGTGAAACACAGGTTAAATGTATACGTTTTGCATGTTCAAAGCCACTGGCCCTCCTAGTGCCAGGATTCTGGAAACTATATTCTCCAAAAGTCGCTTTTCTAAGTTCTGACACATATAGTACTTTTGATTCTACATCATTTTAAAACCAAATGCTGTGAATAGCAATTCGCTCCTGTGCTTTACGAAGGTCCGCATAGTTAAAACAATGGTATTCAATGTAGTAACCTATGGATGAGAGAGCTGGGCCATAAGGAGAGCTGAGCGAAGGAAGATAGACACCTTAGAACTGTGGTGCTGGAGGAAAATCCTGAGAGTGCCTTGGACCGCAAGAAGATCCAACCAGTCCATACTCCAGGAAATAATGCCCAGCGGCTCACTGGAGGGAAGGATATTAGAGGCAAAGATGAAGCACTTTGGCCACATAATGAGAAGACAGGAAAGCTTGGAGAAGATCATGATGCTGGGGAAAATGGAAGGAAAAAGGAAGAGGGGCCGACCACGGGCAAGGTGGATGGATGGTATCCTTGAAGGGACTGGCCTGACCTTGAAGGA
The DNA here is from genome assembly GCF_035594765.1 of Anolis carolinensis. Classification (NCBI taxonomy): domain Eukaryota; kingdom Metazoa; phylum Chordata; class Lepidosauria; order Squamata; family Anolidae; genus Anolis; species Anolis carolinensis. The sequence continues at coordinate 179,188,223 of NC_085841.1, read as the reverse complement.
GCTGGGAGTGGCGATGGCTAACAGGGAGCTCTGGAGGGGGCTGGTCTATGAGGTCACGAAGTCGGAAGCGACTGAACGAATAAACAACAACAACTTTACCATTTTCATGACAGTTCAGTTAGTAAGAAAACAAAGTCTGCTCCAAGTGAATAATAACACTCAAAGATAATTGAGATGAAGAAAAGGAGAAAAAAAGCTTAGAGGTAATTCAGCTTCATACCTGTTTAATTTCTAAAGAAGTCATCGTGTAAAATAACATGGTATTCATTGTAATCACATTCTCTGTGCAAAGTGTGTGGCTGGCTAAAATACTTGGGTGACTCCCTGGTAGCATAAACAAGGGTTGTTGGTTTAGTATAGAAATCCTGAAACCAACATTTTACAAGGCAGCAAAACACTCATGATTGTCCCTAGTCATGTAAACAACGTTTTAGGATGAATCTGGGAATGCTAATAACAGATGTGGCTTCGAAAGTAGTAGAAGGCTTATTTAAAACCAATGGAGCAAGATATGTTTATTCTATGGAACAATGAAGTTTCATGTGAAATTTGCATGGCACTTAAAAGAGTTAAGTCTTAGCAGATGCAAGTTACTTTGTCAACTGTTTTCCAGACTTTCCATATTTTACAGACTTAACAGTGCATTCTAAAGTTCTGAATCACAACATGCTCACTGCTATATGTGAATGCATCGACAATTTTCTGTCAGACTTAAAGATACTTTGAGTTATGCCAAATTTTGAAAAAGTAAAGCATTGCCACCGTTTGGGGTCAAGGTTAAACTTCATCTAAACCTGGTGATAGAACCGTTATGAAATTATGTACTTCCTGAGAAATACTCATCTCTCTTAGTTGTTAGAGACTTTTCTTGACCATCTTTGAAAGCAAGAACTGGTGTTTCAGTAACGCACTGACTAGTTTCCTTTGAACAGATAATAAATATCAAGGGTGACATGATTGTGTGAAAAATAATTTCATTTCACTTTTTTTAAAACAGGATGTGTCCTGGTTCAAGAATTATAGAAAAGAAGTACCTACCCTCTCACATTTTTAAAGATAAAAAAACAGGAAATATTTGGGTAAGCAATATCAGAGTGGAAACAAGATAGTAAAAGTTCAACTGCATTATATGGGTCTACAATGATCATATAATGCAGATTATAACTACACTATATGGCAGTGTAGATCCAACCATAAAAGCAGCTAAAATAACAGTGCCTGCCAAACTGGAAGAGTTTGGATGTAGTGATGTTTGGAGACTTGTTCTTCATACACTACTTGCAGGAAGGGGCAATGCATCTACATATTAAGAATTCTGTGTTCAAAATGTTTTGAGACCACAAGGGTTTTTATTTTTATATTTTTAATAACTAAGCATATACGTTCATAAAGAAATATTTTGCACATGAGACCTAAGTCTGAACACTTATGGTTGGTAAACACATAGCCTAAAGATAGTTTTATACACTATTTTGAATATTTTTGCTCATGTTTGTGTACCATCAGAAAGCAAATGAATGACTGGATGCCCCCACACTGTAGAATTAATGCAGTTTGATACCACTTTAAGTGCCATGGCTCAGTGCTAAGGAATCCTGGACACTGAAGCTTGGCATGGAACCAGCACTCTGGCAGCGAAGACTAAAGACTGTGTAAAGCTACAGCTCCCAAGATTTCACAGCATTGCGCCATGGCTGTTAAAGTGGTGTTGAATTGTATTAATTCTACAGTGTATATGCACCTGCTATCTCGGATTTTGGAGTATTTCAGAATTTCAGATACAACATGCTTTCTTCAGCATCTTCATATTAAATCCCTGTTGGAGGGCAGATTCTAGTCTTCCTGATGATATATGCTACAGCTTAGAACAATGGTATCCAATTTCTGATTACTCTACCTGATTCACATCCTGAGATGCCAGCAAGTAAAGCAATAGCCTCTCATTATTTAGCATGCCATAAAAGTTATAGCACAAACATCTGCATGGCCCAGTTTCTAATTAAAAAACATATATAACATAAACAATAAAACTAAAGATCTGTTCCAGATTTTCCTGTTTCCCCCAGTTCTCAACTGCACTTTAGGGCCACTCTTCTATGTTCTTTCTTTCTCAGTTATATATGTTATAATGATTCCTGATGTATTCGTATATTCTGATCAAGGTTTATCTGTCTGATGAGACATTGTCTGGGACCTATTGTAGGATGCATACTTATTGAATGCTGCCACTGTTAAGCTTTGGCACCATCCAGTATGTACTGAGCCCATGTCCTAGAGCCCTTCCACACAGCCATATAACCCAGAATATCAAGGCAAAATAACCCACAATGCCTGCTTTGAACTGGAATACCTGAGTCCACACTGCCATATATCCCAGTTCAAAGCAGATAATGTGGGATTTTATTCAGCGGTGTGGAAGGGGCTCTAAAATACATACAGCTTTGTTCTCAGTATGTGAGGAAGACTGTTCCATGATTTTCCATAAGTTAAGATATTGCCATTAGAAAAATTAAGTGGAAATGGCTTTGGTTCAGGCTTGGCTGAAGCCGCGCTGACGTTTAACATCTATCTGTTCTTGCATTTTGGAATTTTTATACTTAGGCAGCAAAATAGCTGCCGTAAGTAATCATAACTAATCTTGTCAACATAATAGCTAGCACAAGCTGTGTAGTATGAGTTTCTGTCTGTTGACTAATGCAATGAACTTTTAAAAAGTCATTAAGTGTTTACTCTGTTGCAAGAGAGGAAAACGTTGGTCAGAAATGCATATTAGGCCACTAAATGAGAGAAACGATTCTACATTGCTCTCTTTATCATTATTCATGGGTGTGCCCTCCTAGAATCATTCAGCCCAGTGACGGAAAATGCTTCAAGAAGGTTTGCAAGTCCAATATTGCTGACTACAGGCAGGGCTTACATAGAATTCAAGATACCGGTTGCTGTTTGCTATTCCCATTGGTGGAAATTGAAGGGAATATAAGGGCATGGCACACAAGTAAGAATTCTACACCACCAAATGAATTTTTCTTTCAGGCCCTAAATTTCTAGTGGAACACTGAAAATTATTGACACCTAGAACTTTTGTCTTTGTTTTGTTCACATTCATTTGGTAAATTTGCCTGCCGTTTTCATCCTCTTTAACTCGAACATGCTCATTTCTTTGCATTTTAACATTGTAAGTCTCATTAATAGAATATGACAAGATTTTGAGTAGATTATCTCTACTAAAAAAAATCCAGCCATATTGCAGGATTGCCATTTTGGTCAAACATGATTATGATGGTCATTGTTGTCATCATTGTCATAATTATTATCATCATCATCAACAACAACAACATCTTCTTCTTTTCTGCAAAATAATTAGTTATCAGTAGCAGCATTATTACAATTATTATGGGAGATGGTGTGGGAAGGAATTCACAATCTAACAATAAAAAAGGAAAATGTGGCCACTGAAGGCCACTGATCAATGTCAACAAACCATTGAAAACAAAATTTGGAAAGTTGTCTTTTTTCTTGGAAAGATTTTGTTGTTGAACAACAACAACAACAACAAATTTATTTCTATTTGGCCCTATCTCCCTGAAGGGACTCAGGGCAGATTCCAACAAACAACGGCATACATTCAACACCTTCATAAAACAGCTAAATATTGACATAAAATCCCAACAAGACTCCACATATGAAAACAGCATTAAAAAACTAACATCAAATTAAACCTAATATCTATGAATTGAACATAACATTGATAAATTAAACCAATATAGTCAGACAGAATCAAACAAGAATTATATAGTGACATAAAATCTAAATAAATGTTCACAGTAATTTACAAAAGCCAAATGAAGTTCATCACAGTTGTGTGGGGTCGGATTATATAGCCTATGGTGGTGAATGGGGCTGACATAGACTAACAGACATAGACTAACTACAACTCCCATGTGATAAAATCTGTGCTAGCAAAAGCATTAAAAACAGAGCTAGAAAAAAATGGGAGATATTCAAACCCTACTTGGAAAATGTCCCACATGTTGTTGAAAGTAGTGATTGAAAAGCTCTTAAAAACAGAACTGACAAAAGTCTGGCTTTGTATTCAATACATAGCTTGAAAATTTAAATTGACCTGTCCCATGATCTCACCTAGAATACTGTATCCAGTTCTGGCACCACAATTTAAAAAATATATTGACTAGATGAAACATATCCAGAGACAGGTCACCAAAACGGTAAAAGGTCTGGAAGCCTATGAGTAGTGACTTGGGGTGCACATATGTTTAGCCTTGAGAAGCAGAAGGGAAGACGACACGTGATAGCCATATTTAAACGTTTGAAAGGATATCGTATTGAGAAGGGGCAGGCTTGTTTACTGCTGCTCTGGAGACTCGAACACAATAGTGCAATGGATCCCAATTTCAGGAGAAAAGATTCCACCTAAAAATGGGGGGGGGGGGACAGATAAGTAGTAAGAACTGTTCAGCGATGGAATATGCTGCCTCAGAGTGCAATGGGGTCTCCCCTGGAGGTAAGTTTGAATGCCATTTGTTGGGAGTGCTTTGGTGGTGTATTCTTGCCTTGCAGAAGTGGATTGGACTGAATGGCCCTTGGGGGTCTCTCCCAGCTTTGTTATTCTATGTACAACTTGAAGCTGTTCCTAGATCTCAGATTTTGCCTAAACCTTAAGGACCTAAGTGTGAGCTGGCAAGCTTCTAAAGCAGTGGTTCTTAACTTGGGGTCCCCAGATGTTTTTGGCTTACAACTCCCAGAAATCCCATCCAGTTTACCAGCTGTTAGGATTTCTGGGAGGTGGAAACCAAAAACATCTGGGGACCCCAGGTTGAGAACCACTGTTCTAAAGGGAATACATTTGTGGGGCTACATATTCTTGTCATAATTTCTGATTACCTTGTTGAGCTTTTAATCCCTCATGTTTCTGGAAAACTGTCTTGAGAACTATGACACTTAGCATTCATACATATCTCAGTATTTTATTTGCTTGTTACTGTAATCCAGGGCAGAGAAAGCAAGAAGTATTTAAGGAGATTTCAAGGCTATTGTTCCAAGGGAGAGCTCCTTCTCATGAGAAAGCTGCTCATTAGCGCGTCTCTGAATCAGACGTTGACTCCTTCGCAAACATTCTCTCCGGCTCCATCCCTGGGTAAACATCTCCCTTCTGTCAAATCTATCCTCCTCCTCCGGGCCAGCATGCCTATCTGGCCTTTGCTGAACTGGCTTTGACTGGGAACAGGAATGTGGCTCAGAGTGCCTGCTTGCAACCTCATCTTTGGTTCCAGAATCCTCTGCTGGAATCGATTCAGGCAAAAGTAGCAACAACAACAACAACAACAAAAATAATAATGACAATAGCAATAGGCGCAACTCCAGGGGGCATCCAGTTCAACCCTTTTCTGCCATATAGAAAAAGCACACCCAACAGATAGCCGGCCAGCCTTTGTAGTAGTAGCAGTAGTAGTAGCAGCAGAAATAGGAACAGGAAAGAGGAGGAAAAGCTTGGAGGGGAAGGAGGGAGCAGTTGGACAAAAGTGCAGAGACGCTCAGTATGCTTCATGGAGCCCCAAGGGTTCCACAGAGCACACTTTGAAAACTGCTGATCTAATCTAAACAAAATCCAAATCTAACAAACAAATTAAAGCAAATCTTCATGTGAATAGTAATTATAGTTGGTATAAACTCTACAAGCAACTGGCATTCCCCCCCCCCCCCCAGACGTGCGACAGGAAGTTGTGGCTAACGATGAGAGAAATAAGGTTGAGCACTGTAGAAGCCATCCATTTAAGTAAACTTAAATCAAGGAAAAACTCCATGAGAACCGCCACTCCTCTTAATATTCCTCCAGCAACAGCAAGAGTATCCCTTTGGACAGCTAAACCAGGCAATCCCAACTGGATGGCCCCCCATGAAGGTCTTCCTCCGGGGCAAACCAAGAATGGGCAACTTGGAAGTCCCTGAACAGACTCAGAAGTGGAGTGGGCAGATCTAAAGACAACTTGGCGAGGTGGCACTACCTGGAGGAATCTTCCACCTTGTGTGACTGTGGAGCAGAACAAACAACTCCGCATATGTATGCTTTCCCACAATGTCCTGCCTCATGTACAGAGGAAGAGTTGTTTAAAGCTACAGACAATGCAGTTGATGTTTTCCGCTTTTGATCTAAAACTATTTAGCTGCTTGAGATCCCTTTATTTTATCAATTTTAAACTTATTTATTATGCAATGCTTTTGAAACAAAATAAATAAATAGTAGGTATTGAGTAATGGATAAGAAAATGACCTAAATCTCTAGTGTTAAAAGATAAAGTTTCTAGCATGTTGTAAATTAAAACAAATAGTAGCTAAATGTGGAACACCTCTGACTTTTCCTAAGGCAAACATAGATTTTTTTTCCTTTATAATGTTTGACTGAAACAATACCAAAAAAGGAATAGCCTGAAATTTAGAGTCACATGAGAAATTATCTATCTCTTGAAATCCCCATCTAATTCCAGTTATAGTGAGGTCAAATAACTAGAGTTAATAACTGCTTAAATCATGTTCTGAGTTTCAGCCTTTTCTCTGGAGGAGCATTTCATTTTCAGTTCTTCTCTTGCATTATTGTTCTTAGCCAGATAAGAACTCTTTTGAGGAAAGAACCCTGAAGCAGACTTTAAGATTCTTTGTCTGTTCAGTCATGAGATAGCAGTGTTAAGCGTAAATCACAAAACTTGTCTCACTGTCTGGGATTCTCTTTATCCTGTGATAAAAAGCGCACTTCATTCTCCCTGATTATTATTGACTGAAAAGCAGTCAAAAACTTGGGACTGTTTTTAAAGTGTGGAATACTCAGATATAGAAAACAAAGTGATGAATTTGATGTATTGGGATTGTTTCATTTTTTTGCCCCCATTTCCACTAGTATATCCATACAGGTATGGCTTGCTCTCATTATATAATGATTGTTCTCCCAGTTCCAGTGTCTACATTCCACTAAAACACCTATAATAAACATATTTCCTATTTATAATATTTGTTATAAACCCAAGAACAAGATAAGTAAATGTATTTATTGGGAGGAAATTTGACTGGTTTTATGTGCTTCAGTTTATAAATGCCCTTTCCATCCTAGATTTAAATTCAACAAAAAAAATACTGTCTTCAACTACTTGTGATTGGCAGTACTTTGATATAATCCTGTACAGAACTGGTTTTGTTACATTGATAATCTACCCATATAATAATCATGATCCACATCATCCTAGTGGCATATGCATCTTCACACAAGGTAAGAGGGGACATTAGAGACAAAGATGAAGTACTTTGGCCACATAATGAGAAGACAGGAAACCTTGGAGAAGAGAAAGATGCTGGGGAAAATGGAAGGAAAAGGGAAGAGGGGGCAACCATGGGCAAGATGGATGGATGGTATCCTTGAAGGGACTGGCTTGACTTTGAAGGAGCTGGGGGTGGCAATGGCTGACAGGGAGCTCTGGCATGGACTGGTTCATGAGGTCACGAAGAGTCAGAAGCGACTAAATGAATAAACAAAGAAGGTGAAAGGAGTAGCCTCTATTGGCTGGGTGAGATTCTCCTTTGGTGCCCAAGAGTGGCCAGACTATGCCCAAGGATTCATCTGTAGATGATCAATTGCCAGGGAAATGGAGCTGTGTTTGAAACTTACCCTGTCCGTTGTTGCATACAAGTATTTGATTCTTCCTTCCACAAGGTCTAAAAATATACATATACAAATATAAAACCCTATGTTGGTCCGCATAGGTCACTAACAGAATTCACATGCTTATGAATGTGTAATGCTGTGTTTCTCTTCTTGCCCAGAATGACTTCCTCATAGCAAATGATTGAGAGAAATTCAGGAAAAAATGAAGTCGGACTACTCAGAAGCAGCTGGTGGCTTCCACAATAGTGAAGCCTGGTAAAGTCACTCCAGATCCGGCTGAATGTTAAAGGAGCTATCTGAGGTGCTGAACCTTACCCGCAAATATACGTATATTTTGCACATTGAACACAATGCAACCCCTGTATCACAGGGTATATGTTCCAAGATACCTGTGAATACCTAAAATTGTGGACATTATATTGAGCTGAAAGCATACCCTAGAATCACACTGGAGAACCTAGAGAGTTCCACAAACACTTCCAGAGGCATATTTTGTAGATCATAGGTTTTATTCTATGCAAATGTTTTGTGGCACATAGGTATGATTCTATGTGATTATTTGGTGGAGCATAGATAAGTGTAACTCTGGTGATCGAATCCATGATAAGGAGTTGTACTGTAGCTCCTTTAAAGAGAATCACTTCCGCCATCTCCTCTCAAATATCTAGTAGCTACAAACTATTGAAGAACCTATTTGGCCAGAACTCAGCCAAAGTATTAAACCAAATCCCTATTAATTCCTGCCACCATTTTTAATTGGTTTTTTTTTTGGGGGGGGGGGGTTGCACTGTTTTCTATGCTTTTGTAAGAATAATCTGACCCCAAGATATTTCAAATAATAAAATAATTTTGATGCTATCCTACCAGTAGTTATAAGCTCTCCAACTTATGCCACTGAGTGGAAAAGTCATCTAGCAAGCAAGGGACTAAGGGTAATTGGGGCTGGAAGAAAGATGCAAACGAATCAGAGCAAGTGTGAGTAAGAAATGCCAACAGAAGTCCCTTTTACACTACAAGAGTATAGTGCTATTGCCCAGTCTAACTGTCATGACAACATCCTGTGGGATTCCAGGATTGTTTATTAGGACAGAGGACTTTGGAATTCTGAGCTGGAAAATTCTCTGATATCTCTGACCAGATGACCAAATCTCAGGATGAACCCATAGGAAGCAACCACAGCAGCTAAAGTGGAAGCATTACAATTATGTTACAAATGTGTGATGTGAAAAGACCTTGATGGTATGGTTTACACAGGCACAGCTACACAAGTTATGCTGACAGTGTGAGAGTAAAAGTTATTTTAGACAGGTACAATAGAGTCTCACTTATCCAAGCTAAACCGGCTGGCAGAACGTTGGATAAGCAAATATCATGGATAATAAGGAGGGATTAAGGAAAAGCCTATTAAACATCAAATTGGGTTATGATTTTACAAATTAAGCACCAAAACATCATGTTATACAACAAATTTGACAGAAAAAGTAGTTCAATATGCAGTAATGTTATGTTGTAATTACTGTATTTACGAATTTAGCACCAAAATATCATGATATATTGAAAACATTGACTACAAAAATGCCTTGGATAATCCAGAACGTTGGATAAGCACGTCTTGGATAAGTGAGACTCTACTTTATGTCATTGGAAACTGAAACTAGCTTTATGTAGCCTATGTCAAAATGTGGTACGTTGAACATTTAGACATTTATCCTAGGATAAATGCATCTCTATGAGAAGCAACTTAGGCCTCATTTACATTTTCATATAATGCAGTTCCATATAATGCAGTTTGGTTTCAAACTACATTATATGACAATATTGATGAGATCATGATCTAGCTGATTTGAGAGTTACGTTCTCATCAGATGGGGTGTTTTTTGGCAACATGCGCCATACTCTGGTTTCTCTTCAGATCGTATAAATCTTTCGCCTTTTACTTCCCGTGTTGAATTTGTTGGGGCATGTAAAAATCAGTTTGTGTGTGTATTAATTGAAAAATGCAAATCATGAAGCTGATTGGTTGGGCCACACCCAGGGAGCTAGCTGAGCCTGGGATTTTTGGCAACAGTTACAGATGGTTTTCTGTGCAGGAGCTAAGCAAGAGAGTTTTTGCTCCTGGGCTGCTGGAAGGAAGGAAGACATTTTACATGGACAATCTAAGGACCATTTAAGTCTCTCTCGAAAGAGATTGTGTGAGTCAATGCAACTGTTCACATGACTGTATACATGTTGCTCTGCACTTTGAATAGTAAACTTCTTGTTCTTTATTGATGATCTGTGTGGCATATCTTTTCTGTGGCATGACAGTGTGTGGACTGGTTAAAAGTGAACTACGTGCAATTTTCATTCCACCACAGAATTGAAATCAAGGAGGAGAAACCAGGAGGCTGATGCTTACCCCCATGGATGGTGTGCCAGGTGAGTCGGGCAATGCAGGGTGTGGGATGATGGGTTCCCCACACCCCTGAGAGGCACAGCTGGATATGCCACAATGATTTGTGATTTTGGGGGCCCGTCTGATGATGTCGTTAGACTTCCAGAAAGTGGGTTGCTTCTCAGTAAGGCATTGTAAAGTCTTCTCATTTTTCTTTATTTGATTTTTCTCTTATAAGAAAAAACAAACTGAATGAAACAATGAAAAAATAATCAAAGGAAAAAAAATCTGTGTTCATGTTTCTCTTTCTACATCTAACATTGAAATTGAATTTGTAATTATATCTTTGGGTTGGTTGTTAAATAGTTTTGTAACTATATAGGGCTTCCTGTTTTATAACTTTGCATTATGTTTGTTATACTGGATTAATGGTTTAATGGAGCCATATATGCTCATGTAGCTTTCCTACATATTCAGCTCATGACCCGTTTGAAATTACAGTACACATACTAATGTATGTGTACTGTACCTTTTCCTTTTTAAACAGCCCCTGAATAAAGTCATATAAATATTTCTGAAACACACTGGACTAATTTATAGGATTAAATCATTTTTAAACATCCTGAATTTAGCATCTCTTTCGTAAGAGGTCATAGAGTCTGGGGATGCAAAGGAAGCATATACATGTCTGGTTTTGATGGATGAGTTCAAGTACAAAAGCTGCTTGAGCATATATGACTCCATTAAACAGAACCCATGAAAATCAATCCAATAAACCAAACATACAAGAGTGAGTGGGAGTACTAGACATGCTGATTGTATAAAGTTGGGGAAGGGGTAGTGGTAAAATGGTAAAACATAAAGTTTGCATTTTCCACTCAGTTCTGTAACCAAACTGTAAGCAGCCATAAAATTACAGAGCTGGAAGAGATCTCCAGAGAACATCCATTACAACCCCACTCTGTCATGTAGGAACACACAATCAGAACATTCCTGACAGATGGTCATCTATCCTCTATTTAAAAACCTCCAGAGAAAGAGAGACCATCAAATTCTGAAACAGCATATTCCACTGTCAAAAAGCCCATACCATCAGGAAGTTCTTAATTTCTATCTGGAATCTATTTTCTGGCTGTTTGGATTCTTTGTTCTGTGTCCTAGTCTCTGGAGCAGCAGTAACTTGACCCTTCCTCAGTTATCTGCTTTGAACTGGATTATATGAGTCTCCACTGTCATATAATCTGGGGTAAGCAGATAATCTGGGATCAGATCCTGGGATATAAGGACAGGGTAGAAGGGGTCTAAGACTCCCACATAAGGCAGGTGTTTACATTTCAGCTGTTTCGCCTAAATGTAGCAGCTTTTATTTCTCCCCACTGAAATTAATTTCGTTGGTTTTGGACCAGCTCTCCAATCTGCTAAGGCCACTAACGTGATCTATTTTAAGGAGGTGAAAAATGTCCTTTCCACTCAATGGTGTTTGGGCAGGGAAGCAAACAGATTAAGTTGCCTTTGCCTTTCTTGTACTCTCAACAGCCAGTCTCCAATGTTACGTTTAAGGCAAACAAAACAAGTTGAGAGACTATTCACAGGCCCTGATGTGTAAGATCTTCAAAAGGATGGTTTGGAAGTTTAGAGTGCCAATAGACCGCTTAATCTTCATTTTTTTATGCTGACTTTGTGTCAATGAGAAAACCCCAGATCCTTGGAGGAGTCCAGTTCATACATAGTTACATCGGCACCCACATGCTGAAATAGGAGGGGCTCCTTGCTCATGCCTTTTCAAAAGAGGTATCTGTCCCAGGTCAGATAAACCGTTTTTTCTTCTTCTGGATTTGGAACAAAGCACATCCTGTTTACAAAGCTTCTCATGCTGGATGCAAACAGCTGCTAACACTTAAGTGAGAAGATTCTTTCACTGCCCATCATCTCGCCCTCAACTTCTCTTCCCACCCATCTCAGCTAAGCCTCCTATGTCTTGCTGACACACATATACAAAATGTTTCTCTCATTCTTTCTTTTCAGTCCAACGGTTGTTTCTCATACACTTTTGAATATATAGTAAATGCTATTCATGTTAAACCGTAAGGAATGTATGGTTATAGAATACATGCTTATAGATATAGATAGAAGGGAACCAGAAAGCTGTTATTGTTTGCTCGCTACTTCAATTTAATTTTACTACTAGTGAAAGAAGTTTTCTTATTTTTTAAGTGATTTTTTGGTAGCTATCTCAGAATTTAACAGGCCAGAGTAAAAACTATATCCATTTTCCGGTTACTTCTATCTAGAAGGGTTAGTTTGGCAAACATAAATAATTAACACAAACTTAACTCTGCACTGTGTGTATGTGTGTGTGTTTAAGTACATTTGCATTGAATGTTTACTTATGTTGGATTAACTCAGTTAAACTGTCTCTACCATTGGATCCCATAATCCTACACCCAGTTTAAACAAATGCAGGGACATCTGCAGCAAGTCCAGGATCTCTATAAGTATTTATGTTGTCAAGGCACTGACAAGAAATGTCTCATTGTGTCTTCCCTTTCTAAATATGTTCCCAAAAGCTGTCTCCTCATGCTACCAGTCAAGACATTGCACAGCTATTCCTTTTCTAATCCAAAACAAAATGGAAGCAATTATGGGAAAACATGGAAGGATAGCAAATAGATTATTATATTACGAGCCCCTGTGAAGTTCTGTGCATGAGTAGAGTTATTGCAGAACAATTTATTGCTATTATTTACTTATTTGTTTAATTTAATTTATATCCCATTTTCCTCCCAGCAAGAACCCTGAGGCATCCTAAAACATTATTAAAAGAAGATGCAACTAAAACCTTAATGGTACAAACATTTAAAAAATAAATTTAGTAATCGTATCATTTAAAACAGCGTAATACTATTTAAAAGACATAACAATAAAGATAAAACGCAGTACATATGCCCCATCAAAAGCTCTTCTGTATAACCTGTTAACCATTAAATGCCTGTTTAAAGAAAAAAGAGGTTTTTGTCTGCTGATGAAAGAAGACCCACACCAGGGCCAGTCTCACCTCTTGTGGAAAGTAATTCCACAAACAGTGGACCTGTGAGGATAGTGAAGCCAGGATAAATCCTTCTTAAGACTTGGGGAAATTTGTATAATTGGAGCTACAGTATTTTATAAAATCCTTGTTTGTAAGCCTGTCCAAACAGAGCCATCTCACAGCAGTGCCATGGTTTTTTCCTCTTCTCTTGCCCAGATCTGACAAAGTTCTGGAGCAAGCCAAAAATTAATCCCCACAAATTATCGTGTAGGGTTCCACCTACAAACTATACTCACTTGGTAAATTTGCAGAACAATATCTGCTTTGTAGAGAGCCAGCATAATGTAGTGCTTTGAATGTTAGATTATGACTCTGGAGTCCAGAGTTTGACTGCCCTCTTGGCCTTCAAAGTCCACTGGGTGACCTTAGGCAAATCACATTCTTTCAGCATCAGAGGAAAATCATGGCAACCCTCCACTCCACCCCAAACAAATCTTTCCAAGAAAATCATAATTCCTAGGGTCATCATGAGTCAGAAAAGAGTTGGAGATCCACAGCAACAACAAATGTGTTGATCAGTGGTTCCCAACCTTTGGGTCCCCAGATGTTTTTGTCTTCAACACCCAGAAATCTGAACAGCCGGTAAACTGGCTGGGATTTCTGGGAGTTGTAGGCCAAAACACCTGGGGACCCACAGGTTGAGAGCCACTGCTACAGATTTTTTGCTTTGTTCTGTATAAATTCAAATTAAGCCATCCATGCTATCTACGTTCATGTTCTGTGGGGTTCCCATGGTCCACAGAACAAATAGCAATGGCTTATCTTCACCTTATCTTATTGATGTACTATATAGATGGAGTGCCTAGGCAGTATATAGGAGTGGTGGTCCCATCACACATCCCACCAAACATTTTTTATACAGTCATGATGTCATGGCATCTTGCAAACAACAATCAGTGGCACCTTATTATCACCATGTAGTCACCACATTGACTGTTGATTCTCAAACACTAAGTATAAAACATTCAAACACTGGGTCACCATAATTGGCCCGTAAATGGAGTATTGTTACTAGTTTTACTTTTTATTGTTTGGATCATATGTTGTGTATTTTTGTTTATTACTTGTATTATTTTTAAATTGTTGTATGGTTTTGTTTTATTATTTGTATTGTATTTTATTGTATTGTTTTTCTCATGTTGGAAACTGCCCTGAGTCCCCTGAAATAAATAAAGATTATTATTATTATTATTATTATTATTATTATTATTATTATTAAAGTCATTATCTGTGATTAGGCTCTGGAAGCAATAACTACAACTCATAATCCACAAGCATCAAGATATATCAAAGTTCAAGATTGTCCATGCCAAGATATTTCTGATTTCTGTGTTTGGTTGTGAAATCTGGACAATGAAATGAAGATATCCGACAAGAAGAAAATGAACTCATTGTATTATTTACTTATTTATTTATTTACAGCATTTATATTCCACTCTTCTCACCCCGAAGGGGACTCAGGGCAGATCACATTACACATATAGGCAAACATTCAATGCCTTTTAACATAGAACAAAGACAAGACAAACATAGGCTCCGAGCGGGCCTCGAACTCATGACCTCCTGGTCAGAGTGATTCATTGCAGTGATTCATTGCAGCTGCTCTCCAGCCTGCACCACAGCCCGAGCCTGGAGAAGGAGTCTGCCAAAAATTCAAATAAATTGATCCAAGAGCAAATTAATAATAATAATAAAAGGCCATCCTACTGGGATCTGCACGTATCATCCGAAAATACTTCACACAGTCCTAGACACTTGGGAAGTGTTTGACTTGTGATTTTGTGATACAAAATCCAGCATTTCTATCTTGTTTGCTGTGTCATACAACAACAACAACAACAACAACAATAATTGTGCGGTTTTCTGGCATTGTATATTTCTGCCGCTTCTGTGACTGTTCATTTGTATTTTGATTCTGTAGCCCACTTGTTGATGGATGTGCAGAATCAGCAGCATCCACCGAGGTCCTTTTTATCCTGGGCAACGACCGAGCCAGTATAGACTTCGTTTTGGTTTGATTCTCCATAATGCTAATGGGTTAGGTGCTCTTAGTTCTGCTCCTCAGCTGAGACCTCTCTGGCTTGGTTGGACCTGCCGGTAGTTACACTACTGCCAGCACAGCCCTGAGTCATCATTGGAACAGTTAACCCCCCCCCCACCACGTCAAGGTGGCACCTATTGGGGGGGGGGGGGTAGGAGACAGAAGGCCTGATCCTTGCAGCCCAGGAGCAAGCCATCAGAACAAATGCAATTAAGGCCAAGATCGAAAAATCAGCTGATGACCCAAAATGCAGACTGTGCAAGGAAGCTGAAGAAACCATTGATCATATCCTCAGCTGCTGTAAGAAAATTGCACAGACAGACTACAAACAGAGGCACAACTATGTGGCCCAAATGATTCATTGGAAGTTTTGCCTCAAGTACCACCTCCCAGCAGTAAAGAACTGGTGGGATCACAAACCTGCAAAAGTATTGGAAAATGAGCACGCAAAGATACTGTGGGACTTCCAAATCCAGACTGACAACGTTCTGTAACACAACACACCAGACATCACAGTTGTGGAAAGGAAAAAGGTTTGGATCATTGATGTTGCCATCCCAGGTGACAGTCGCATTGACAAAAAACAACAGGAAAAACTCAGCCGCCATCAGGACCTCAAGACTGATCTTCAAAGACTCTGGCAGAAACCAGTGCAGGTGGTCCCGGTGGTGATCGGCACATTGGGTGCTGTGTCAAAAGATCTCAGCCAGCATTTGGAAACAATAGACATTGACAAAATTACAATCTGCCAACTGCAAAAGGCCACCCTACTGGGATCTGCGCGCATCATCCGAAAATACATCACACAGTCCTAGACACTTGGGAAGTGTTTGACTTGTGATTTTGTGATATGAAATCCAGCATATCTATCTTGTTTGCTGTGTCATACAATGTTGTTGTGGCAATAACAACAACAACAACAACAACAACAACAAGAAAGCACATCTGGACTCTCCCTAGAGGCCAAGATGGCTAAACCGATAATCTTGTTCTTTGAACATATCATAAGAATATTTCACTTATGAGAAAAGTCATTAAGACAGAAACACTGTAGTAAAAGCGAAAGACTGTACTGCAGGTAATTAATATGATGGCCAGCCCATTTGATTCATCCCAAAATATGGAGAACATACTGGAGACCACTGGTACAAATAGATGACAGTGTTGTGACACCCCAGTAAAATTCAAAGGATGTAGAGTAGCTGCAGAATAAAAGAAGGTACATACAAGAAAGCCACCTCAAAGCAGTGGCAAATGAGGGGTTGTTTTCCTTTGTGGGTCAAATCAGTATCTTCTATGCTCATGCCATAGCACTACTCTCCATCCTAGAACCATCTAGCTTTTAGGTTCAAAGAGTTATAGAGTCTCCTGTAGAATTTAGATGCCAGAGCTCTTCAGCTTAGAAGTTAAAGATTAAATGTAAGCAAACTGAAATTCAATGTATCTGCTGAACAAAAGCAGAACATGCTAGAACCATAGTTTTGTCCAGCATACATTATGCATTAGAGAAAAGTCAGGAGAAAACAGTGGTAGTTAAATTCCTCTTGAATAGCGTATGCCGATACCACAAAAGTGAAATAGCCAATGATGAAATTACAATGAGAATAAAATAAAACGAATAGAATCAGAAGATATTGTTTTTAATGCACAAATGCACTCAGCCAAAAGAAGGAAGCAGGCCAAGCTGTGAGAAACCAGCATGCGTTGTTTTATTACTAAAGAAAAATGCGCAAGGTCATTTAACTACCATACAGAGTAGAAACCAAGCTTTTTGAACAGTAGTTCTTCTGTCTTCAGAATAATGGCATTTTCATTTTGTGATGTTGTTTTCCATTGCACTTGCTTGAAGAAAGAGAGAAAAAAATCAGAACTCTCAGGTATCTAGTCAGTTAGTCTCTATGTTTTCTTATCTAGCAGCAGGGGAAAAATTTAGCCATACTACTTCCGCATTCTTGCAAATCCCCCTTGGATGTCTCCCCTTTGAGCAATAGGGAGCTGCAGCTGATACAACAAACATCCTGCCAATTCTATACACCTTGTGCAAGGAGAGAATTTCCTTTCTGTCTGGGGAATAGACTTGGTTTCAGCATTATCTGGAATCCATCCACTGACTCGGTTTGGCCCGGGCATGATAGTAATGTAAATGGCAGGAACTGGAGTATCCAAAGGCAGAACATTTAGGAGCCCAAACTGAACAAGAGTTTTATTTTCATCAACCTGGCAAGAGATTTATTTTCATGCTGTGATAGATTTAACAGCACATGTGATGATAATGACATTAAAATACCAAGCTGGTTCTTTCCTTTTTCCATAGGGTCTTTAGTATTGTAGAAGAATCATAAATTCAGCTCATTGAATGTTTATCTGTACAAATACATTTATGTATGAGATCACCATTTGGTTGAGAGATTATTCTTTGAAAGAGAGGGGGAAAGGTCGAAGTGAGGTTGGGTTACCATATGACTTGATCTTGAGTAAGGACCTCTTCATATGGCTGAAATTTGGTAGTGGTGATAGGTTTTCTTCCCACCACACACCAGAAATGTACTTCTCAGGTGGCTCAATGGCGAAGCTGGGAAAAAAGCCTGCCACTTCCGAAAAATTGCCATTGATGGGAGATTTCCTGTCTTTCCATAATGAAAGGTGGGATTAGCTGGCTTAAGTAGGCTTCCCTTGTGTAATGAGGTTGGGAGGAAACAAGGACTGGGCAACAGGTCCCCACAAACCCTGGGCAGGTACTGCCAAAATCACGACAATACTCAGCGATTCCAGCAGCACTTGTAAAACAGTCCTAGGTTGGTAAAAAGAAATAAGATTTGTCAAGAGACTAGAAGATTGTAAGATAATATTGGAAGAAGATGCAGTAGTGGACTTATTGTTTGGTGACAACATCATTAATAATAATAATAATAATAATAATAATAATAATAATAATAATAATAATACCTTTATTTATACCCCGCCACCATCTCCCCGTGGGGACTTGGGGCGGCTTACATGGGGCAGAGGCCCAAACAACATAGAACAAAACATAGGCAACATAATACAAATCACACTATAAAAAGATAAAACAGTAATACAATGTATCAATTAAAACAAAAATACAGGATTAAAAATTGCATTTAAAACACATAAATAGTAAAATCGTAATAAAAACGGGATAGATTATTAAAAACCCTCATCATTCCGTCCATTACTATAGTAGATAAATGTAGAATTTTTTGGTATTTTATACAATCTTTGTAATTAACATGAAGAAATAAATGTATTGTTTCAATGTACAATAAGGGCATTCAGAAAACTTTGTACATTGTTAATTGTCTTTCCTCTTTTTCTTTAACCCCTTCCCTCTTCTTTTGCTACATATTTAATACTAGTCACAGTTCAATCTACTAACAATAACTCCACCTCCCCCTTTATTTTATTTTTCACCTTTCCTGTTTCCCCTTTTTTGTTGTTGTGTACATTGAAGTTTTATTAATAATAATAGAAAAGAAATAATTTTTTATTGTTGTTAAATGCCTTCAAGTCAACCCTGATTTATAGTGATTCTATAAATGGGAGACCTCCAAATCTCCCTATCTTCAACAAGAAACCCACATCCTCAACTTCCCTGAAATATGTGTTGTCGAAGGCTTCCCTGAAAGACTTTATCCATCTGGAATGTGATCTTCCTCTTTTCCTAGTGTGCATCCACTCCACTTTCCCAATCATTATCATATTTTCTAGTAAGACATATGGGAATTATAGCTGAAAACATCTAAAAAAACACCAGGTTTCCTCACCCCAGTATTATTATTATTATTATTATTATTATTATTATTATTATTGTATGACACAGCAAACAAGATAGATATGCTGGATTTCGTTTCACAAAATCACAAGTCGAACACTTCCCAAGTGTCTAGGACTGTGTGATGTATTTTCGGATGATGCGCACAGATCCCAGTAGGGTGGCCTTTTGCAGTTGGCAGATCGTGATTTTGTCAATGTCTATTGTTTCCAAATGCCGGCTGAGATCTTTTGGAATGGCACCTAATGTATCGATCACCACCGGAACCACCTGCACTGGTTTATTATTATTATTATTATTATGTTTATTTATATCCCACTTTTTCTCTCCATACAGAGACTCAAGGCGGCTTACAATTAAAAGCATTGCAGTACAAGTTAAAACGTACAAGCTGATGCATCATTATATCCACTTCTTTGCTGTTTTTTTCATTAATGGGTCCTTTCAAAATGTGCAAGTCTGTATTCATTCACTCTGCACAGATTATCAAAACGGCCTCCTATTTTCTTCCAGGGGTTGATGAATTTTATCTATTTTGCTTCAGTCTCATAATCCCTCTTTGCTTTGTATTGCTTTTGTTTTTAGCAAATCCATAAACATTAGCACCAGAGAGTGAAAATGCAACAAGAACTATGGGTTTTGTTTTGAGCTGCCAAAGTCCTTTAGGCAACCTTAGTGTGGTTGGAGATCTGGCTTAATAATTAGACGTTTCCTGTTTTAAGTCATGATTCAGGCATACGATTTACTTGGCAGAAATATAAGAGGGCTGGAGGGGCAGCAATAACTGGTAATTTTCCTCTGCTAAACTTTGATGAACTTGATGAAAAGCTGCCAGTTGGTAAAAGTCTCTGTTATTAGTAAATGTGACCTTGGGGCCTATTAGAAAGATGATCTCTTTTGCAGGATACTCAGAAGCTGGCACAGATATTTCAAATAGTAGCAACTAAGGAGACACAAAAGCTCTAGTAAAACGTCGCTGAAGGGGCAAGATTGATTACCAGTTCAGAGAAGTCCTTTTTGCACTGCGGGTTTCAGCTCCCTTGGGAACACATCTCTGAAACATTTTGAGTATTGCTGGTGCATGTCACAATTTTATTGCAGTGGGTGTAGTTTATGTGTCCCTGTGAACATGTGAAAACGTAGTAAGTGAAGTGATATAATGAAGAGGCTTTGCATATTTGAAAGGTGATTTCCCTTCTGTACGGTTGCAGTTGGCTTGTACACCAACTGCGACCATACCTCGAGAAGTCTGACTTGGCCATGGTGGTCCATGCCTTAGTTATCTCCAGATTGGATTACTGCAATACACTCTATGTGGGACTGCCGTTGAAGACAGCCCAGAAACTCCAACTTGTACAACGGTCAGCAACCAGATTGTTGACGGGAGCAAATTATAGAGAGCGGACAATCTTCCTATTAAAACAGCTCCACTGGCTGCCGATATCTTTCTGGTTCCAATTCAAGGTGCTGTTTATCACCTATAAAGCCTTAAACGGTCGGATCCACCTTATCTTTGTGATCACATTTCCTACTACAAGTCTGCACGATCTCTGAGATCTGCTGGGGAGGCCCTCCTCTTGCTCCCGCCACTGTTTCAAACACAGTTGGTGGGAATAAGGAAGAGAGCCTTCTTGGCAGTAGCCCCCTGGCTCTGGAACTTCTTCCCGTGAGAAATAGACTAGTCCCACCCTGGCCACATTCCGTAAAGATCTGAAAACCTGGCTATTTCAATGTGTGCTTGACTAAATTGGCATAAATTGATGACTGTCCTTTACCTCCATCTATACCCAGATACTGCACTTCTTCTGGACCATTCAGTAATAATAAATAATAAATAATAATAATTTATTTATATACCGCCCTATCTCCCGGATGGGACTCAGGGCGTAGAGGTTTACAAGATACTGTACTACAGTAGAGTCTAGCTTATCGAACGTAAACGGGCCGGCCGCAAATATGTTGGATAAAAAGAAGAGATTAAGGAAAAGCCTATTAAACATCAAATTAGGTTATGATTTTACAAATTAAGCACCAAAACATCATGTTATACAACAAATTTAACAGAAAAAGTAGTTCAATACACAGTAATGCTATGTAGTAATTACTGTATTTACGAATTTAGCACCAAAATATTGCGATGTATTGAAAACATTGACTACAAAAATGTGTTGGATAATCCAGAATGTTGGATAAGCGAGTGTTGGATAAGTGAGACTCTACTGTATATAACAGTTGCCTTGCCTCCAGTTGAATATACACACTGCATCTGACTATTAGCTATCAGTTTGGAGTATGTTTTAATGTATATTATATGTTTTATGATTTTATGCCTATATTTTAAATGTATTTATGTGATTGTATTTTATTTTGTATTGCTGGGCTTGGTCCCCAAGTGAGCTGCCCCAATTCCCTTCAGGGAGATGGAGCGGGATATAAGAATATTATTATTATTATTATTATTATTATTATTATTATTATTATTATTATTATTATTCTGTTTAGGTAAAGGTAAAAATTTTCCCCTGACATTAAGTCTAAAGGACTCAGAGCGGCTCACATATGTAGGCAACAATTTGATGCCAAAAAAACGTACATTCAATAAAATAAACATATACATTAAAACTACCTCTAAAACATATCAACATTAAAACCATTATTTTAAAATCAAGCAATACAATACCATAGTCAAAAGTCATTCCTCTTCTGACTATGTAGATAACCCTCTTGGGTATACGAACAAAATCACATGTTTTCCTTGACTGCAGGAATATACAGTCATGCGAATATGTGCATTTTTGGCCAAAAATGGGTTTTAAGTGCACCTTTTTAACATGTGTTTTTCAGCTATTAATCCGAATCCGTGCACATTTTCATAGAAGAAACTGGGATAAAAGGGGAATGGTTAAATGACAATTTAGCCTCCCTTCTTTTATCCCGGTTTCTTCCATGTTTTGTGGCCTGTGTAGAAGAGCACTTAGGCAGAGTCATCCAGACACAGTTTTTACCACATTAGTGATAAGAAGCCCTGAGGAGAAACTAGAGGCTTATCTACATTTATCAGAAATGGGCATCTGGCTGTCTTCGTGATGTACAGCAACTTCCTGTGAGTATTGCAGGGTTTTTGAGTTTAAACTGACTTTACCCCACTTTTAGCAAAGTTCAGGTATACGACAGAGGTTAGTGGAAACTCTGCAATATCTTGAGGCTTTGCAGCAGTCTAGACAGCTAGATTGGGTCATCAGTGCAGGGAAGGGGGATATAAATCATGCCTGTTTCACTGCTGCCATTCCTAACAAAACATTCTTTTTCCATACACAGTAGAGTCTCACTTATCCAACATAAACAGGCCGGCAGAATGTTGGATAAGCGAATATGTTGGATAATAAGGAGGCATTAAGGAAAAGCCTATTAAACATCAAATTAGGTTATGATTTTACAAATTAAGCACCAAAACATCATGTTATACAACAAATTTGACAGAAAAAGTAGTTCAATATGCAGTAATGCTATGTAGGAATTACTGTATTTATGAATTTAGCACCAAAATATCATGATTTATTGAAAACCTTTACTACAAAAATGCGTTGGATAATCCAGAACGTTGGATAAGCGAGTCTTGGATAAGTGAGACTCTACTGTATGTTCTAACTCCTGGCCATTGCATGTGGCCCTGCTGTTGTCAGAATGGAACACCTGTGCACCCACAAGAAAGCCAGTGGGGTGAAATTCAAATCACCTAGAAAATGACCTTGAATTTGGCACCAACATGTTGAATCTGGGGCTGCCCCAGGAATTATAATGCAAGATTGGCATCAAATACGATTCAAGTTTTGGCATCAAATACAATCATTAATTATGTTTTGCCTATGACATTCACCATATGCTGCAGATTTGACCTATATCATTGTTCTAAATTTAATTGAGAGATTCCCAAACTATTTAGCATATTTATGGTTCTATTTTATATTACAAAATCATTTTCTGAGACATACAGATTTTAAAGAAAAATGTTGAGGATTGACTCCCTTGTTCCGCTCCTGAGTTCAGGGATGAATTTTCAGTCCCAGATTTTGTAGATTTTCTTCCCTCCATAGTGTTTTAATCAACCTTAGTTCTATTCTGGCTTATGTGGGCCTAGGATGGCCTCCTTGGAAACACTTTCACTGGACTGGAGAAATGGATTGGAGCTGAATCTTACCCAAGGTTAAGGTTATTTCCCTCAAATAACAATGGTAAAACTTATCATTCCAAATTGGTTGATCAACTCGTGTTACAATCACAATATTAATACCATTCCCATCATTCTTATCCAAACACAGTGTGCGCATACTTTGGCTCCTAGGAACCAGCCATATTCTATAAATTGTTTCAAACCCAAGTGGATGAAACTAGACCCAAGCAATTCAATAAGCGTAATTATTTTCTAACCTTGGAGGAAGGCCAACCATTCCTTAGTCTGCCGGTTTCCATGCGACTGAGACATTTATAAATCAAACTTTATATAAGCAAAGTCTACAGTAAAACAATACAAAAGAATTAGTGGAAAAGTAAGCATTGCTTTCAAATGTTCATTGCATACACAGTTTATTAAAATCAAAACTGTGGTCATAAAGTAGTGTGTTCAAACTGATGCTATACTTAAGCCATCAGTATGTTTTAGGGGAGGGGATGGCAGCTATTGATATGGAGAAATATCAGTGGTTTGTGTAGGTGCTTCAGAAGTCCAGAAAAACAGAGGTGTACGCCTTTAAACCCCTGATTTTTCAGATCTCTGTGGATTTAACATTAAAAATATATAGAAAAAAGGGGAAAGATGTATGAATTTAGGGAATGCACAGATTGGGAGGAGTTATATCCTTGCAGTTGCAGTAAGGTCAACAGGCATTCAGAAATGATTTGTGTGCTTTGTGTGATAAGAAATAAGATTTTTGTGATAAGAAGAGAGCCTATGCAAAACAGCAAAACAGGTAGTTGACAGCAGAACATGTTTTAGGAGACTTGTGTGATATCATACCAAAATCATTTGCCGCCGTGTTCCAACCTGGGCCTGGTTCTGTTCGACATCTTTATTAATGACTTAGATAAAGGGTTAGAAGGGTCATCAAGTTTGTAGATAACACCATATTGGGAGGGATAGCTAATACTCCAGAAGAGAGGAGCCGAATTCAAAATCATCTTAATAGATTAGAGAGATGAGTCAAAACTAACAAAATGAAATTCAACAGGGACAAATGCAAGATACTCCACTTAGGCAGAAAAAAGGAAATGCAAAGATACAGAATGGGGGATGCCTGGCTCGAAAGCAGTACATGTGAAAAGGATCTTGGAGTCCTTGTGGACAACAAGTTAAACACGAGTCTACAATGTGATGAGGTAGCAAAAAAAGCCAATGGGATTTTGGCTTGCATCAATAGGAGTCTAATGTCTAGATCCAGAGAAGTCATGCTACCCCTCTATTCTGCCTTGATCAGACCACACCTGGAATCACACTGTGCCCAATTCTGGGCACCGCAATTGAAGGGAGATGTTGATAAGGTGGAAAGTGTCCAGAGGAGGGTGACTAAAAGGATCAAGGGTCTGGAGAACAAGCCCTATGAGGAGCGGCTTAAAGAGCTGGGCATGTTTAGCCTGCAGAAGAGAAGGCTGAGAAGAGACATGATGAGGGCCATGTACCAATATGTGAGGAGGAGTCATAGGGAGGAGGGAGCAAGCTTGTTTTCTGCTGCCCTGCAGACTAGGACGCGGAACAACAGCTTCAAACCACAGGAAAGGAGATTCCACCTGAACATCAGGAAAAACTTCCTCACGATGAGAGCTGTTTGGCAGTGGAACTCTCTGCCCCGGACTGTGGTGGAGGCTCCTTTGGAGGCTTTTAAGTAGAGGCTGGATGGCCATCTGTCAGGGGAGCTTTGGATGCGATTTTCCTGCTTCTTGGTAGGGGGTTGGACTGGATGGTCCATGAGGTATCTTCCAACTCTATGATTCTATGATGTCAGACAAACACAGACAAAAATTTAAAATGAAACTACCACCATTACCCTAGTCGAAAACAGAACTCAACCTTGACTTTTAATAAATATAGCTGGGAACTTCCGGATCACGCCTTTTGGCATGTTATTGCAGACAACATCCAGGTTCACTCAATGGGATCTTTTCTAGCACAGTCTCATAATTAGTTGTTTGGTGCAGGGGCCATTGATAACCAGCAAATACTATAGAGCAGATGACCAGCAAATAGTATAGGTCCTAAATTGTCAACAGGTGAACAATTGCAGAGTTTAGGAGATTTCTGCATAAAAAAGAACATTTAAAGAATATTCTCCATGTCTTATAACATGTGGAAAATGTGAAGAAAAGGAAATAAGAGAAATAAAAAGGAAGACAATGATGGGATCTGATAAATTCTTCTGGCTCCCATGGCTTTAACTGCCATCATAACATCTGTGTGCTAAATGTTTAGTAAATATAACAGCAACACTGCAGGATGCCATGGGAATATTTCCCTTTTTATATTGTGAGAGAGGAACTTGCACTTTTGTGAACGTCTACACATAAAGAGGATTTGTGGACTTGGTATCAAAGAAAAGACAGTCATCTATAATCAACAGTCAAGAAGGAATGTGATCTGCATTCAGCCAAATTCAGAACTAAATCAGGCTGTTTCAGAGAAATTCAAGCAATGTCCAAATTGAAGCAGGACTTCTCCAGAGTAAGCCAAATCCAAATCTAAACTTCTCCAAAGTATAGTTCATTGTTGAGATGAAGGGCTGTAATGTTGTGGCTGAAAGTTCTTGTTTATAGTCAGTGGATTGTTTGATCTGTTTTACATGCTTTACATGTTTTTATGTGTTCAGCTCATTGCTAATGCAATTATATTTTATGGTGATATATTTTAATTTTGTTTTATTGGGCTTGCTCCTAGTGTAAGCCGCCCCAAGTCCCTTCAGGGAGATGGGGCGGGATATAAGAATAAAGTAGTAGTAGTCGTCGTCGTCGTCTTCGTAATTATTGTTATTATTATTATCATAGTATGACACAGCAAACAAGATAGATATGCTGGATTTTGTGTCATAATATCACAAGTCAAACACTTCCCAAGCGTTCAGGACTGTGTGATGATTTTCGGATGATGCGCGCAGATCCCAGTAGGGTGACCTTTTGCAGTTGGCAGATCGTAATTTTGTCAATGTCTGTTGTTTCCAAATGCCGGCTGAGATCTCTTAACATGGCACCCAATGTGTCGATCACCACTGGGACCACCTGTACTGGTTTCTGCCAGAGTCTTTGAAGTTCGATCTTGAGGTCCTGATAGCGGCTGAGTTTTTCCTGTTTTGTTTGTTTGTTGTTGTTGTTGTTGTTGTTGTTGTTGTTATATCAAGTAATATATTATAGGACCGTTTCATTGCCAAGTGCTCTTTGCCAGTTATCATCCTCTGAATAACTACTACTACGCTGCTGAATACACATGCCCAGTGTGGAATACATCTCACCACGTTAAAACAGTGGATGTGGCTCTTAATAAGACATGCCACATTATCACAGGATGTCTACGCTTTACATCGTTGGAGAAATTATACTGTTTAGCCTGAGTTGCACCACCTGAAATCCACTGGGAACTAGCAGTCTGTAATGAAAGGACCAAGGCATTGACATCTCCAGCCCCATCTCTGTTCAGATATCAGCCAGCATGCTAGCGAGTTAAATCAAGAAAGAGCTTTCTAAGATCTGCATAGATACTTGCAGAAACAACTCAGCAAGCGAGAATCCAAAAGTGGCAGGCTAAAACCCAGAACCTTAATTAGTGGCTGATGTCAGATGAGAGACTCCCTCCTGGGCACAGAGAAGACTGAGTGACTTGGAAGGCGCTGAACAGACTCCGCTCTGGCACTATGAGATGTAGAGCTAACCTTAAGAAATGGGGCTACAAAGTGGAGTCCATGACATGCGAGTGTGGAGAAGAGCAAACCACAGTCCACTTATTACAATGCAGGCTGAGCCCTGCCACATGCACAAGGGAGAACCTTCTTACAGCGTCATCAGGGGCACTCCAAGTGGCCAGCTTCAGGTCAAAGGAAATTTAGTATAATGCCAAGTTTTTTAACTTTGTCTGTAGTTTTTCTATCCATTGTAACCGTATTCTCAATTCGGTTCTGACACAATAAATAAATAAATAACCCTCTGGATAAGGAATGTTTTTTTTCTTATCTGTATGTTTTATTAGACATTTGCTTGAAAAATGCTGGATATTCCATTCCTTTTGTCTAACTGAATCCTCCAAGTTCATCATATGCCCCCATCCTTTTGCACTTTTGCCAAGATGAAAACATGGGAGCCGAAGTTCCCTTTCAACAAATAAAACAAGGTTGATGGGCACATCTACATGGATCATATAATCCAGTTTGAAACTAACTAGCCTCAGACTGTGGTGGCTACAAAATGCATGCTGCCAAACACACTGCAGTGCATCTTAACGGGAAATAAAGTGCCTTAAGCAAAGTCAGGGAAAGTTTGAGTTAAGTCCCTTAATACACACCAATGAGCCTGTAATGTAAACCACATAGTTCAGTGAAATCAGCTCCATAGACTGTGAAGCACATTCTAGACACCCACCTGCATTGGAGTGCATTGGGCGGGAGACAAGGGCTTCTCACCTGAAGATGGGGGAAAAAACCACTATTTTCCGGCAGTGGTTAAGCCACAGATACTGCAGCTTCTGGAACCAATTTGAGGCCTCCTTCCGTGGTTGTATAATCATCATCCTAGCCTCAAACCTGTTCCAGACATATAAATCTAATAATGTGCACAGAAAAATTGTTTATCCTAAAGTGATCAGTGTAGACGTGTCCATGATCCCTTCAGAAAAGGATACGGTACCAAATAATTTCACTGAAAAATAGGGAAGAAATATCATTTTGTTCATTCTAATGAAAGGCCATAAGAGTTGGCATTTCTGAAATTTCCATCTAAGTCTTAGACTTAGATCTAAAGGTGCTTCCACACAATACCTATAATTTGGGATAGAACAGGTTAAAAGGGGGAGGGGGTGGTGATGATGTTTGTGCTAAATGAACACTCAATCGCAGCGACCCAATTCAAAATCCAGTTCAAAAAGGTCCTCCTTTATCCTGGTTCCGGGCGAGAAAAGCGGATTTTCCCATGACTTTGCAGTCATATAACATTTTCAAAAGCCCGAAACAGCTGATCAGCTATTCGGGCTCCCATGGAGGCACAGCTGATTTCCAGCTGATTTCGAGAGAGGGAAAGCGGAGCGCCATTAGACATTTCTAAAAGTGTCTATTAAATAGATAATGAATAATCAATTGGACAAAGAGGGAAATTCAGTTTCATTTTTTTAAAAAAAAAATCCTTCCATTATGTGCTGATGCTTATATGCACACATAGGAATCTGTTCATTTTCATAAGGATATTCGCATGTGCGCATATAAGCATCAGTGCATAACTGAGTGATTTAAAAAAATAATCCGGCAGATATCTCCCGTCTACCCTCCATTTTTGCCGAGACACAGATGGGCTGAGGGGATGGCAGGGGAAGCAAACGTGTGACTGGCAGGTCCTGGGTTTGTTTATCCCGCATATTAATCCTGCATTTTGGCTCTGTCTGGAAGTGCCCTAAGATCATTGAAACAGTCTGAAATGAGTTTTCTGATTAATGCACATGCCTCCTTCTCACCCAAGTGCTATTCATGTTTCTCTTCTGTAATAATAAGTATTCAATGCTTAGACCATAGGTATTTCACATATAGGACAAATATTAAACACAATTTGAGATAAACTATTAAAAAACTATATAAATCATTAAAATGCTATTGTATCATATTTAGTAATCTGGATTTTATCTATTTATTTGTTTGTCCTATATGTGAAAGACCTATGGTCTAGGCCTTGAATAAATATTATATTGTGTGGCTCTTCTGTATCAATAACACAAATGAGCTAAAAAGCTAGGACACACAACTTTTAGGATTTTTGTTAGGAAAGTCCTATAGGATTTTAACAAAAAAAAAGTTACACCTGACCACCTTGCTTATAGGTAGAGGCAGCCCCAGAGAACATCCCAAATCCAATTGTTAGTCCCATCTAGAATAGGTTTATTGAACCAATTTCCAAAGAGTTCATCAACACTCACTTAAACGCTCTAGTAGGGGTGGGATGAGTTGTTATTATTACTATTAACATCATCATCACCATCATCTCCTTTTTTTTTGGCTAGTCATACAGATGCCCCATTCTGATGCCAGCAGAGAGACCAGTAATGGGCAGAAGCTTCAATCAAACTCCATAGACAGCTAGGAGCATCAGTGGTGACATCCAGGATATGAGATGTGGATCACTCCAGTGACCCTGGAGCATATTAACATCAGGCCAGTCTGTCTTCCTCATTTTTTGTGATTACAGTGCAACATGTGAGGCAGCAGGTTCTGACAATAAAGCTATCGATGTATTTTGACTGGACAAGACTGGAGTGTTAAGCGCATTACCCTGATTTGTGAGTTGCTTTTTTGCAAGAAATGCCAGGACTCCATCCGTTTAGCAAGCCTGTTCCTTTGCTTTGAAGTCTGCCAAGAATTCTTCTAAATTTTTTCCCATGACTTTTCAAGCAGGATTCCCCAGACCTCAAAAGGATGCTATCATGTCCAGAAGTGTTTACAGTCACTGCTGCTTGTTTAAACACATCTTGGTAGACTGCCCCCAGGGTGCAAACTTTCTTTTGGGTAATGTTAAGATAAGAAGCCATGCTTAGCTTGTCTTGTTGTATCCAGCACTTCTACAGGCAATGCATCTGATTACATAGAATATTTTCAAGCCATCGATGGATACAGACTCCATGGATCTGGAGGGCTCACTGTATATAAATAAACACATTACATGGAAAATATGACAAGATTGCAGGCTATTCATTGCTCATTTATTTTTTTACTCATTTATTTTTTAAAAATGATTATAATTTTCTGTAATGCTGCAAGTTGGTATCTCTTGACTATCCTTTATTCTCCCTCCTCTCGATTTTCACTTATCTTAGGACCACAAAAAAGACATTCTGCATGTGCTTTCAAGCTTATATGCATTTGTATTCTTTATTTTAAAGCAGTTTATAATCCTAGTAAGGTAAAGGTTTCCCATGACAGTAAGTCTAGTCGTATCCGACTCTGGGGGTTGGTGCTCCTCTCCATTTCTAAGCCGAAGAGCTGGCATTGTCCCTAGACATGTGGCTGGCATGACTGCATAGAGCGCCGTTACCTTCCTGTTTAAATGGTACCTATTGATCTACTTACATTTGCAAATTTTCAAACTGCTAGGTTGACAGAAGCTGGGGCTAACAGTGGGAGTTCACCCCCCCCTCCCCATATTCGAACTGCCGATCTTTTGGTCAGGAAGTTCAGCAGCTCAGCA
Organism: Anolis carolinensis; assembly: GCF_035594765.1. Lineage (NCBI taxonomy): Eukaryota > Metazoa > Chordata > Lepidosauria > Squamata > Anolidae > Anolis > Anolis carolinensis. Next base: position 179,157,846 of record NC_085841.1, on the reverse strand, counting down.
GTTTAACCCGCTGCGCCATCGAGGGCTCCCTTATAATCTTAAGAAACAGTATTTAAAACAGCTGGCCTTTGGTTCCCTGTTGGGGTTTGGATCCAGGATTCCCATGAGTACCAAAATCTGTGGATACTCAAATCCTGTTAGATCCAATGGCATAGTAAAATGTAAAAAGTACAGCTTCCTTTTTTATTTTTTGACTATGTTCAAGCTGTGAATAGTTGAATCCATGAATGCAGAATCTGTAGATACCAAAGGCCAACTGTAGTAATAACAGATAAGAAGCAATATATGTTGTGTATAGACCCTAATTATTATTATCATTATTATCATTATTATTATTATTATTATTATTATTATTATTATTATTATTATTATTATTTATTGTGGATTGTTGCTGTATTTGTTTTTCTGATCCTTGCTTGCACATATGTTCTGTTCCATCCTGTTTCTCCCTTAAGGAAAAATCTGAGTCACCTGGCTCTTTAAAAAGCACATCCTAAATTAGATTTAGCTTTCATTGACACATTTCAGTGGCTGTATCTTTTCAGTAATCTGATACATTGCAGCCAAAGTGGGATCTTCCTCCCCCATAGTAAAAGAAAACTCAACGGGAAGGCCACATCCTTGGTTAAGATCAGTCATCCAATGAGTCACTAATGATAATAGATTTAAGCCAGGCAGCCTAAACCACTGTGAGAAATAATCATGGGAGAACTAGCTAATCTGAACACTTGTCCCATGGGATTGACTTTTTCTCTTAGTGTTTCACATTGTCGACAGCTTTTCTCATTGTGAGATTTGACACTGGACTGACTTTAAGGGTCAGAAAAATATTTGAGCCAGATATATAAACCAAAGGCTCCACAACTTCCGTAAAATGTTTTGAGAGGCATGTGGAACTTGAGGAGGAAATTCTGGTGGGAAGAAAACAAACTCCCATACCGAACCTTTCTACCAGTGATACCTACCTTGATCCATCTAGCTCAGAATTATCCACAATTATTCTGGCAGCAACTCTCCCGTGTCTCAAGGTTTTTCCCTCAATGTTACCTGGAGATACTCAGAAGTATTTGGAACATAAGGCTGGTGGACTATGAGAGAGTGAAAGTCTTTCCCTTGTGGTTCATTTGCTGCCCAATCCCAGTTAATAACCCCAACATGCTTAGTGGTCAATATGTAATGTCTTTGATTATCTTTTTTGTCCACTACTGAGTAAAATTATTGAGGAAGGGTGATGAGTATCCTTGAGTATAATAAGGGATGGGATACATTCGTCAACTGAGTTTTATCCATAACTTGTTTCAGAGCTTCAGCTGGCTCTACACTATAGAATGAATGCAGTTTTACAGCATTCTAACTGCAATGGTTCACTGCTGTGGAATCCTGGGATTTGTAGTATAGTGTCAGCTCACCACAGCCGCTCCTGAATGAACACACGAGACTCTCTGTGATATCACCAGAAACTTTACTGCAGGAAACATAAACATCAGAAAAGCCAAGAATGGGAGACTCCGGCCAACCATCCTTTATATACCCTCCCCCTCATTTGAAAAGTCTCTTCCCGCTCAGTAAAACCCCGCGCAAATTCCCCGCCAAGTCCAGCAGCCGTTTCTTCTCCGAGTCCTGAGACGCAGGTGTCTTATCAATGTCAGTGACCCTGAAACTCAGAGCCACATACAGGCTCTAGTAGCAGGGTTTTGACATGGCATCCTCCTCCCCTTCGTCCTGGAAGGAAAAGATTAAACACAACTATTGTTCTCCGCTGTCCAGAGTTCCTTTATACTTTTTTAACAGGCTGCAATGGAATACCGGGTGTACCTTTCCTAGGTCCTTGGGTAGCCTCAGCTCATAGGTCACTTCGTTTATTCTTTTCGCTACCCTGAACGGCCCTATATAGCGTGGAGCCAATTTCTTAGATGGGAACCCCAATTTCAGGTTTTTTGTGCTCAGCCAAACCAGATCTCCTTCGCCCAATTTGTCCCCCTCTCGGCGCCTACGATCTGCAAAGAGCTTGTACTTCTTTTGTGTTTCCCGCAATGCCTCCACCACGGTCTGCCACCCTTGCTTAATTTTGGCCGGCCATTCCTTGTCGGTCTGGCCCTCTCCTTCCTTCCACTCGGGTAGCCTGGGGAAAGGTGCCACCTCCTGTCCGTATACTATTTCGAATGGGGCACGACCTGTGGCCGAATGTACGGCCCCGTTAAAAGCCATCTCAGCAAACGGAAGAAGGTCCGCCCAATCGTCCTGTCTATAATTGGTGTACATCCTCAAGAATTGGCACAGTGTCTGTTGGGTACGTTCGACCCCCCCGTTGGTTGCGGGATGAAAAGCCGAGCTCAGATTCCTTTCCGCTCCTAACAGCTGTAAGAATTTTCCCCAAAATTTTGCAGTGAATTGGACTCCCCGGTCGCTAATTATTTTGTCGGGACACCCATGTAGGCGATATACATGCTTCACATACAAATCAGCGAGCTTTTCAGCCGAGGGGAGTTTTGGCAGGGCCACAAAGTGTGCCTGTTTTGAGAATAGGTCCAATATTGTCCAAATGTATCTGTGGCCTCTGCTGGGGGGTAGTTCGCCTACAAAATCCATTGCCACGCATTCCCATGGCCTCATGGGCTCCACCACCTTCTGCAATAGCCCCTGGGGCTTCCCAGGTGGTGTTTTTCCCTCTGCACATAATTCACACTGCGTGACGTACCCCCTGGCGTCTTTCCTCATTCCGGGCCACCAGCATTGTTTGGCCAACAGTTTAATAGTCCTGGTGGGGCCTAGATGACCTGCACCCTTGTTATCGTGGCACTTCCTTAACATTTCTTGTCTTAAACATTCAGGAATATACAATTTCTTATTTACAAACACCAAATCCCCACACAGTTCTCCCTGTTCTTTGTTCGTTTGTAACCATTTGTCCATTCCGTATGCTCGCTTCAACTCTTCCTCCCATATTTCTCCTCCCCCCGTGGAAATGGCAGTACGTTTGTTTTCTTTGGCCGCTTGTGCTCGAGTCAGTACTGCCAGGCCCCATTGCTTATCTAGGAAAAGGCTCCCCTCAGATTCCTGAATTCCTCCCCCGTGCTGAGGCATCCGAGAGAGAGCGTCAGCGAGTATGTTGTGTTTCCCCTGGAAGAACTTGAGTCTGAAATCAAAACGGCTGAAATATTGGGCCCATCTAATCTGCTTCGCTGATAGTTTACGAGGGGATCTTAGATACTGTAAATTTCTATGATCAGTCCACACCTCAAACGGTGTTCCACTTCCTTCCAGAAAGTGTCTCCAGCACTCTAGTGCTTTCAGAATCGCTAAGGCTTCTCTCTCCCAAATCGGCCAGTTTTTTTCTGTGTCGCTAAACTTTTTCGACAGATAGCCACATGGCTTCAGGTTCCCCCCCTCGTCTTTCTGCAGCAGAACTGCCCCATATGCCCGGTCTGACGCATCGCAATGTAGTACAAAGGCCTTAGACATATCAGGGTGCTGTAGGACAGGCTCCTCAGTAAAACGCTTTTTAAGGGCTTCGAAAGCTTCCTGGCATTCTATTGTCCAGGTCAGTTTGGCCCCTGGGGCCTTCACTTTGGCTGTTTCTCCCCTGCCTTTAGTCTTTAACAAATCCGTTAACGGCAAAGTGAGGCGCGCAAAGTCCTTGATAAATGTTCTATAGAAGTTTGCGAACCCCAGGAAGGATTGCAGCTGCTTCCGTGTTCTGGGGGCTTCCCACCCCCTCACGTCTTCCACCTTCGCAGGGTCCATCGCCACTCCCTGGGAGGAAATCCTATATCCCAGAAAGTCTATCTGGTCTTTATTGAACTCGCACTTGGCAAGCTTCGCATACAGCTTCGCTTCCCTCAACTTTTGTAGGACTTCCCTGACTAGTTCTACGTGTTGCTCCTTAGTCCGAGACATTATCAATATGTCATCTAAAAAAATAAAGACTCCCTTGTACAATAATGGATGCAACACTTCGTTGATTAATTGCATGAACGCGGCCCCTCCCCCGCATAAACCGAATGGGAGCACACAATAATTGAATAATCCGAAGGCGCAGGAGAAGGCCGTCTTCCACCTGTCCTCTGGTTTGATCTGCAATTTATGGTAAGCCTCAATTAAATCCAATTTAGTGAATATCTGTCCTTCCGATAACTGGGCGATCAAGTCCTTCACTAAGGGTAGGGGGTATTTATTTACAGTACTGATTGCATTCAGGCCCCTGTAGTCAATGCAGAGCCTCAGCGTTTGGTCCTTTTTCCGCCTAAACAACACAGGTGCCCCTAAAGGGGAGTTCGAAGGTTCTATGAAACCCCTCGCTAGGTTTTTATCAATGTACTTTCTCAGTTCCTCCTTTTCCCTAGCCGACATCGGGTATATCTTTGCCTTGGGAAGCTCTGCTCCTGGGACTAGCTCTATTTTCACTTCAACTCTCCGCTTCGGTGGGAAATTGTCTGCTTCCTTCTCGTCAAACACGTCCACAAAATCCCGATACTCTGGGGGTAATTTATCTGCCAGTTCTGCTATTCTGATAGAGTCTTCCTCCCCCCTTTTCCCCGGCTCCCTCTCAACTTCCTGGCTCCCTTCTTCCAAATTCATCCCGAAAATCATGCTCTTGTCCTCCCAGTTGATTTGCGGGTTGGCCTGCCCCAGCCACGGCATGCCTAGTATAACATTATAGCTGGCTATTTGTGATATCACAAATGACACCTTTCCTTCCCAACTCCCTATCTTACATTTTACATCTTCGGCACTGTACCTAGCTAACGATCCTGATGCTGTGGATCCGTCCAACTGCGAAAATGCTATTGGGGATTCTAGGTTCGTTCTTTCGCATCCCAATCCCTCGGCTAATTCAGGGGAAATGATGTTCCTGGAACATCCACAATCCACAAACGCTTTGCAGGTTGCTTGTTTGCTGCCATTTTCAAGCTGAATGGGGACCACTATCATAGCTTTGTCCTGACTTACCAACCCCCCCGAATGGTGCCTCATCGGTGTTTCTTCCTCGGCGCGTTTTCCTGCCACGGCTCTTGGTTTGGGCTGGCCTCCGCTTTCCCCTTTTCTCTGCCAGCACTCGGCAGCTCTGTGGCCCAACCGGCCGCACACAAAGCAGCCACTCCTGCTGGCGCTCACGTTCCCTGTCGGCTCCGCTCTCCTCCCGGCTGGGGCTGATCCCTCCTTCCGGCTCCCCTCTTTCATCTGCGGCCGTTGCTGTAGCGCTCCTCGGTGCCTCCTCGCCTGGGCCAGCGATGTCTCGACGCGCCCCGCCAGCTGAATCCATCCGCGCAGTGTGTCAGGCTCATCACGATGCACCGCCCAGGAGAGGATCTCCCGCCTGAGCCCCTCTTTGAAGAGTTCCATCTTTGTCACTGCAGACCATTCCGGCACCTTTTCGGCGAGGCATTGGAACTCCTCCGCATACTCAGATACCGACCTCTGCCCCTGGGAGACGGTCTTCAACTTCTCCCTCGCCCGGATCTGCTCCAATGGATCTCGGAAACGGGTCTCCAGGGCCCCCATAAAGCGTCGGACTGACCCCAGACATGGGTCGCGCCGCGCGTGCAGCTGAACGTACCAGCTAGCCGCTCCCCTCTTCAACACTGCACCAATGGCCCGTATCCGGCTGGATTCTGTTCTAAAAGTGTGAGCATTGTCCTCCATATAGCCCCTCACCGTGGTAAGGAAAAAATCCAGTTCAGAGGACTCTCCCCCAAACTCGATCCTTAGTTCCTCTCGTCTCGGTAGGGGTCCCTGTGGTGGCAATCCCCAATTCTCCGCCCGTCGCAAGCCCCCTTGCGGACCAGTGGGCCCCGCTGCTGTTTCTCTTTGCCCTGTGCCACGCCCGGCATTCGCCAGGGGCACTAGGGTCTCAGCTGGGAGCGTAGCCGGGATCCTCGGAGGCTTTTCCCCTTCGTCGTCACTCTCCTCCACCCGCGTCAGGCTTGTTTGGGTCTTGGGCCGGGCGCCGGGCTCCTTTCGCATTTCCCTTCCCTTCGGTGCTGGGAGGTCTGCGAAGCCCTGGCTGCTTCCCACGCTCACGTCCCACATTGAGCCAGCCCGAAGTTCCCTTCCTCTCTCTGGCTCCGCCAAACACGCCAGGCGCTCCATCGCCCTCGACATCACTGCCAGGGTGGTCTCCATCGCCGACATCCTCTCCTCCAGAAACACCATCCTTTGTGGGCCTGGGGAAGGTGAACCTTCCTCTCTTCCGGTGCTGTCTCCCCGCACCACTCCACGCCTCTGGGTTACCCCATTTGGCTGGGCATAAGCGGTGGATGACGCCAGGGCCGCCAGCTGGTGGAACTCAGCGTCCGGCTCGGGAGTGGCCCTTCCCGACCTTCCTCCTCCTGCGCCCAAGAGCTCTTCATCCTCCACTTGCATGTTACACCTCACCGCTACAGCGGGATGGTGTCTATATTCTTGGCTTAGTGTCAGCTCACCACAGCCGCTCCTGAATGAACACACGAGACTCTCTGTGATATCACCAGAAACTTTACTGCAGGAAACATAAACATCAGAAAAGCCAAGAATGGGAGACTCCAGCCAACCATCCTTTATATACCCTCCCCCTCATTTGAAAAGTCTCTTCCCGCTCAGTAAAACCCCGCGCAAATTCCCCGCCAAGTCCAGCAGCCGTTTCTTCTCCGAGTCCTGAGACGCAGGTGTCTTATCAATGTCAGTGACCCTGAAACTCAGAGCCACATACAGGCTCTAGTAGCAGGGTTCTGACAGTATAGTAGAGAAGATCACAGAGTCCAACTATATAACTGTCAGGATTCCATATCATTAAGTCATGGGAGTTAAAATGGTGTGAAACTGTATTACTTCTACTGTCTTTGGCCCAAGAAGTCACAATAAATGAATAATGTGCCCCCATACAAATGAATGGTATATAAGATTTCAAACAATGTTGATACCAATAACCCATAAAACTAGTAAACCAAGATAAATAACCACAAAAATTAGGGCCTGGATGAATTTCCAGCAATTCAGGGGGAAAATAAGATACATATGTATTCACCCTGCATGACTGCTGGCACAAATACCACAGCTGGGAACTTGTAGAGTCATTTCGTTGGCCTTCTTTACTAGAGTGTATGTATGTATATACAGTAGAGTCTCACTTATCCAAGCTAAACGGGCCGGCGGAAGCTTGGATAAGCGAATATCTTGGATAATAAGGAGGGATTAAGGAAAAGCCTATTAAACATCAAATTAGGTTATGATTTTACAAATTAAGCACCAAAACATCATGTTATACTATCTACTCATCAGGATTTTTTCAATCAACCTGAAAACTAAAAAAAACTGTGTTTAACTGTAAAGCTTTTAAGATTTCACAAACGATAAGGTAAAGGTTTTCCCCTGACATGAAGTCCAATCGTGCCCAACTCTGGGGGTTGGTGCTCATCTCCATTTCTAAGCCAAAGAGACAGCGTTGTCCGTAGACACCTCCAAAGTCATGTGGCCGACATGACTGCATGGAGCTGTTACCTTCCTATTGATCTACAGTGTTCCCTCACTACTTCGCGATTCGCTTTTCACTCCCTCACTGTTTCGCAGTTTTTAAATCAACACTAAAAGAATAGTATAAATCATAAAATAATATTATAAATCTCTCTTTCTACTTCCTTCCTAAGGAGAAACCTAAGGAAGGAAGGAAGGAGAAGCTGAAGGGAGAGAAAAGGAGGTTGAAGCAGCTTTGTTTTCGCCTCACAAGGCATGCGCGTGCTTGAGAGATGAGGAGGGGACAGAGACGCTATTTGCCAGTGAAATAGTAAACACAAATATAGCACCCCTACTTCACGGATTTTCACTTTTCGCGGGTGGTCCTGGAACGTAACCCCTGCGATAAGTGAGGGAACACTACTCACATTTGCATGTTTTCAAACTGCTAGGTTGGTAGAAGCTGGGCCTAGCAGTGGGAGCTCACCCCACTCCCCAGATTCAAACTACTGACCTTTCGGTCAGCAAGTTCAGCAGCTCAGCGGTTTAACCCACTGTGCCACCAGGGGCTCCTCACAAATGTTACTGGATTTTTATTTGGTTTTCTGTGCAATTGCAATTACAGTTATATTCCAGGCTCCCCCACCCCTCTTAGAACTGTAAAAAAGTAGAATTTTTGACTGCAAAGCACCAAAATAATTTACATTAAACAACAGCCAGCTAAGCTTAAATGAGCCCTTGAATAAATATTTTTTTCATCGTCTGTCTGCATTAAAAGAGTCTTTGATAAAGTCCTCTGTTTGAATGTTTAGTAAATCATCTCCAAGAGCAGTTATTTGCTGACTCTTTAAATACACAGCCTGGCTAATTGAATCTGATGAGTGCTGTTTATGTGCAGCAAATCAGAAATGTACTGTTTCTCAGAATTAATGCTTTAGAGAAATTTTCCCCTGTGCCTGCAATGTAATACTGCTTGCATGAATATATAAATTAGGAGTGGTTTCATGAAGTCTTTCACTGACGGTTGTCAGCTTTCCTGGAACCGAGGAAACAGAGAAGAAAGAGACCCATGACTTTCTGATTCTTTAGTCAGGATTTCCAAAGAAGATGTCTTTAAGTCAATTTTTTCTTTCTTGATCAACTGAAAAGCGGCCCTGGGCTTTCAATGGTTTTGCCAATGGAGCACCAACTTATCCTAGATATGCATGGAGACATGGCTCCCTAAGAAGCTGTTCAAGTGATGAATTGGCCATCACGGCAATGAACACAATGGTGGTATGAAATAAAGTGCAACCCCCTTATCTATGGAAGATACATTCCTGAACTTTGCATGAGTATGTGAAACTGCAGATTATAGTGAACCATATTATTTTATCAGATTAGCCCCCATCTTGTGCACATTCTGTAAAGACTTGAAAATATGGATGTTTCAATGTGCCTTTGAATAACAGGTTAGCTCGTAACTATCACTGCCCAGTCCTAATTTATTTATTATTTGGTTTCCAGCACTTCATTCCTGGTCCTATTGTCCTGAATTTTTGCACAAGCTCTTCCTTTCCCTTGTAATTCTCAAGAGGGCCACTTTTTGGTTCTGTGATGTTCATTGATGTATTTTACAATGTTTTTATTTCCTTGTATTAATTGTTTTTAATGACATTGTTACTGTTTTAATTTGTATTTTGAATCCTCTGTTTTTTATGGAGTTGGTCCCCATGTAAGCCACCCTGAGTCCCTTTGGGGAGTTGAAGGCAAGTTATAAGAATAAAATAATAATAATAATAATAATAATAATAATAATAATAATAATAATAATAATACTTGATGGTAATAAGTAAGAATCAAATTCCGGGCATGTTAAACATATAGGATTTTCCCATTTAGATTTGTAGGTGGATCAAGTAATTACAAATGGCAGATTGGCAATAAGCAAAAGAAGGTAAAGTCTAGAGCAAAGGCCAATTACTTCTCATAACTGAAACTGCATTCACCAAGGATTTGTCTTGGGAGTAGCTTTTTCTTTAACTTGTTTGCAAATGATATGAGGTTGGATGGAAGTAGTGAGTCACCAAACTTGGTAGATGAGACATTATTCAAGGCAATGGAAACCCAAGCAGATGGTGAGGAGAACTAGAAAAAAAATCTATCCAGACTAGCTGAACTGACAACCAAATAGTAAGTATGGTCCAGTTTAGGTAAGCAGAAAATGAGGCATGCTGGGCAAACATCCTAACTTTATGTTCTTACTAATGGAAGGAAATCGATTTAGAGTCCTCAATGAAAATATTGATTGAAAGTATGCAGCAGATGACTTTTTTGTGTCAGGAGCAATTTAAGAAACTGCAAGTCACTTCTGGTGTGAGAGAATTGGCTATCTACAAGGACGTTGCCCAGGGGACGCCCGGATGTTTTTGATGTTTTTACCATCCTTGTGGGAGTCTTCTCTCATGTCGCTGCATGGAGCTGGAGCTGATAGAGGGAGCTCATCCACGCTCTCCCAGGGTTGGATTCGAATTGGCAACCTTCAGGTCAGCAAACTAACCTTCAAGTCATCTGTCCTGCCACACAAAGGTTTAATCCACTGCGCCAACCAGGGGCTCCTAGCAGATGACTGAAAAAGTCAGATTCCATGTCCGGAATTATTAAGGAAGACCAGTACTGGGTTGTTGTATGTCTTTCGGGCTGTGTGGCCATGTTCCAGAAGCATTCTCTCCTGACGTTTCGCCCACATCTATGGCAGGCATCCTCAGAGGTTGTGAGGTATGGAGAAAACTGTTTTCTCCATACCTCACAACCTCTGAGGATGCCTGCCATAGATGTGGGCGAAACGTCAGGAGAGAATGCTTCTGGAACATGGCCACACAGCCCGAAAGACATACAACAACCCTGTGATCCCGGCCATGAAAGCCTTCGACAACACAAAGACCAGTACTGTTCATATCAAAAGACCTTATACAATCCAAAGTGCGTCATAATCAGAAAATTACAGATTTGTGTTATTAGGTGCCACAAGATAGTGATGCTGATAACTACAAGATTCTTAATGATAACTTAACAAATTCATGGAGAAGTCACAGTGGCTCTGTTGAGCCTCCAAGTTCAGAGACAGAATCCCCAAATTGCTATTTCTGTCACAGAGCAATGGTCTGCTTTCGTTACTTCTGGCCTTCCCATAAGTCTCTGACTAGCTACTGGGAAACAGGATGCTGGAATAGAAAGACCTCTGGTCTGATCCCACCAGGCTCTTGTGATGTTTATATTTTGTTCACCTTTCTCTTGCTCTGCCTCCCTCTGATTTGCTGGGAATCCTCTTCTGACAAATACTGGAAAGGGGAGCTTGCTTAGGCCCAGCGCAGTGGGATTGCTCGCTTTGGTCCTGAACCTTCTTCTATTTCAGGACAAAGGAAACAAGAGGATAAATGGAAGGATTGTGTCTTTGTGCACTTCTTGCCCTTGTGAGGATTGGGTGGGAGTGTATCAATCACAACTTTTAAATCAGAAATAATAAAAGAAGCATTAGAATGTCAGAGCTCCACGAAAAGTAAACTGATGGGAAATGAAACATTTGCTAAAACACATATCCCTGAAAACCTGTGCAGTTTGATCGGTCCATTTCATTACTCACTCCTTCCTGTCTAGACGGGGTAAGATCTGCAGAAATTGTGAAGGGGGGATATTTATCACCTTTTGTGTTAAATTTCTCAACCTTGATACGGTGGTAAAGTGCTTTAAAATCATGATCAGTCTTGAAAACAACCAAACGTACCCTTTCCCCCCCAACAGTGTAAGAAGATACTGTAGGCTGCTGAAAATGCTTTGAAATATTTCAAGTAACTGGAGCAAAAGAAACTCTTTCTGTGTGTACACACAGTCATAAAAAAACACTGGCACCTTGCATCCTCAGCCACACACATTTCATGGTCTGCTCTGAACTCTCTAATTAAATGCTAAGGCATTGCAAGGCAACTTTCAATTAAGGTTAGCATGCTCAGCATATCCAAAGCAAGAGATCCAAGGGTTATTTTAAATATGGGCATCTGAAATAAATGCTTAAAATGAGCCTAAGCTCTTCCCACTTCAATGGACAACAGTTGCAGAAAAAGAATTAGAATTCTTCATGATGTGCTACTAAACCTTCAAAAGTTCAGTGGCATGTTATGCAATCTTATGAATACTTACATGGGAGGAAATTCCACTGAACATACTGGGATGTTTGAGTAATCACTGACAGGACCACTGTAATAATAATGCCATTGAGTTCTTTCCCCAAACATGCTTACAAAGAACAAATACAGGGTAAATGAAACCTTTGTTGTTTATTTGTTCAGTGGCTTCCAACTCTTTGTGATCTCATGGGCCAGCCGATGCCTGAGCTTCCTGTCGGCCGTGGCCACCCCCAGTTCCTTCAAGGTCACCCCAGTCACTTCAAGGATACCATCCATCCATCTTGCCCTTGGTTGGCCCCCCTTCCTTTTTACTTCCATTTCCCCAGAATCATTCTCTTCTCTAAGCTGTCCTGTCTTCTCGTGATGTGGCCAGAAGCCTCTGGTAGCACAGTGGGTTAAACCCTTGTGCTGGCAGGACTGATGACTTGAAGGTTGGGTTGCTGACCTAAAGGTTTCCGGTTTGAATCTAACACGGAGAGAGCTCCGTCTATCAGTTCCAGCTCTATGTGGGGACATGAGAGAAGCCTCCCACAAGGATGGTAAAAACATCAAAACATCCGGGCGTCTCCTGGGCAACATACTTGCAGACAGCCAATTATCTCACATCAGAAGCGACTTGCAGTTTCTCAAGTCGCTCCTGAAATGAAAAAATTATGTGGCCAAAGGACTTCACCTTTGCCTCTAATATCCCTCCCTCCAGTGAGCAGTCGGGCATTCTTTCCTGGAGTATGGGCTGATTGGATCTTCTTGCGGTCCAAGGAGCTCTCAGGATTTTCCTCCAGCACCACAGTTCAAAAGCGTCTTTCTTCAATCGCTCAGCCTTCCTTATGGTCCAGGTCTCACATCCATAGGTTACTACGGGGAATACCATTGCTTTAACTATGTGGACCTTCATTGCCAGTGTAATGTTTCTACTCTTCACTATTTTATCGAGATTGGTCATTGCTCTCCTCCCAAGAAGTAAACGTCTTCTGATTTAGAAATATGATAATGTTCTTCAAATCCTGCCTAAATAATTCCTCAGATCTCAATGCAGTAAATTTCAGAATAGATCAGGTTCACCTATGATTTACTTCTCTAGTGTGGCTGATTAGTTGAAAATACAAATAAAAATGAATTCTCCATCTTAAAGGAATTTCACAAGGACAAAGAAGATGAATAATATTAGTCACTTTGCAGAGCAAAAATTACATGCAAATGATTACAAATATTTTCTATAGGCAGCATTTAAGCCAGACAAATTCAAGGTATTGTTCTGTTTTCACTTAATGCTGAAATGCTGAAAGTTTCTACTGGAAGTTGGATATAAACCAGATTTGGGGATCAGATGTATTTACATGGTATAATATTTTCCTGTTTAGCAAATATACATGATCTATCTAGAGCTGATGCATTTCTCCACAAATGGCTAACTTGATGGAAAAGGCTGGCACAAAAATAAAGGGTTATAAACTCCAATTCACAGAACTGGGCTCAGAGTCCAGCTGTTGTAAATCTGTGCATTTGGCTCATTGTATATTGCATATTTCTGATGGCTGTTACATATTAATTAAACAGTTGTAATTGTAGATCACCCAGAGCTTGGAAAGTTCCTTTAAAAATATTATTTAGAGGTCTAAAATTAAATAGTTCTTATAGTTAAATTTACTTGCCAATTTCTCAAAATTAATGATATGCATTACCTTGAAAAGAAACATCTGAATGTGGTTTGTGGTACAAAAAAAATCCCTTTCTGTGACTTCTTGTTGCTTCGACTACCACAACAGCACTTCAGTCAACACAGGGCACAGAACAAGGCATGACACAAGCCAGCACTGAACCATGCAATGTTTCACCGCTAACATTTAAGGAGATCGCATAACTAAAAAAGTAACATTTGAGAATTACTTTGCAGTGGGGTGAAGTTGAAGTGTAATCTAGAACCATCTTTAAAGGAAAAGGGATTCAACCTGAATATGAGGAAGAATATTCTGACCGTAAGAGCTGTTTAATAGTGGAATATGTGACTGTCTGGGAATGTGGTGGAGTCTCCTTCTTTGGAAGTTTTTAAACAGGGCCTGGATGACTTTCTTTTGGAAATGCTTTGATTATGTCTTCTTGCATAGAGAATGGGGTTATGCTAGATATCACTTGAAGTCTTTTCGAATTCTATGATCTTCACTATGGGGTGAAGAAAAAATTCCAGCCTCTGAGACAGTCCATATCATACTGTAGAATCAACCCGTGCCCTCTTTATTTGTTGTTCTGTTGGATGGACACTTCTAGAGAGAAAATTGTTTTGGGGCTAAATTTCCTTGCTTTAGTACTGAGAACATCCTTTGCCTGCTTTGGTACAAGTGGTATGTATTATTTAGATAACTGAAATGAAGTAGTTTGATAAGCAGTGGGGCTTTTGATTATCAAACACATTAGTGGATGATGAGAATTCTCATTTTTCATGAGGCATTTGTGCAAGGATGAAATCAATAAACAGCACTACTACCCTGAAGAAGTCACTCACAGGACTTCATCAGACAGTCGGGCAGAAAAGCAGGGGAAAGCAGAGACAAACATCTTAACCCATTCCCTTCCGTATTTCCCCATCTTCAGGGATGGGTAGCCATCCCACATACTTACTGTGTCTTTCCTCATCTTCTCCCCAGTTTCCCCATTTTTCTCTGTCAGGAGCTGTTTGACCCCTGATAGAGTTCTTCAGACTCTGTTGCCAAGCACTTGGGGAAATGGACTCCCACCGTAAGTGCCCTTACATCATCTGATGGCCTCCAGGGGACTCCCATGGAGCTCCATTTCCCAAGTTCATGGAAACAGATCCTGAAGACCATGGGATGGTCAATAGAATCCTAGAGGAATATCAGATGGCAATGCTTCCCAGTATAGTGGCATGAGCATTGGACTATCAACCTCATCAGACAGGCTACTGTGCTTGCTATATGCTGCTTGTACTCCCCTTTCACCATGGAGCCCATTACATGACACAGTTGGGCTCTGTGCTGAAAGAGGAGAGTAAGAGGTCTACTCTGCCACTGTGGCAACACAGGAAGCTTCTTGCATTGCCTTAGGAACAATGGAGGGAAACTGGGTGGTGATACTTTCCCAGTGGGATGGGGGTCAAGGTAATGGTAATTTATGGCAATTTGAGGCATGAAGCAAAATGGATTCCGCCAGGACCCTATGGATTCCATGGGTCTTTGTGATGAGGTCCTATGACTCTGGTTCAATTCCCCATTCAGCTGTGGAAGCCCACCTAGTAACCTTGGCTTAGTCACACAATTTCAGACCCAGAAAACCCTGTGATAGGATCTCCAGAAGTCAGAAACTATTTGAGGGCACACAACAGCAACCGCATCTACCCCAGTGCCACATATGGTTGTTTCCTCTTCTGTTTCTGCTTCTTCTGCTGCTTCCTTTTATTAATATAACAATTATTTATAGTCAAACTTTCAAGTCTCTTGAAAGAGTGTGTCTCAGTCCCATGTAAGATATTTGGTCAGAAATAAATATCTACCACAATCACCACTCTTTCCTCAACTCACCTATTTAGTCTCGAGGCTTGTGGGTTTCTGGTTGTCTGCTAACTTCCAGGCTCTGATGCATGAATTCATTTTATCAAAGGGCTTAACTTACCACCATTTCATGAACTCATGAAAGAAGAAAGAGGTGGGGGGAGAAAGAAAAGATCCAGTCAGTCTGAAAATAAGGAATATTCCTCTCTGGGTGGATATTGCAAGGCACATTTTTGCAATTTTTAATACCTCATGTTTATAAACCTCATAGCTCTGATGAAGGTTTCAAACATTTGCAATCCAATGTCAGAAGTCAAAGAAGAACACCAAATGTGAGCTGAAAATATTTCTGCTTACCTCCGGTTGTTTACTGCATTATTTCATACATAGTTTATTTTATGGATCCGGTGAGCTTGGAAAATTTTATATGATGGCTGGGAGATTCAGGAAGGTTTGGGAACATGCTACTTCAAAAGAAAATTCAAAAACAAACCCAGAATGTTACCTTTTGTTACTCGAGGTACGAGCCACCTGAGATCTGATATCATTAGATGATGTTTCAAAAGTGATGTTACAAGAGGTTGCCCCTTAGAAATGTCATTAAGCATAATACAGTAAGCATTGGCTAGGCTAATACAAAATGTGTATCTGTCTCCAAGGCCCCATTTACACTGCCATACAATCCAGTTTGAATTGCATTATAATGTTCAGTGTAGACTCAGGCCTTTTCTACACTGCCATATAAAATCCAGATCATCTGCTTTGAACTGGATTATAAGGCAATGTAGGAGAGGCCTTATATAATGCAGATTGAATCATGTTGAACTGGATTATATGAGACAACACTGCCAGTCAATTATATGGAAGTATAGATGGGGCCCAGGCTGCTTGTCAATTTATGGCAACTTCGTGAATTTCACTGGGTTTTCTTAACCAAGCCCTGCTCACAGATGTTTTTGCCAGCTCCTGGCTCTGAAATATAATAAACAGCACCTGGTATTTGTTCATGATCTCCTATCCAAGTACTACCTGGAACTGACCCTGCTTAGCTTCCAAGAAGTGATCTGATGCCTTTAGGTATTTAGGCCTTGTACAAAGTGCACTATCTATTTTCTTTCTGAAAGTGCACCAAGTTTAAGTAATTAGGAAAACAGATAAATGCGTATTTGTTCTTAGGACTGGATAAGATTCTGAGGCTTCTTCTACACTGTCATATAATCCAGATTATCAAATCTGATAATCCACGTTATCTGCTTTGAACTGGATTATATGAGTCTACATTGCCATATAATCCAATTTAAAGCAGATAATCTGGGTTATATGGCAGGGTAGAAAAGGCGTTAGAATCCTAGAGTTGGAAGAGACCACATGGGCCATCCAGTCCTACCCCCTGCCATGCAGAAAAAGCACATTCAAAGAACCACAAACCCTTTGTGAATTCCATTCCTCGATTAATTACACGATTAGGTCAGGTCAGGTCCCTGAGCCAAATTTGTTCATCTCCCCATAATTGGAAAGATGTAGGGAAGAAAGAGAACTTCTTCCCCGTCCCCAAGCTTACTTCATGCCCCTTTCCCAATTATTTCATTTTTCTACCCCAATCTCAGGCCTGTCATCTCAGGGTATGAGATTCCTAAGCAAGAATCGCTTCATGAAAAAAATATTTTTGTGATTGCCTTTGTCAATTTGAAATCTTCATAGTCATTTATGAGCATTTAAAATGTTATACAATCTTCAGCTTTCAAGATTTACTTGATTGATTGATTTACTTTCATTGTATTTACTTGATGCTCAATTACATCTTCATTCCTGGACAGACAAAATAAAATACAGCTATCTTGTAGTCTTTTGTCCTTAAACAAAACAGAAAGAAGATAACTTCTGTTGTTGTTGTTGTTGTTGTCCCAGTTGATTAGAAACCTTATTATTTCTGGCTCTGCATATGCCACAGTTGCATATAGTGAGAGGGCATTGTAAAATTTCCATAGTTTGAATTACATTTTATGAACAATTATAAATTCTATAGATGTTTTCATTGTACAGAAGACGTTATAATTCTGGCCTCATTTTCTGTCATAACAAACTCATGTGGGTTTAAATCTGTGACTTGCTCATGACCACCCACTGAGATTTATGATGCTATAGTCTCGTATTGGCTCTTTTCTTTTGCTGGCACAGCATGTTACACATTTTTGTTGGCCAAATATGTGAATTATCCTACATGGAACCATACAAAGTCTGGAGTACAATTTCAGCTAAATAGCTACCCTATGTCTTACAAGTTAATGATGTTTAGTAGTGTTACAGGGAGAGAAAGGGGGGATAGATGATAAGGGAATGTAAAGTAAAGAGATATTTAAACAAGTGTACAATATCCATGCAATGAAATTGTATTTTAAAAACTTTACCATAATATCTCAATTCATTCTCAACTACCACCAATACACATAACGTTGTCAAAACCTGGTCATACATAAAAATTCTTCCAAAGTTCAATAAATCAGCCTATTTGCATTACAACAGAAGTACAGCAGTAGGCCTAAAGATGTAATCTTTTTGTTTCCTACAACCTCATCAGATGGGGATAGACTTGACAGCATGCTCCACTTCGCCATCCTTTAAACACGGAGCCAGCCAGTTCCCATTACACGATGCACAGGTTCTTTCGGTGGGGTTCTGTGCTTAAAGGGGAGCATGCCACCACTGTCATGGCAATAGGGGAGTCTTCCCGTGTTCTGCCAGGCGGTCAAAGTGTCCCTCATGGGATGGTGACTTGGGTAAGTTGGGCGATGCGGGGCATGGGGCAACAGGTTGCCCACATCACCACAATGTGTGGCAATTCTGGCAACCTTTGGGATGTGATCATTATTCTTTCATTTCATTCAATTTTTATTTATTTTATTTTCCTGGAGTAGTCGCGGAGCGCTTGGGAAGTCCACACAGAGCCCTTAGGACACAGAGCACAGGTTGGGAGCCACTGGTCTTAGGTATGATCAGAACATACCTTCCATTTTTAAGAGAAGATCCTTAGTTTTATTAAAGTTGCAACCAATCAGGAACATTTACATTGAACTGAGCTTCTGAGCACATGGCATAAAACAGACATGCTTGAAGTACTTCAGAAATAAGTGAGTTCTTATTTTCTGGCAAACTATAATTAGAGTTGTGAACTTTCCATCCCACCCTTTCCACACTAAGTGATGCAATGAAGAACTACAAAAGCTGCAGTGACTTTGAGTTTATTAGCTAGGGTGGAACTGATGGCACTCCCTGCAATGGCCTAAGTGAGATGGGCTTGGAAGAAGAACTGCACATTTCCATCTAGCGAGGTCTGTGAGGTTTATTAGAGCAGAAGCAATATTGTTTTACAGTAATTTGAGATCTAACCTACTTCCTACCAGATAGAAATTAATGGAAAGATTTCCACTGGTTTCATTGGGAGTTAGATTTCAACACATTTTTATTTCTGCCTTCGAGAGGTCTGGTTATAATGGTAGACTTGTAAAAGGACCGTCAGACTCCCAGTCTTGTTTGCTTTAATGAACATCCCATCTGGAGGATTTTGTGTGTGTGTGATTGAAGACATGGCTTCTCAAAGGCATAAAATAGTTGTGATGAATACTCAGATGCTGTCATTTCCATCTGCCAGGCTCTACTAGGATAAACAAGGGCTCTCCTGATGGAGAACTTGGCAGAAGAATATGTCTAGTTCTCATATTTTAGTGAAGTGATGACTTGGGAAGACAGACATCATTACTAGGGTACTTTGCCCAGGCAGGGATATGTGCATTTGCTTGTAGGGAGAAACATTTACTTAGTGTATTCCTACAAAAGGTATATTCTATAAAATACACAAATAATAATAAAACACAATGTGAAAAATAAACCAAATCAAAGTCAGTCAACATGGCATAAATTTCAGGTAAAATGTGTAGTAATTTGCCCAACAAGGCTTCCGCCCTCTCTTTTTTTACCAGATGATAAAAGCCTTACAGAGCTTGAACTTAACTCAGTTTTATCTATGGCAAAAATATCCTGGTTTTGCTGCTTAAGGCATGACTCTCTTAAAATATAAATGTTCTAAACAATTCTCAGCTCTATCCAGAATAGGGGAAGGCCCCACTGAAAACTGCTGAATTCAGATGCACAAGGAATGAATCACTTTAAGAAATGAAACATATGTATGTATGAGAAAATGGATTTCAATTAAATTTTTATGAAATGAAGAACTAGAGGAAAATTTGAACCCAGTGTGATGTATAAATTTTGTACAGAATAAGTCCTGAAGTGTGGAACTTCTCCCTGTCCAGAATTCTTCTTGTCAGGGTCTGCAAAACCTGAGAAACACATTTTCCATCCATTTTTAGAATACTCTCATAATGCCTACTGCCATCGCTAGTAGACATTATGAGAATAAGAAGGCACATCACTATAGAAATGCACTCAGGCAACATCCTGTTTTCTAATACCTCAGTCTTGAGACCTCATCAGACAGGGCTTGGGAAGCATCCTAGGCTGCTTCCCAGCAATGGATGGGCACAGTGCCCATCCATTGCTGGACTTCAGGCTGAAATCCACCCACAACTGGAGTGGAAGTGTCGTATGATGCTCTCCTTCCAACATGGGAACCTGCTCATGTTGTGCTGGTGCCAATGGAACCAGCATGGATCCTTGCTACTCGGGTGACACTTCCCATGTGTGATTGTCAGGATGCCAGTAACAGCATTAAGAAATTGCTGCCCCGTGTCTTGGGAATTGAAACTGTAGTTAGTGTTTTGAGAATTGAAAGTAGAACCTGTGAGAATGTCTTCTGACCACAAAAGGGGGATAGTGTCTTGATATAAACCAGGGAGTGGGAGGGGAGATTTAGAACTGACTTCCTTTGAGTCTGGCGAGAAAGAAAAATAAGACTTTGTTTCCAGTGATCATCATTGTGAACTTGTCTTAATTCCAAAGACCTTCCAGATTCTGACAGTGATGGGGGAAGTGTCACAGTGAGAGAGTGGTGGGTGCGGCGATGGATTTACCCCACTGCTCCTCTGTTCACCTGGCTCATGTGATAAGGTTGTGAATCTCTTTAGTGCCTGATTCAGTTGTAAAACTAATGTAAAGGCAATGATATATCTGTGTTGGAACTTTCCACACTCCTTATGGTACAATAACATGGAGGATTGCCAAAGCTAAATAATTTTGAAGTTATTTTTGAAACTACACTATGACCCCCTTTTCTGTGAACTCAATTGCCATTGTTTTAGTTATTTAACTCATATGAATACCCCACATTCACTTGAATATGACCTCATTTTCTGGAAGCCTTGCTTTAACTCTTGCTTTTAATTAAGATCACATTTGCTTTACCCAAGCTCTATTAACTACTATCTAATTGACAAAACCCAGAATCCCATATGATGCAGCCATGCCAGTTGGAAGTGGAATCATAGAACTAGAAAGATGCAGTGTGAAAGGGCTCCAGATCCTGGAAGAAACAGATGCCAGTTATTGAAACAAATCATAGTTATTTTAGGAATGGTTTTAGGGAAAGAAATCTAAGTCCCAAATGCCCTGAACTGAATCACACACAAAGATAGATGCTCTAGCCCCAGAAATATTCAGTAAGAGCTAATGTAGTGATCCGATGTTGGATCTGAACCAGAGGGACTTGCAAGGACTTGGTCCTTGCTCATCACCTGGAGTTTTTTGTTTTTGTGTGATTCTTGGCAAATTGCATTCCCCCATTATCATGATCTCTGTTGAGGATTGTGTTGAGGATAAGATGAAGTAAAGCCTTGTACAGAGCTCCTTGGAGGAAGGGTGGAGTATTTTTGTGAATTGGAAGGAGCAGGATATATTGCTATCACTACCTGGAACTTTCCACAAATTCCAGTGGCCCTGGGAATTATCGGTATTTTGAAAGATTACCTCAACAAGAATACCACGCTTATTTAATACAGTTCTCCTTGTTGCTCCTGAATACATGAGAACATCACAAAATATAGCTGAATCATCTGATTCCCCAAAATAAGTGTTTGAAACATACATTTGGAGACAACTCAAGGGTTTGGCTAGGATCCCTAGCTCTGATTTGATGAGATGAGCTTGGAGAAAATAAACATTTTGCAAACACATTGTCATGAAATATAAATGGTGACCTGCCAAAATGGCCACTTGCAGCTTAAAAGAAAAATACGCAGAAAGGATCACTACATCCCGTTCTGACAATTTCAAAAGCTAACAGCTGTTAAACATACCAATTTGATGTTTTAAAATAATATTTTGATTTGTATATGGTAACAACCACATAATTTATTGAGGGAGTAGAGCATTCCTCATAGTAAAATCCTTATTGTATGTTGTTTTATGAATTGTTATAAGAAGGCAAGTTTGAGAGTGAATTTTGTGTGTGTGTGTGTGTACGTTCTAGTGTCCCAAATTATTTTTTGGCATTATCTACAACATGCTTTTTCTATCTTTCCATAGGTTTCTCTTTAATCCCTCAACATATGGAACAATCAAAAACAATCTTTTTTTTCCACATTTCCCTCAATTCTTTTTAGTGTTGTGGTGTTATAATGTCAAAATGGCACATTGCACTATAAAGGTATGACCAAAATTCACAAAGAGCTGTGCATTTGTGAATGTTTAATATTCATGATACCTTTGTTTATGTCCTATTTCACTATGTTTATCCCTATCTCACTAATGTGTTGAATTCAGAGTCATCGCATAACAATGTAACTATCATGGTTGCACGTTCATACATAACTACCCAAGTGAGTTCTATCAATTCTAAGTGGGAGGGTTAAAAATCCAGAAATAAGAAAAATTACCATTCAAAACATAGCCTCCACATTGTATCTCAATCCGAGTAGCCTAGATAGCTTTGCTAATAGGTTAAAATGTTGTTATTGAATGTGAAGTTACTGAATGCATCAATAGAGCAGCAGCTCAAAAAAGTAAGTTTTCAAAGCATTGATTAATAAGCTATTGAGTAGAGGAAGGCAAAGCCAAACCACTCAACAAATTGTGCCAGGGAAATCCTGTGATAGAATTGTCTTAAGGTTGTCATATGTCAAAAAAGAATTGAAGACACACAACAGAATGATAGCAAGATTATAAAATGTTTAGGCAAACATATGGGAGTCTATGCACAGCTGGTGATCATAATAAATAGACTATATAGAACCATCATATTCAAAGATAGTTTATCTCTGATGAACTCACTGCTTAAGTGGCATAGAGGGGCTGCTCAAGAATTGGGGAAGCCCTCAACATGGAGGGGGGGGGGTAACACGTTTACACTCTTTGGCCAATTCTTCTTCCTATTTATTACCATGGACTCAGGGACATAAAGGGAATGCTTACAAGAAGCAGAAATCCAGTAGTCACGCATTTCCAAAAATGGTTGATCAGTTATAGTGTCCCAGTGTGACTCCAGAATCACTCCAGAAAATTGTGTAAGATCACTCCAGGAGACAGATTACACTATAATTGGAAAAAAATCTGTTCCTAGTTTGAAAGTGCTTTTTCCAGTTTAATTGTGCAGTACTTACTTTAAAAGTAGTTGTTATACCCCAGAATCTTCATTTTTGTGGCTGAGGGTAGTACTATTAGTTTCTTCAGTCTAGGCACTCTGTTTGTAATTTTCCTTAATGAAAATATGCCATTTTAGACCAAAAAACAAATTTTGATAAACTTTTCCCATATTTTATGATACAACCAATTAGGAAATGACGTTTATAACCCAGGAACAAAAATCGTGTTACATAGTGTTATCTGTTTGACACTCAATAAAGTGCTAAAAATGGGAGCTAACAGCAGTGGTTGGCTGAACAAACGTCAGTGGTGGTCTCACATCCTTCACCTGAAGATGCTAATACAAGGTTAATACCTATAGAAGAGTCCTGATATATATTCATATAATTTCATTGAATATGGACTTCTTGGGGTGTCTATGGGCCCTTCTATGCTTCCCTAAAACCCAGAAGGAAGCACCTTAAAATAAGGAGCCCTAACTACCAGAATGGTTGTAGGGATTGACCTCCAGGACTGAGTCAATCCCCATAAGACCAGCACCTGGAAAGATCCAGACCTTAATTACCTAATTAATGCAGAGCAAACTGGGAAAACCAGTTTTCTCTGCATTAATTCACTTTTACCTGAGGTGTTGTTTGTATGCCTCAGGTAAAAGCAATACAGGTCACGCATTTTGGGCCTGGCTGGAATTTCTGGAATTTCTGGGACTTGGAGACCCATAGGTTGAGAACCACTGGTCTAACACATGTGACTAATAGCTGGAGCTGAGATACTTCTCCTTGCTTGAGTGTAGCAACTGCAAAATAGACTTCTTGTCATCTGACAAAAGACCTAAACACTGGAAGTTTTTCAGCCACAAATGAGGCTCCAACATCGTATGGCTATTTATCGTGCTCAATCCTCCAGCCGCAGCTTTTTTCCAAAAAGTGTTCAGTCTGTGTCCATATGGGGCAGTTTTATCAAGATCCATACATTCTTTGCTGGTGTTGTCAATGGAAACAAATATGGAGCCAATTTGCTGAGTGCAAACGTATGGTCAGGCTCAGCTGGGATAATTTATGCTAGCAGAGGTTGTCAGATCTGAAGCCAGCAGCAAACTTGAAAAGCCAAAAAAAGTAGGGGAGAGTGTCTTCTATTATGCAAAGTGCAGAAACATTTTGGCAATCTGAAGGATGTTCTAGGTGATTTGATAGCAGAAAGCCCATTACTCAAGTTGGAACAAAACCAATGCTTTGGGTTTAGATGCATCCAACTATCATCACTGCCTGGATTTAGGAGGCAGTCTTGAACTAGACCTGCTTGCTCCAAGAATGTCCCCTTTGCAAAATGCAAACTGCATTACCCAATTTCACATAGTTAATGAAAAAATGACCAAGATGGTCAAACTGTAAAGCAACCAAATATTACGTGGAAACTACAGCATAATGCAACTGTGAGTAATATAACCTCTGACAGAACTTTGCTTGACCTTACAGCTGTTTCAGGGGGAAGTCTGTCTGCATTTTATTTTGTTTCTCAACACATGTTGTGATGACAAAGAAGGGAGAAGATGCCCTCACCTTTGTGAAACCCACTATGGGCAAAAAAGAAGCACAGCAGGAAATAGGTGGATCTGGGATATTTTGAATTCTGAGTTCTTAATCTTTCCCTGTAACTATAAAGCTTCCTCTTTATAAAATAAAAACCAGCTTCTAAAATCTGTGTCAGATGAATGCTGGAATACTGCATCTAAGGATGTTTGGTCTGAATAACTAAAGCCCCATCTACACTTCCATATAATATCCAGATTATCTTCTTTGAACTGGATTATATGGCAGTGTAGACTCATATAGAGCCATGGTAGTGCAGCGGGTTAAACCACTAAACTGCAGAACTTGCTAACCAGAAGGTCAAGAGTTCAAATCTGCGGGACAGGGTGACCTCCCACTGTTAGCCCCAGCTTCTGCCAACCTAGCAGTTCAAAAACATGCAAATATGAGTAGATCGATAGGTACTGCTCCAGTGGGAAGGTAACGGTGCTCCATTCAGTCATGCAGGCCACATGACCTTGGAAGTGTCTACGAACAACACCTGCTCTTCAGCATAGAAATAGAGATGAGAACCAACCCCCAGAATTGGACACGACTAGACTTAATGTCAAGGGGAAACCTTTACCTTTACTTTAGACTCATATAATCTAGTTCAAAGCAGATAATGTGGGTTATTTGCTTTGATAATCTGGATTATATGGCAGTGTAGAAGGGGCCTAAGAGCCATTGTGTGGGGGGAAAGAACATTTAAGCATTCTTTTTCCAAACCTCTCTGCAAGTTGCACATCTCTTTCACACTACACAATTATAGTGCGATGATTCTGCTTTAACTGCCATGGCTGCTTCCTATGACAGCCTCCTGGGGTTTGATAGTCTGGTCCAAGGCAACAGAGGATAATTCTTAACTAAGCAATTACGAAGCTACGGAGATTCAGATTACAAATCAGAACAGGATCCCTCCAAATTTTTACTAATTGAAGCAGAGGGCATCCAAATCTCTGAAACAAATTATTATTCAAATTTCAGCTATTTTCACACCACTACTGCCAATCCTGGATTCCACAGGATGTTGCCATGACAGTTAAAGTGGAATCATAGCACTATAACTGTGTAGTGTGCAAAATGCTTGCAGCTGAGATCTGAGGAAGTTAACACAGGAAAAATAGATATCTGTAACATGATATAGATTTATTTCTTCCAGGTCCAGGAAATAATGCATCCAATTGAAATCATAATTCAGAGCTGCATTGCAATCCCCCCACCCCCACCCCCACCCCCACTGCCACGTGAATTGCCCTTTGCTGCGTGTAACATGGTTGTATAATTGTCTCTGTGGTTGCTATTGGAAATCTTATGTGTTAGGTGCTTTGAGTCTCCTTCAGGATAAGGAGTAGGGGGAGGAGGGGAAGATTTTGAGAGGGAAAAACATAGATTCCTTGTTATTTGTTGGGATTTGTTTCCAGGATAATTCATAGATGCTCCCATTAAATACTATGGTGTAGTAACATGGCTTCCCTTATATAAAATAGCAAAATCAAGGCTTGCTTTTGGAACTTTTTGAAAAATAATTTCAAGTCATAGTTGGTTAAATCTATGACTGTAAATCTATGGATCAGGTGGACCAACTGCAGCTTCTCACAAAGAGTGAAGGAAGAGTTTAAGTGTGGTTGCACTGCATTCCAACGCAGGACAGCAAAGGTGTGTTCAGGTCACGTCTGCCACACTTAAAACATCTGTCTGTCTCTGTGTTAATCTAAATAGGGAAGAGTCCCACTGACCAGGAATTCAAATAAACAGACAGGATGTTTTACTGTTGATCTGTTTAGCTAAACAACCACACGGAACATCCACCATTTTCTGGGAATTAAAGACAGGGAATGAGATTGTCCTATCGTTTCCTTTGACTCCTTTGTCCTAGATGCTGAGAGAAAGGCTGGTGCCAGAGAAGCCACAGGTGCAAGGGATAGGAGACTACTAACAAATATTTTTTGTATGATTTGTTTTTTAAAATTATTTCCCTTTTGTGTGTGTTTTGTGCATAAGTATAATTTTTGTTAAAATACTTTGAATGCACATTTTGGCATAAAGATAGCACATACATTTAAATAAGTAATTAAATAAATTTATATCTACTTATATTGAAATTCCAGGACCTTTGAGACTCTTTTCCTCATATACATTCTGTCCAGGCATCTGTTTGAAGTGTATGAAATAGGATACTTCTGTGTGTGCTCCAACTTCCTTTCCTTTAAATTAAAAACACAATTTTTAATGTGCCAGAAAACAGAAACACGAGGAAAGAGTAATTAAAATTAATTGTTACTAAGAGGTATAAAGGTAGAGCATTAGATTTCTCTTCACAAGGTCTGGTATTAATTATGTTATTAATATGTAATTCGTAGTTCTTTGGTTAGTTAGTGTTAATGCCAGTTGATGAATGGCATATTTTTGTCCCTTATTATGTGAGACTTAATCTCCCAAACAATTAATAAACCAATCAACAAATAATGACTGAGAAAGACAAATGCATATGATAAGAGATTGGACTGGATTGCTTTTATAGTCTCTTCCAACTCTATGATTCTGTTGCAAGAGACACACAAGGGTCCAGGAATAGAAGCAGTTATTGTAAAAAGACATATAAAAAGCATATAAAAATCAGGAATAAGAAAGGAAGATATATAATCCAAAAGGGTTTCAAAAAAGATAAGAATCAAACAATAATCCAAATGTCTCATAAAGTTCCAAGGGTGACAAAGTCCAGGAACAGCCAGGAATCACAGATACAGCATAAGTCCACAATCAGGAAGTTATAACTAGTAAGACTTGAACAGGAGTACATGAACAGGAACATAGAAAACTTCAAGGATATTTAAATCCAAAATCACAGCTTGACTTGAATCAGGAACAAGAGAATTCAGGCTTAGCTTCTCACTCTAACACAGCATTGCCTGAACTGACCTTAAGGTAAGCAACTTGTTGGTTAATAGACACCCATGAAAGCATTCCATTTCCCATGAATTTCTTTCCCAATTTTCCCACGTAATCTCTCTGAACGACATGATCTATTTTCGGTTCTCATTTGTAAACAAAGACTTTTGTTGATTTCCGTAGCTGCAGATGGGTTCCTAGGAGAACCCTCCTTATCACTCAGCTCTTCCCTCGATTCCTTATCTGCTGTTGATACTTCTGACTCCCCTGAATGCCCTTGAGGCCCTGCACTTTCTGAGCCGGTATTCTCACAGAGAGAACCACCATTTCCCAGACTTGAGGGCCCATCACTTTGTGCCACAGGAAAATTCATAATCCTCTCTGAATCATCCACAGGAAAACTCACATTCCTCTCTAAATCATCAATTAAATCATCAGCCTCTGGTGACATCTATAACAGATTCTATTATTTCATATGCCCCCTCTGAGAGCACGAAATCCCTATATTTTATAGTGGTAATCCTTCTCCTCTCTGCCCAGGATGTGAATATGTCTGTCCATCTATGTGAATATGGCTATCCATATCTTCACAGTAACCAATGGCTATGACTTTGCTTCATTTGCTAACTGAACAGACTATCTCATCAAACAGGTGATTTTTCCCATCTTAGTGCACTGTTGGGACAGAGTCAATTGGAGCCCATCAAAAAACACAGGGCTACTCCTGGCAGGGCTCCGTTGGGCTCCATCCTGGAAGGAGTTGGGTGACTAGAAGAAGCTGGGGACAGCATGTAAGGAAGCTGGGGAGTTGGAATGTTACAGTATAACAAGTTGTTCTCCTTTCATTTGCTACCTGAACTAAGAATGCATGCTTCAGCTGATGGTGACACTTGCATCAATATCTCAACAAAACGAATTTAACTTCTTGAAGAAACATGGGCAGAGTAATCCAGTCTTTGATCTGGGAGAACTCTAGCCTTTGAGATATGCTTTGATCTGCCATATTAGAGCCAACTGGGCCACAGCAAAGGCACAGCATTGAGTTTGCTCCTTTCCTTCCTCCCTAGTAGGTATTTTTTTCTTTTTTAAACAAATACAGGTAGTCCCCAAGTTATGAACAAGATAGGTTCTGTAGGTCTAAATTTGTTTGTAAGTAAAAACAGGTACATATCTCTGCACCTGTTCAGAAGATTTCACCCTCACTTTCTGTCCCTGTGATAATTGTATTTTGAAAAATGGGCTTGTTGTGGAAGCAAGAATTGGTGATAAACCTTTAGTGGAGACACCTTTTCCCCATGATAACTCTTTCAGAAGGGAATTTCCCTTCTTAGGGATAGATTTCTCTCACTTCCTGTTGTCTCACTTCCGTTCTTAACGTTGTGTCATTTGTAAGCCGGATATTTGTAACTTGGGGACTGTTTGCACTCTCCTATTGAAATCAACACAAGAAATCAACCTCTATCTAACTTGGTTTATCAGCCAGTTTGCAGATGCATAGAGTTGTAGAGTGAAGGAGTCAAGAGCATTGTGAATCCTTTGAATTCATAGCTTCTCTTCTGGAACCCAACCCTAGGAGTTGCAGCACAGGGGAGAGAGCTTTGGAAATGTCAGCCAGGGAATTATGTTCTGGTATCTCTGATCAAACTGAAAATCCCAGGAGAATTACATAAGACACAGCCATGGAAGCTGAAATCATTTTAGTGCAATGCCTCTATAGTCTGAAAGAGGCCCTGGCCTGGCTGGTACCTACTGACATTCTGCCTTAGACACAATTCTTCCATGTTGGTATTCTGGCATTGGAAAAAGAGACCAGCAATGGAGAGTTTCATGGGGGAAGAAGGATCTGAGGATAGATGTCCTCTCCAAAGGTGGACTTCTGTTTCCAATTCTTATGAGGTTGATTCACACAAACCCTAGCCCAACAAATGGTGTTGTTTTACATACAGTCATGTTGCTGATTCTCACAAACACCTCCAAATAAAGTAGAAAAAATTGCCAATCCCTGTATTATAGGAAATGAGCTGAAATCAAGACCAAGCATTGTTGGAAATTGCTGGTAGAAAAAAGATGACTGGAAACATGGTAGGAAACCTCAATAGAAGGATAAGGAATAGTGTAATCTCTTTTCTAATGGACGAAATGACAAGCACAATAGGTTCTGTGAGTTCATAGGAGAGATTAGATTAGAATCAAGGATTTTCTGCTCCATAGCTCAGGGCAAAATCCTTTACTCAAATGTTCAATGTGGATTATTTCTAAAGAAGCACATTTAGCTTTCTGTTGCAGATTTGTTGGCATTGGGCACCAACTATACACACACACACACACACACACACACACTTTTGAACTTAATGGGTGCCTTTGCAGTACCACTGGGACATTTTCAGTGGCTTTCAGACTGGATGTCTAAGTCTTCTGGTGACTCATTTTTCTACACTCCAATGCCACTGTCTGATGGTGAATGTTGCAGACAACCTACGTTTGTTTAATGAAGAGGCCAACTTCTATTTTGGCTGTTGTCAAGCTGTCTTGCCAAATACATGCAGAATATTCATAACATGGGGTTAAATATTCTCATTCAGCATTTTTACTGAAAAATTAGTCATCAGTAAAGTAAAAAAAGAACTCTAGCACCAAAGAAGAAGATGGCTCACCATATTATTGTTGCAGTTGTTCCTGATGTGGTACATATAGTTTCCCTAGATGAGGGGACTTGGGTTCCATATTACTGTACATGCTAATATGTAGCAGGGACAATGTACAGCTGCATTAATTCTTAGCACTTTGATATGACGGCATCCCTGCGTTCACATTACTCGATGTAACTTGTGCATACTGGTAGGTTAGTCTGGTGTAAATCTGACCCAGAGCAACCCCTGGTGCAGCACATATATCAATCAATAAAATGGGTGAACGGCCATTGAGTACTAAGGCATGGTCTCTGAAAATGATCCTATGGTTAAAAACAATAGTATTCAAATTGGGAACAGGTTTACTACATTTCCTCTCCTACAAAGCCTCCAAACACTTTTGGATGAGGAGGATTGAACAGAAAGTGGCCTCAGTTGGACTATCCGCATCCCTTTTGCTCATTTTGGCATTCAAAATGGCACAAGAATCCCTGAAGCAAAGGTTGCGGGACATTGCCCTGGGAGAGCTTAGAGCTTGCTCAAATTCACCATGTTCCCCCAGAATCTTCAACTTGCCATAGAGAGCCATTTAAGACATGAAGATACCTTAAAAGTCTTACAGTGATCAAATATTACAGAATCTTTACAAAGGTGAGATTACAGTGTTCCCTCACTAGTTCGCGGTTCACTTTTCGCGGTTTTTCAATAAACTCTAAAAGAATATTATATATAATAAAAAATTACAATTTACAGCCTAAGGAAGGGAGGAAGGAGAAGCCAAAGAGAGAGAAAAGGAGCCCAAGCTGCAACGGGAGGAGGAGGAGGAGATTTATCAACACACGATTGGTTGATAAAAATAGTGTATAACTATTAAAATAATATATAATTATTAAAATAAATATAGTGTCCTTACTTTGCGGATTTTCATTTATTGCGGGTGGTCCTGGAACGTAACCCTCATGATAAGTGAGGGAACACTGTAAACATACTTCTCTCAAAACTGCTAAGAGGCAGGTTGTCTGGAACTCCTTACTCCCAAAGACTATGCCCCTGTGAAGGAAATGATTTTATTGAAGTGCCACTATTACATAATGCAATGTAGCCAACTTTTATATTCAATTTTGTCTCGCATGACCAGCCACCCCTGCAGAGGATTGTTAGATATCTTTTAGAAGACAAGTGCGACAGGGTGACCCTCATAGTGGCAAAATTCCTCGCAGTGGCAACAAGGCTGAGAAAGAAACTAATCTCGGATAGGGGTATTACTTGAAATCGTGTATATTAATTTTGAACAATAAGACGGGAGAATTTATTAACGACTGTTTGTTCACTGATGGGTCTATGGACTGTAATAAATATTGTTGTTTATATATGCTAAATATGTCCAGATACTGAGACCACTTTGATCTCCCTTCCTTCTTACTGATTGTGCCAGTGCCCCATTCTGACATGTAACAGATGCAGCTGCAATGGCCATGTGCTTGGACAGAGCCTTATGGCTAATAGTGAGTGTCTGTGGCAGTAGTGACATGGAAACAAGTTGATCTGTGCAGAAAAAGTGTGATGACAATGGTGTCTGTCTGAACAAAGAATTTGTCTGAGACAGACACAGTCCAGTTATCCAGACTGCCTCAAGCCCAGGGGTGACCTAAAACAGTGGTTCTCAACCTGGGGTCCCCAGATGGTTTTGGTCTACAACTCCCAGAAATCCCAGCCAGTTTACCAGTTGTTGGGATTTCTGAGAGTTGAAGGCCAAAAACATCTGGGGATTCCAGGTTGAGAACCACTGACCTAGACTTTCAGACATAGAAGCCATTGAGTACTCAATGGCTTCTATGTCTGAATAGACTAATACAGACTCGAGCTATAAATGACTTACATCCATTCTGTGCTTGCTTATATCTTCAAGTCATCTGTTGACATAGCACTCTCACAAATTTTACAGGGGTTTCTCGGGCAAAGAATATTTAAATGTGTTGTCGAAGGCTTTCCTCTGAAAGATAACCTACAGCACTTAGTATTTCCTTGGCTGCCCCACCACCATCACCAGGGCTGACCTTGCTTAGACTGTGAGATCAGATGAGATATGATGTTTCAGAGTATTTACATCCCATTGTTGCCCATTTCTAGATTACTGAATTAAACCAGATGTTCTTTAGATTGTGCCCATCATAAAAATAATGATAATTCCATCATAATAACTGTGTTTAGAGTAAAGATGTGAAGCATATTGGTTTTCCACTCAGCTTTGGTGGTTACACCACAGGATGAAAGATTGTTAGCAGCTAATTCCAATTTCCCTCAGAATGGCTGCATCTAACTGAATAAATTGCCAGTGATGGTGACTTGACATTTATGCGATTTTGCTTTTCTTAAAACTGAAAGACATTCTCATGACCTCTAAGTGTTATGCCATAGCCGCACAAGGTAAATAATATTATATGGAGACTTTCTTTTTCAGAGGCCTCATTTCCTCCTCATAAATGCTTTCAAGTTACTGGATGTGTTTGGAAAATAAAGTAGGATGGTTGGGGAATGCCCACATGCACCGTAACATTTTCCTTCATTTTTTTTTCTAATGAAAGAAACATCCCATCGTCAATCATTCCACTGTTTGTCACCAAAAGAGACAGAGATTAGGGGGTGGATCAAACAGGGCTGAGAACATTTCTGGAGTGTTTTTGTTCTGGCAAGTGCATCACAAACACACTCCTTGTAACACACTCCTGGTTTGGCTGGTACCTCAGCCACATGGATCATGAGCTCTCAAACCATCACCACTGGTTTGCAGAAGGAAAGTTCTCTGGGACATTTCACCACACCTTTTCAAAGGGGTCATATACATCTTCAGTGACGTTCCAATGCTTACACATGTATGTCTATCTTCCATTAGTCTTCCAATCATTCCCTGCAAACCCACAGTAGACAAACAGGATCACTGTAACATCACCACCATGTCAGTAGTCTGATCAACTATTTTACCATGTTAACTTTGGATCTTCAAGGAGAATAGACCAATCGTCGTTGTCTCACTCGCTCAGTCGGTGTTGACTCTTCGTGACCTCCTGGACCAGTCCACGCCAGAGCTCCCTGTCGGCCGTCACTGCCCCCAGTTCCTTCAAGGTCAAGCCAATCACTTCAAGGATACCGTCCATCCATCTTGCCCTTGGTCGGCCTCTCTTCCTTTTTCCTTCCATTTTCCCCAGCATCGTGATCTTTTCCAAGCTTTCCTGTCTTCTCATGATGTGGCCAAAATACTTCATCTTTGCCTCTAATATCCTTCCCTCCAGTGAGCAGCCGGGCATTATTTCCTGGAGGATGGACTGGTTGGATCTTCTTGCGGTCCAAGGCACTCTCAGGATTTTCCTCCAGCACCAGAGTTCAAAAGTGTCTAGAATAGACCAATAGACAAGCCTAATTCTCCAGAGGAATAAGCATCTTTTCAATCAAAAACTGCAAGTGCATTTTACAAAGTTTTTAAAGTCCTATAGAATCTTTGTAGCGTTGGAAGGGGCCTCAAGATCTCTAGTTCAACTTCGTATTGCTGCAGGAATCCATGTCTAAAGGGTCTCTGCCAGATCCAACCTGTGTTTAAAACACGTTCATGAAAGAAAATCCATGTGACTGTAAATAACACATGTCTTACTATGTTCAGTTATTAGGATTTTATTCCATGAACTTATGGAAGAGGAGGTTGAGCCTCGGGCTGAGGAGAGATCAGGAAGAGGGGGTAGATATTGCGATGCAAGCAATGTTTATGGTTCTTGGCCCCTGACTCAGCAGAAGGGAGACCAGAATAATTGCAGATGACTAATTTCCTTGTGGGTGCTTCAAAGATAAGAAAGGAAGAGCCTCAAGTTGCTAAGTATTCAGTAGAATTTGTAGACCCTTAAGTCTGTCTGTGTTTCCCATAATGCAGATTCAGGACTTACATTCCTGGAACTGTTAGTTCCATTAAATGCCTTTCCATGGGGCATTTCACACTTCATTACCAAATAGGGAGAAAGGATCAAAGGACACCACCTTTGCCATTGCCCCTCGCAGAATGAGAGAGGATGGCATGCCCAAGGTCACGCAGAGGGTTTCTTTGACTATGCAGGGATTTACACCCTGGTCTCCTGGAATCCTTGTCAGAAAAACATTAAGAGGTTTGGGGAAAATGATTTCATACCTCCAAAGACAGAGAAACAGTGTAAGACTGTGAAGGATGTCATCAGCAAGGGGATACTTAGATTATGGTTTTTACTTTCCCACCTAACACAATGAAGTGCCTCAAGTGCAATAAACTTTATACTGGATTTCAGGCCAGTTTAGATCTACAGTGACAACCTGAAGGTGGGAAACAGATCAGATTAAGTGGTAAATTGGATTCAACAGAAAACAGTAAGAGAAAGAAAACAATACAGTATGACCCTCCCACCTTAACATATGGCATGCCCCCTCCAAAAACCTGGATACCTGAAATCATGGAGAATTGTAATACCTATAACTTTATTATACTTGGGAAACATATTACAAAAATGCACTGGCGGAAACCAGTCATTTCTGAGAGAAATGTTTCGTGGAGCATAGGTAAGTGAAACCATGAATATCGAATCTGTTGATAAGAGGGTTATACTGAAATTTTTAAAATACTAAAGAGAGCAACTTAAAAAAGCAACACACATTCTGCTTGATTTATCTTATCATGTGATCCAATGGCCAATGTCATATTAACAACAACAACAACAACAACAACAACAACAACTTTGTTTTTGTATCCCGCCTCCATCTCCCTGAAGGGATTCGGGATGGCTTACATTAGGGAGAAGCCCAAACAACATAGTTAAAGTGTAACACATTAAAATTCATAAACAGCATCATAAAACAATATAAAACAACAAGGACAACACAAAGTATAAAACAGCCATCAAACAACAATCAGTGACCTGAAATAGCAAACAATTTCTGGGCTCGGGCTAACATTCAAGGGCAACCTGAACAAAAGGCCTCATCAGACAGGCTGATTTGTCCATCATACACCACTTGTTCTCCACTTTTGACACAGAGCCCATTATATGACACACAGGAACTTCCATCCATGCTGAAAGAGGAGACGAAACAGCATATGGGAGGCTTCCCATGCTGCCGTAGGTAGTGCAGTAGGTTAAACCCTTGTGCCAGCAGGACTGATGACTTGAAGGTTGGGTTGCTGACCTGAAGGTTGCCGGTTCGAATCCAACCCGGGGTGAGCCTCCAGTGGCCTAGGGGATAAAAGCCTTGTGACTTGAAGGTTGGGTTGCTGACCTGAAGGTTGCCGGTTCGAATCCAACCCGGGGTGAGCCTCCGGTGGCCTAGGGGATAAAAGCCTCGTGACTTGAAGGTTGGGTTGCTGACCTGAAAGCTGCCAGGTTCGAATCTCACCCGGGGAGTGTTTGGATGAGCTCCCTCTATCAGCTCCAGCTCCATGCGGGGACATGAGAGAAGCCTCCCACAAGGATGGTAAAACATCAAAACATCTGGGCGTCCCCTGGGCAACATCCTTGCAGACGGCCAATTCTCTCACTCCAGAAGCAACTCAGGTTGCTCCTGACACGAAAAAAAAAAAGCTCCATGTGGGGGCATGAGAGAAGCCTTCCACAAAAACATCAAAACATCCGGGTGTCCCCCGGGCAACGTCTTTGCAGACGGCCAATTCTTTCACACCAGAAGCGACTTGCAGTTTCTCAAGTTCCACCTGGCATGAAAAAAATCACGGATGACATTAATTAATCTTAATAATTAAACGAGGAAGAGAAAAGCTTGTTTTCTGCTGTCCCAGATATTAAAATATGGAGCAACAGATTGAAACCAAAGGAAAAGAGATTCCACCTAAACGTTTGGAAGCACTTCCTGGTGGTAAGAGCTATTCAGTAATGGAATGTGCTGCTGCCTCAGAGTGTAATGGAATCTCCTTCTCTGGGGTTTTTAAAGTAGAATCTGTTGCCATCTAT
This sequence comes from Anolis carolinensis, assembly GCF_035594765.1. Classification (NCBI taxonomy): domain Eukaryota; kingdom Metazoa; phylum Chordata; class Lepidosauria; order Squamata; family Anolidae; genus Anolis; species Anolis carolinensis. The sequence goes on along the minus strand of NC_085841.1, from coordinate 179,122,157 downwards.
TGTGCTTTGATAATATATTCCTGTGGGGCAGTATGGTGTTAGATTAGATGACTCTTGTGGTCTCTTCTATCTCAATTTCTATCAGTCTATGATTCCATGAATTAAATTATCTGATTTACCAGTAGTAATCCAGACTGCTATTGGCAGCACAGATTATCAATTCAGATTACACCCTGTACCTCTTCAATGGAAAGATCCAATGTGTGTTTCTTTAAAGGCTCTGAGGAACTGATTTTGCATAATAAACCTGATACAAGGTATAATAAGAGTTAGCTTGGCTTTGCCTTTCTGCTGCTGAAAAAACATGATGAGATTAACTGTTACCTGCATATTGATTCTTTCTGTAGAGTTCTAAGAAAAACACCAGCTTCGCCGATGATAAACTGTTTGGTGAAACGTCTTTCCTAAATAGGGTGACACACTGGATTTCATTTGCTTTATATGAAAGAGCACTGGATATTTAAAGTGCCTGTAGAATTTATTTTGTTTACAAAAGCAATGTATATAAAGCAAACATATCATTCTAGTTGTCAGAAAACACATTTTCCCTATGGGAAATGCCTCTCAATTTGTCTACAATCCTTACTTCCCTTCCTCACCACAATGTTGCTCTCAGTTTGCATCCAACTGCAGCTACAAACCCTATGCTCTTTCTCTGAAATAAAATCTGGGTCAGATCAGATATTGACGGAAATGCATTTTCCCTGCAAAGTGCAATAAATTCAACCCCCCCCCCCCAATTATGGCATTTTTTTCAAAATTTTAAAAATTAACAGCCAGTTACAAATCAAAACACATAAATGCAAAATATGCATTGGAGGAACAGCAAGTGTTGTGACTGGCAGTTTGCACCATTTGAAGAAGTGCCTTTTTAAAAATATGCATTGCCAAATTGCCAAATTTCCAATCTTTGTGTGATTTTCCAAATTTTGCATAAAAACATGTTCGTGTTAATTTGCTTTTTACATAGAAAGGTCCTAAACTGTGAATTGTCTTCAAAAATTGTGCAGTGTTTAAGAAATTTCTCACAGCAGAAATCAATTGCTAAATCACTGATTGATTTCTATTCCTAAAAGGGCAAGATTAAAATGTTATTGCCTAATGACTTTCTTGTTCGTTGTGTTTTCAAAGCAGTTAATTCTGAATGTGTTTCTACCTGGTTCTTTAACCAATATATTGAACTGGTAAGTGGAATTGGATCTGGTTTTCTTTCTTAGCATCCGGTCAACTTCATAGCAGAAACATATTTAAGGAGTTATCTGTTTCTTTATGTCTATGAGCATGGAAACCCACATTTGTTGTTGTATTGTTGTGTGTATTCAGGTCATCCTCAACTTATGACAACTGCAAAATGACCCTATCACAGGCTTTTCTGGGTGTGAGTGCACGTGACTCACCAAAGGCCACACAGTGAGTTTTCATCACTGAGAGGGAATTGAACTCTGATCTCCAGAGTTGTAGTTCAATGCTCAAATCACTACATCACACAGGCTCTTACGTATCTAAGACATAAAAGCGATTAGAAATCTGGTAGTAATTATGGTATTACTCTCTCTGAGTATCTTGTGATTAGCCCTACTTCACAATTTAGATATACCAGATTATGACAAATTACAAAATGTGACAATAATACTAACACCATTAGGTACAATCACTGTCTTCTGTCTTGCAATTGTAGGCCGTTGGCTGTTTCAGAGCTCATCCAGACAAGCCCAAAACATGGGACTGTTTCGCTTTTTACTGAAGGCATCCAAATGACGCCTCGAGTAAAAGTGAATCAATATGGAATAAACCAAGGTTTCCCTGGTTTTCTCTATATGAATTAAATACCTCATTAGATCTGGGCCTTTCTGTAAGGCCTGGGTCTACTGAGGTATTGGACCTGTGGAGACTGACTCCCAGGACACGTCACGTATTTCCCAGGGGTCAATACACACAGCCACCCCCACCCCCAATTTAGATCTTTAAACTTACTTTAAAAGGTCCCTAGCAGTCATGAAGTCTCTCCTTGTATCCTCCTGGCGTGAGAAAAGAACATGTGAGGAGATTGGGGGGGGGGGGACAAGGAGGGATTTTCATCCTCACCCCTACCATCTCCTCAAGAGTCATTTTCTCGCACCAGGAGGATGCAAGGAGAGGCTTCATGGCTGCTAGGGACCTTTTAAAGTAAGTTTATGGGGTAAACCGGGGGCTTCGTGGTAGTTTCATGCTATCCTGATTTTAATTGGGATAGCATGTAGCCACTCCAGGAGGGAAATCCCATGGTTTTGGGAGGAGGTGGAAACTAGAATCCATGCTGAAGCTAATCATTTTAACTCACTTCGGCATAGGTTTTAGTCATATCTGAAAGCACCATCAAAGACTATGATGTGGCAGTGACAGGTGGAAATGGCCTGCAACTGATGTGATCAGTCTTGTAATTTGGTAATTCCAAATGTCAGCATACAGATTTAAACATACATATAGTGAAGTACAGTCAGCTCTCAAAAACTTCCCAACTCGCCAACTCTCCAAATCTCCAATTTACCAGCCTGTCAAACTACTTATAATCTTGCCAACCAACATACCATCCTCCATGAAAAAACACAAATAAAAAAAAACATTTTTTCCTGATAGAACACCTATCTAGGAATCACTGGGTCCTCTGGCACAGCTCTATGATTCATATCTGGCAGAAATTGACCATAGAGTCACGCTGGAGGTTGGATTGTCCAAGTGGCCTCTTCCAACTCTATTATTCTTTCATTCTAAGATTCCTGGAGAAAATACATAAATCAAATACATAAATAATCAAATCTGAAAAAAAAACTTTCAAATGTGGAGAACTGACTGTAGTTCTTTTTGCCTTATTCAGGCATTCTGCATCTGCATCTCATGGGGAGCCCACACAATTAGAGACGCTTCCCTTCTGCAAATATTTATCCCCAACTTATACAAGGCAACAAGGGAGGAGACGGGGAGGCTGCTCCACTTCACTCTCCCACCTCTTAATAATAATAATAATAATAAAACTTTATTTATACCCCGCCACCATCTCCCCAACGGGGACTCGGGGCGGCTTACATGGGGCCATGCCCAGACACCATACAATATAACAAAATAAAACAACATATCATAACACAATATAACAGTGCAAAAATAATCATATACATTACAGCACAAATCAGAGAAAACAGTAAAAAACAGGGCGGGCCACATGAACACTTAATTAAAAACTCGGGAGAGAGAGACATAGGAATAGGGGGAAACAGGGAAATAAAATGGTGGAGCAGTCTAAAGGATAAAAACCAAGGGGAATGGCCAGAGCAATATATTACATTTACTCCCCAAAGGCACATCGGAAAAGCCATGTTTTTAGATCTTTCTTAAAGGCTAACAAGGTGGGGGCTTGCCTAATCTCAGTGGGCAATGAATTCCACAGTCGGGGGGCCACAGCAGAAAAAGCCCTCTCCCTCGTTCCCACAAGACGGGCCTGGGACAGAGGCAGTGGCGAAAGGAAGGCCTCCCCGGATGAACGAAGGGAACGAGCAGGGTTCTTGAGGCAATTGTGACCACCACCCCCCCAAATGCCTAAGTAGATCTGAATCAGATGAAGAATCAGGGGCAATTTGTTAAAATGTAGACGGCAATGTTTTCAAAGCTGTTTATAGCCTCAGGCACTTTCATTTTTATTGGCCCTTTAAGAACATGATGTGCAGAGTAGCACACCACTTATTGACACACAACATTGGCTAAAGCCCATTTTCATTTAACTTGCTTTAAAAAGTGAAATTCCAGATGGCATTGCTTCTCCACTTGCCGGCGTGGAAGGTTTCTACAGCCATACAAGTGTAAGAATTAGTCTTGCTGTGCTGAAACCCATCTTCCATATGCTAAACATATGTTTCCACAGTGGCAAAACAAAAGATTCCGCACAGTTTTCCTAAAGGTGTGAAGATGACACCATCCTCTTTTGCTTGTCTCCATCATCTGGTATTCAGAGGTATGCTAGAAGTATTGGGTACAAAGAGCAAGCTACTTGATTAAAACACACACCAAATTCTAGGGCAGTGGTTCTCAGCCTGGGTTTCCCAAATGCTTTTGGCCTACAACTCTCAGAAATCCCAGCCAGTTTACCAGCTGTTAGGATTTCTGGGAGTTGAAGGCCAAAAACATCTGGGGATCCCAGGTTGAGAACCACTGCTCTAGGGCATACCTCAACTCACAAGCGCAATGTGAACCATGAACACTTCCTTGACTCTCATGGGATGACATCATTTGATGTAAGCACAGTGGCCTACCTGACAGAAAGATCAAAAGCACTAGATAGGATAAAAAGCACAGCTGTTAGGATTTCTGGGAGTTGAAGGCCAAAACATCTGGGAACCCACAGGTTGAGAACCACTGATGTAGAGTGTAGAGGGACATAGCTGGCATAGGATGGCATTTATCACCTTGGAAAAAGATAACGCAAATGTACGTATGTTGTTGACAATATCATTGACCTCTGTGATATTGCTCCCATAGCAGCTGCTAGTTTAAGTCAATTGTTAAAGAGGGAATCCTCATTTCTAATATAATGTGCATATTGTGCAGTTGTTAAACGTCTACAAATTGACTTGGACTTGTGGTAACTCTCTCCTAGGGTTTTCCTGGCAAGATCTATGTAAAGGAGCTTTATCGTTCTCTTCCTTATAGACTGAGAGAGTGACTGGCTGAGTAGCGATCTTCCAAAGTACAACACTCAAACCACAAAAAGCATGTTGGCTACCCATGTTTCCTAAGTTATTGGATTTCATAAGCATTTTGATTTAGTATACATCATTCCAAACCAAAGTGTTGGATAGATTTAAAGTCTAGTCCAAGTACTTTAGAAGACAGCCTTGTGTTGCACTGTTTATTGATCAGCCTGTGCCATCTTAAAGAAAGGCAGAAAATATGCTGTGATAGTCATTGTAAGTATTTCACAATGTTGTCAATTTAATTCTTTTAGTTCCTCCTCCTCCTCTAAAACAATAAACAAAATCTAACATTTTCTCTCCCAAGAAGGGTGCAAGCAAATAGATAATTTGTTTAGCATGTATTTCTAACTTTTTTAAAAGAAAGATTTCTTGATTTTATAACAGCTACTTATTTACCAGTGTCACAGTGCATGACTTTCCTCACCCATGCGTGTTGAATTTATATGCATTGTTTTGTAATTCTCTGAACTAAAATGGTGTCCTTGGTTCTATTTGCTTATGGATCAAGGAAGGAAGAGCAGCAAATGGTTGGATAAATTTCCCCCTTTCCTTTGTGGATTATCTTTAAAATCTAAATGTAGGCTTCATGCAGAATAATTGGGGGTTTTTTTCTTTTTCTCTTATACAGTACTATGGTTTAGCTAATTACTATTCAAAGTGGAAGCCCTGGACCAATGCTGGTCCATTAGCCATTGCTTTCTGGTCTACATTGCTGTTGGAATTCAAAAAACATTTGAAGACCTATCTCTTCCGGCAGGCCTACCCAGCCAGTTTTAAGCACAAATGTTAAACTTGCATCTTATATTGAATCTTTGTTCTGTGTATTTTAATATGTATGTTTTAATATGTGTATTTTATAGAATGTTTTAGATGTTTGTGTTTTTAGCGATATTGTAACCCACCTCAAGCCATGAGAAGCATGAAATAAATAAAATCATCATAATCATTGTTGTTATTATTATTACTAGTATTATTATTACTATTACAGAAACCTTCCACAGTGAAAGAAATTACTGTGGACAGTTGGCACAAATATGGTACTGATCACTGGCATAGTGGAAGTGGAATGAGGGAAGAAACTGAAAAATGCCAGTTTGCTTAATATATTGTAATTAGGCTGGTTGTGAGTATGTGAAGAAACCTTTAGTTAAATTGGATAAATTCTCAAAGTTTCAATTATTGACTATTCTAAAGCCTTTGACTATGTGGATCATAATAAATTGTGGCAAGTTCTTGGTGGTATGGGAATACCAAGTCACCTTATCTGTCTCCTGAGTAAACGGCTAAGTAGCCACAGTAAGAACAGACCACAGAACAACACACTGGTTCAAGATTGGGAAAGGAATACGGCAGGGCTGTATACTCTCACCCCACTTATTCAATTTGCATGCAGAACACATCATGCGACATGCAGGGCTTGATGAATCCAAGGCTGTGGTTAAAACTGCTGGAAGAAACATTAACAACCTCAGATACGCAAATGATACCACCTTCATGGCTGAAAGTGAGAAGGAGCTGAGGAGCCTTATAACCAAGGTGAAAGAAGAAAGTGCAAAAGCTGGGTTGCAGTTGAACATAAAAAAATATTATGACAAACAGGCTGATTGATGACTGGCAAATAGAGGGAGAAAACGTGGAGGCAGTGACAGACTTTGTATTTCTAGGTGCAAAGATTACTGCAGACGCAGACTACAGCCAGGAAATCATAAGACATTAACTTCCTGGGAGGAGAGCAATGGCCAATCTTGATAAAATAGTTAAGAATAGAGATATCACACTGGCAACCAAGATCCGCATAGTTAAAGCAATGGTATTCCCCGTAGTAACCTATGAATGTGAGAGCTGGACCATAAGGCAGGCTGAACGAAGGAAGATAGACGCTTTTGAATTGTGGTGTTGGAGGAAAATTCTGAGAGTGCCTTGGACCGCAAGAAGATCCAACCAGTCCATACTCCAGGAAATAAAGTCCGATTGCTCACTGGAGGGAAGAATATTAGAAGCAAAGATGAAATATTTTGGTCACATAATGAGAAGACGGGAAAGCTTAGAGAAGAGAATGATGCTGAGGAAATGGAAGGAAAAAGGAAGAGGGGCCAACCAAGGGCAAGATGGATGGATGGATGGCATCCTTGAAGGGACTAACTCAACCTTGAAGGAGCTGGGGGTTGTGATGGCCAACTGGAAGCTTTGGTGTGGTCTGGTCCAGGAGGTTGTGAAGAGTTGGAAGTGACTGAATGAATTAACACACACCCAATTGTTTCCAAAAGATATAATCAATTATTCCACTTATAATACACCTGCATAATAAACTTTGTTGCTATTTGTTGCTTTGTTCCAATAAACAAAGAAGGCTTTGTTGCTTTGAGACTTTTGTTACAGAAATGTCAAGACATTATAGCCCAAAACTAAAGCAAAATTTTGGAAGAATATCAGCTCCATATGAAAACACCAAAGGAGTGGAAAACATTTGGATCTTTCATTACAGATCTTCAGCTGTTAAATCTAGGCATATAATTTTGGAGGACTTGCAGGTTAATTAGAGACCAAGTTGTAATTGGTATACCAGATTCTTTAAAAGAGAAAAAAGAAGAAAAATGATTGCTTGATTCCTTGATCTAAACTTGGCAAATGCAATCAGATGATCTTGTCAGGCAGCAGAGCTAAACTATGCCAAAATTCACTTTTGGCTGGAAAGAAAAGTGAAGCAACAATACTCGATGTAAAAAAAATGCATGAAATGCCAGCAGGGATGGAATATTGCAGTTATGTAAAAAGTAGAATAAATCTACAAACGACAATATAAAACGTGGTTCATTCTTTGTGGATACAAAATTAAATTATATCTCTGGATTTGCCACACACACACACACACCAAAGCATGTTTGGGAAACAATATCAGACATATTAATCCCCAGCACCCAGAAAACTAACAGAACATTAATACAGACACTAATTAACAATCATGTTCTCAGCAGGGGATCTGGACAAAGCTGGCTGCTGCTTGTCAATTGAAAAATTTTAACATTTTGTTTGGAAATAAAGTAAAAAATGTGCTCAAGTCTTCTATGGGGCAGGGGTTAGTGTTAACTTTTTGCCCTCACCCAATATGCTAAGCCCAAGAGAAACTTTTAAAAAACCCGCCTCCTAATTATGCCTTACAGGATTATGGTATTGATAATCTGATTTCTTTACCCTGGTTGGAGGTGAAATTGTGGTTTTAAAGAGACATTGACATTGATTGGCAGTACTAATAGGAAATGGCTTGTTTGTTTGAAATATTGATGGATTTGTATGGTAATGAATGGCCTTTCAGAGAAGACTTGGATCTTTGTCACAGTTATGGAATAATAAAAATGACAAATCATTTCCTTAAGATATACAGGACTTTATTGTATGAGAGAGGCAAACTGGCCCTATCACATAACTCTGTGCACATCCCGCTACTGTAGTCAGTAATGTTTGACCATCTTCCTAAGGGGCTTCAGAGAAAATCCAAGAGTTAGAAATGCCCTTACACTGCCTTTCCCACATCACCTGTGCTTTTATTTGTTCACAGATCATGTCAGATTTAAAGCAGCTTTATGTCTTCCACCCTTGTCAGTTGTAAAGCAACCTTTCTTGGATTCTTTGGGCTTTATTTCAATTTTGTCATGGCAAAAAAAAAAAAAACCTTTCCATCATAGGTATGCTTCCATCAAATTTTCAATTTCCTGCTTCCCTAAGAAATTCTGTTTAAACACATAGAGTTTTTCAGTTTTGTAGATTTGTCTTGGGACAGTTCCTGACATAAAGCAATCTTTACTTCAATTAAGGGTTCTTTGCAGTCAAGTGGGTGGAGTTTACTAAGAAATACAGGGATATCTTGCAAACTGAACAATCGTGTCTCGACAGTGGTTCTCAATCTGGATTCCCAAATGTTTTTGGCTTTCAACTCCCAGAAATCTTAACAGCTGGGTGAGTTGGAGTCTGAGGAGGAGACTCTGCTAGTACCCTCATTCCAAGAGAGGCGAAAGGAAACAGAGCAGAGACGTTGTTCGGCTAGATTAGCTGCCAGAAATGTAGCTGAGTAATTAGGAACTGCCTAGCAGCTGTGTGGGGACCCAGGGCTATAAAAGCAGAAGCAGGTGCAGCCTCTGACTCTAATGCCTTCACTCTCTGTGTGCCTGCTTCAAGTCTGCATCTGGATTTATGCCTGTTTCTTTGTCTGAAGTAAGACTTCCTGGCTTTCTTTTGCATTATTTCACTGAGTGTACTGCACTTTATGTTTTGCTGAAGTAAAGCAGTTTTCATTTACATACCACAGTGTATTGAGGCTGTTCTTGAAAGACAAAACAGGACAAATAGCCAGGCTCAATGGGCACATTCAAAAATTGGATGTCAGCTCACTCCAGCCGCTTCCAAATGAACACAAGAGACTCGCTCTGTTATCACTGAAAACTTTACTGTAGGATACTTTGACACGCATAAAGCCGAGATTGCTGGTCGGCTCAGAAAGACTCCCTTATATACACTCCCCCCACATTCAAAGTAACAATTCCCGCCCAGAGAAAACACCGCACAATTCTTCCCCTCAGAACGCCAGCCGTTTTCCTTCAGGGCCATGAACCGCAGGTGCCTTATCAGTCTGTGATGTCAGCGTCCTTGATTTCTGGCACCAGAGTACAGGCCCTGAAATTATGGTCCTGACGTTGGAGGCAAGGCAATATATTATATATGTGCAATATATTGATCCCACTAATTGCCTTGATTTCATTCCATAGAATTTGATGTTGAGCAGAGGAGCCATTGGAAACTTCATCCAAGAAATGCTCCTTTGGTACCTCTGACCAAAAAGTATAAACCCCAGAAAGATTTCATGCGGTGCTGCCATAGCATCGTATTAATTGTACTATAGTTATGCAGTATGAAAAGGCTAATAGTCATACACCTAACATAGTCCCTAGTGTTCCTCTGAAGTGCTATGAAGTATGACCATGTGTGATAATTTGAAGGAACAAGGAACTCTGATAGTCCCTCTTTTTGTATGAAGGGGATACTCCTGGAACTAGTGCCCTTCTGTCTAGTGTAAGTATAGCTATGTGGGGTATTTCCTGCAATTTGCAAAAGTATGATCTAAGGGAGGAACCCACTCTCATTCCACCAAAGCATAGAGCTGAGCATGAGTCATGTCTCAGGTGTTTAGAATATAAAGTCCGTCCGTGTAATATGATGCATCCACTCCCATCTTTGCTGCCACCAGCCCATATAAGATGGTGAAAAATTCCAGATTCCTTCCTTGGGCAACCCATCTGCTAAGTTATTGCATGCTGAGTAACTTAGAAACGGCGGCCCTTTCATTCCTTTAACAAGAGACCATAACTGAACTGTCCATTGCAATTTCATCACAGTTTTATCTTAACATTCCACGCAAGTGATGTCACTTGGAAAGCAGCCCATTAATCCTGCTCTGAAAGTCTAGTTTCTAAGACACAATAAATTAGATGTACAGTGTTCCCTTGCTACTTCGCGGTTCACTTTTCGCTGTTTTGCGGGGGTTTTTTGTGGTCCAAGGCACTCTCAGAATGCCTTGGACCTTAATGCTATCCAATCAAAAGTGGGATCTATCTATCAAACTAACCAATTAAACAACATAAGGCAACTCACGGAGAATTAGGCCATGGCAGCATCTGCCTTTCACACATGCGCTCTCGCACCACCCCCTCTTCCAGGAAGGCTTCACTGGCCTGGGAGTTGAAGGTTTACAGCCTTCTCTGCCAAATTGCTGCTTGCCTCACCAAACTAAAACAACTACAGTGCAAAATGGGCTTGCGAAGGAGAGAATGGCCACTTAACTACTAAATATACGGTATAAATATTAAAATAAAAATAGTGTTCCTACTTCATGGATTTTCAATTATTGCGGGTGGTCCGGGAACGTAACCACTGCGATAAGTGAGGGAACACTGTATATGTTTTTTCACTGGCCTATACTGAAGAAAAATATTTAATTAAATATTTAATTCACATTAGGGTACTGATGAGCATGGATTTCATCATATTATCATTTCATGATCTTGGGTTGGTGAAATCTCTGACACCAGCCCTTTTTTGATATTTGTCTTTATATGTGAAAAGGACCTAAAAGGACCATTCTGCTATGTTGTATCTCTTCCCTTGGTTGTATCTCTTCTCAACCTGGGGTCCCCAGATGTTTTTGCTCTACAACTCCCAGAAATCCCAGCCAGTTTACCAGCTGTTAGGATTTCTGGAAGTTGAAGACCAAAAACATCTGGGGACCACAGATTGAAAACCACTGCTTTAAGCACATAAACCACAAGGTTAATATCACAACAACAACCTACACCTGCAGAGGTGGAGGATCTATTAAAAAGGCCCAATTAGGATTCCAGCAGACCTTAAAGCTTCTCAAAATGTGTGTCACAATACACTGGTGTGTTGCCTGCAGTATCTAGGGCCCCTTCCACACATCTCTATACAATCCAAATTGAACTGGATTATATGGCAGTGCGGACTCAGATAATCCAGTTCAAAGCAGATATTGTGGATTATTTGCCTTGATATTTTGTATTATATAGCTGTGTGGAAGAGTCCTAGCTGTGATACCTGAAAAAGCTTGGGACACAACGCGTGGGGGGCAAAACAATGTGTTCCCCAGGTCTCATTCCCCTGCTGCTGTCACTGTTGAAGCCCGGGGACAATTAAAGGTGGGGATACCTCTCATATGAATGGTAATTTTACCTACAAAGATAGGGCTGCCTACACAGTGTCTGTACATTTGTTATGTAGATAGAAACAAGGGGAATGAGGGGAGAGGAGGAGGGTGGGTGATACATTCCAAAGGATCATTTAAAATGTCATTTAAGCATTAGTTATTTTTGGTATTGTGTATATTGAAATAAGACATGCATCGCAAAAATTTTGTTAATTGTTGGAATGTATCAAATAAATAAAAACATAAAAACATAAAAATAAAAAACATACCACCCCCCAAAAAAGAGATAGAAACAGGTTCTGATAAAAAAGTGAATCAAATTATGAAATTCTTTTTTAAAAAATAATCTTTATTTAATCTTTTTTCTTTACAAGTTAACATCCAAAGGAAAAGTAAGGGAAGAAAAGAAAGAAGAGAGAAAAATAAAGAAAAGAAAGAATGAAGAAAAAAATGGGTTAACATAATAGAGATTTAGTGAATTTCAAACAAAAAAAAGGAAAAGAAGAAAGAGGGATAAAAAGAGAAGAAACTAGAAAGAAGACGGAAAACAAACGGAAGATAATAATAAAAAATTATGAAATTCTTGTCAGGAGACCTGAACCTCTGAAACATGAGCATCACCATTCTAATAGTAAAAAAGATGAAATTTGAAAGAAATAATATGAAGATAGCTAGCTTTTCTAGACCTCTCTTTCTGTGCACCACATAGAGTCATCTAGTTAAGAGGCTGCATCTCTTCTGTGCTTTACACGTTAGTACAGTATTTTTAAAAATTCAAACCATAAAGTTTCCTGGGTATATTTTTGTCATTAAAAATAACTCATGTTTTATAAAGTTAAGTCCCAAATTTAAAAGAACCTCTTCTAAATAAAGCATTTAATTACACAAAATTCTCTCTCTTAGGCTGAGCCAGCCAAAAACAAATTTTCCTTGTGAGTCCAAATTTAAAAATCTAAAAACAGAAAGGCAGTTAATCCAATGAATCAGCATGTCAAAACTCTTGGTTTTAGCAAATTTCCCTTGCCACATTGTAGAATACGCTTTCTAAAGGTCTTTCAATGTGCCTTCAGAATCCGAAAGACAGGAAAAGATGAGGGTGGGGACCATGTTCATTTAATACAAGTTTAACATGACATGAAGATTGGTTTGAGATGCGTTTAGAATGACATAATTAGGTAGTATTTTTATTCCTATCTAGGGAGTCTCCAATGTGGTTTACAGACCTGTTTGTTAATCTCCTAAGTCTCTTCCACTTCTGTTCTAATAAGCTGACAGTCATGTGGGTATGATTCTCCTGCTTTCCCCCTTTCGCCTGCTATTGCCAAGCAGGTTGTTTTCTTTCCCCCTATGTTTGGTTGTGAACTTTTACAAATAATTATTTTTCGTAATACTGTAATTGCAAAATTGTAGTGAAATATTTTAAAATATAAAATTATGAAATCCAAAAGTCATACTGGCAGGACATAGGGCAGGATAGCTGGCTAAGGGAGGCTCTGTGGAAGACAGAGTGTTGGCCACAGATTGCTGAAGCAACACTGTCATGCTAATGGAGATACCAAACACTCTAAAACCAATGTGTTGTCGAAGGCTTTCATGGCCGGGATCACAGGGTGGTTGTATGTCTTTTGGGCTGTGTGGCCATGTTCCAGAAGTATTCTCTCCTGACATTTCGTCCACATTTATGGCAGGCATCCTCAGAGGCTGTGAGGCATGGATAAACTAGGCAAAGAAAGGAAAAAAATATATATCTGTGGAGCGTCCAAGGTGTGGCAAGAGTCCTTTGTCACTGGGAAGCCAGCATTAATGTTTCAGTTAATCACCCTAATTAGCATTGGAAAGGTTTTATCTCTTGCCTGGGGTCCATCCTTTGTTCAACTTGTGGACAACTTCAACAGAATATGCTGGACCACTCCAACAACTATCATGTCAGACTACACAAAGAAGCCATTGAAATCCACAAGCATGTGGACAACTTCAACAGAAAGGAGAAAACCATGAAAATGAACAAAATCTGGCTACCAGTATTTAAAAAACCTCTAAAATCAAAACAGTAGATGGGAACCAACACTCTGAGGTCAGAGAAGCCCCAAGGACGACTAATGACTGAACAAAGGATGCCCCCCAGGCAAGAGACAAACCTTTCCAATGCTAATTAGGGTGATTAACTGAAACATTAATGCTGGCTTCCCAGTGACAAAGGACTCTTGCCACACCCTGGACTCTCCACAGATATATATTTTTTCCTTTCCTTGCCTAGTTTATCCATGCCTCACAGCCTCTGAGGATGCCTGCCATAGATGTGGGCGAAACGTCAGGAGAGAATACTTCTGGAACATGGCCATACAGCCCAAAAGACATACAACAACTCTAAAACCAGTATATTTCCATTCCCTACCCTGACACAGTTGTGACAAGAACAACAGGCTGGTGTGATAAAGTCCTAAAAACAATCACACTGAAGCAGCATTGCCACCAAAATGCCATGTATGGGGTGGGATATGATAATCTGTGTGGGGTGGGATGGCATGCTTTCCATTTATATACTCGAATAAAAAGGGAAGGATTTAGAAAGTTTCACAGCAAAAGAAAATGTCTACGTAATCCATTTTAAGCTGCCCATTCTGTTATACCTGTTATTTAAAAAAATATTATTCTCTGGGGCAAACATGTAAAAAAACTTCCTTTTGAAATCCAGTAAACCCCAGGTTCCCAATTATAAAATGAAAGAGAATAATCAAGACTCTGTCTGTAATGGTATTTACAAGAGAGGGCATGTGGGTAGAGAAAGTACTTTTACACCAGAAAGAATTACTCAGTTCTTTCTTTGAGTTGCTAGTTTCAGTCATGTATTCGATGCCATTTGTTATGTCTTGAACTAAATCTTAGACAAGTAGTCAAACATCTCACATCAGTGAAAGAACTCATGAAAGTCTAGCAGGATGGAAAATCACCTAAAATAAAAAGCAAAAGAGGAAAAGAAATATATTCTCCCTGGATCTATAGCCAGGAAAGCCCACGGTTCATTGGGAGTGGTGTTCTCCCCCTTCCCTTTGAATCAACATTGCATGGATGCCTCAAGCAAGACTGTAACTTAAATATCAACAGAAATGCTATCTCAGAGAACTGACTCAGCACTGGAATGTTACAGAATCTCCACCCAGATCATTGGCCTCACCTGCACAGCCCAAGAGGTCTACTGAGGTCACAATCTATAACTCAGACGCTCGGATCAGTCATGAGAGCAGGAAGACCAGAAATGTCATTGCATAGACCAGTGGTTCTCAACCTGAAATCCCCAGATGTTTTTGGCCTTCAACTCCCAGAAATCCTAACAGCTGGTAAACTGGCTGGGATTTTTGGGAGTTGTAGGCCAACAACATCTGGGAACCCCAGGTTGAGAACCACTGGCATAGACCATGCAATGACACACAGGGCCTTCTACATAGACCATGGACTTCATCAGACAGACAGGAGGGAAGTGGGGAAAAGCAGAGGAAAGCATTGGGAAGAGTCTTATCCCATTATCTCCCATCAAGGTTTGTCTTCGGGGATGGCCAACCATCCCATGACCTTTCCCTGTCTTCTTCCCACTTTCCCTCACTTCCCCCTGCTTTCTGAAATTAGTGTCTGAAAATGGATTTTCACAGGCAGTCACTGGACATGGGGATGCATCATGGGATGGCCTCCGTAAGACTTTTGCCAGCATGTGAAAACGGACAGAAAATGGGGTGAAACTTCCATGTGATGAGATCCCATATAACACAGTTAAAAGCTGGCTTGGGAGCAGTGTGTCCACAAAATACTGTCAATGTGTATTGCATCTCACATCAAGCTGGTGTGTTACAAAAATCTCATGAGTAAATCCCGTGCAGGATCCTCAAAACTGGTATTGGAAAATATGGAGTGCTGTCAGGACACTACAAGCATTGAAGCACTTTCAGAATTGGGTTTTTGTATGTTTTCCAGGCTGTTGTCGAAGGCTTTCATGGCTTTCAGAATGCTGGAACATGGCTGGAAGGGAAACAATTACTCCCCCAGGAGAAGAAATCACATCATTCCCATGGAAATTTTTGCTTTTCACCCCCTTGTTCTCATTTCCTGTGCCCTCACTAATCCCAAACAGACATCGATATGCACATCAGCACATCCCAACAGACTGGTTAAAAATAAAACCCCAACACTTTCCAGCAGCTATCTAGCTGCGGATACATGGTTCCTGGATTCGGCTCAGATCTACATTTAGCAGGTACTGTGGCCACTGTCCTAACCTCTAACCAGTTCCTGTAGTGTTTGTGTAGGTGCTGCACAGCAAATCCAGGTCATTTAAATCCACAACCAAACCTGAATTATAGTATCTATGTTGAAGTACCCTTAATGTGAGTTACTTTCCCTAGATGCAAACTACTGTAGGTATAGATAAATTTAGAGCTGCCCCAATTTCATCCACAGTCAAAATCAATGGAACAACATGTCATGATATAGAAGAGGCAGAAATGTCTCAGTAACTGACTGTATGATCATATCACATGAGGAAGGACAGACCTATTCGCTACACTCATGTATAAATCTAGAAATTTTAGACAAAAAATCAACCATGCATCAACTAAGCTCTCACAAAATCTATTTTTGTTTATGTGATTTTACAGGGCACAGATCCATTGGAATAACTGAAATCAGGAGGAAAGAGGAAAACAATCCATCAACAGATTTTTTTTATTCTCTACATCTACCATAAAGATATCCCACTCATATGAGATTAATTTATCTGTCTCATATGAGGAGAAAACAGGGCCTTCTCATCGAGTTGGCTTTAAAAACATATCCAAATTTTCACAATTTATGGAGTGGCTGGAGTGAATTTAATCCTCATGAAAAGAAGAGGAGAAGCCTTCTCCTTTTCTTGCTTTCTAAATCTTTTAAAGCTATTTTTAGCTGACCTTTTAACTCATTGAAGCACTCTCTGTATTTTCCAGAGGAGACAGTCTCTTGGGAATGCACTGGTGCCAAGCAGTGGTGAACTTTCTTTACAGCTTCCCATCAGAAATATGGTATCATGTGTCACCTTATTATCAAGGCATTCTTATCAAAGCACTCTATGAAATATAGCTTGTTGAGAGCTGCAGACGGGCCTTTTAAAAAATAAAAGGGAAAGGAGGGGAAGAAGTGCAATTACCTGGTGAAATTAAACACGGAAAGTTGCAAGCTCATTCAGCAAATGTCTCCCCTACTTCTAACAGACCAGATAAGTAGCCAGTATTTATAGAGAGGAGGGTCAAAAGCCAAAATGAGTTAGTTTGATAAGGGATGTTCTAACAAAAGTTGGGGAAATTGCCTTTCTTTGGAGCAAGAGAAAGGCCAAATAAGCATTCCTTGAAGAAGGAACCAGATGTTCAGAGATAGAGAATGTGAAGCTATTCAAGTTCTACTTTTCCTTATGTAACAAGGAACCTGTTTTCAGTGAGACAAAAAGAACTGAAATGATAGAATGGCAGAACTGTTGCACAAGATGAATCAAAATATGGTACTCAACAATCTTACCCACATGAATTCAGATCTCAAAGCCTAATGACCTACATCTTATGGTACAAAGCGAACTCGTGGTGTTATTGCAAAGATTCTGTCCACAAATATTGGAAATTATTGGAAAACAGCTGGAGTGCCATGAGATTCAAGGTAGGAAGGAAAATGTTCCCCTTGTCAAAAAGGGAAGGAGTCATGGGAAAGAATCCAGGCAAGTACAAATGGGATAATTTAATATTTCTAGAACAATTTGCAAAATCTTTGAGAAAATAGTGTTTTTGAAGTATTAAAGGAATAATAATGTATTACAAAGAGCCAGCATGGATTTCTCAAAAACGAATCATACCAAAGTAGTGTGATCCTTCGCTGTTTTTATATACTGTTACAAGTTTGGTACATTAGGGAAATACTGTGGGTATAGTATATCTTGATTTCAGCAAGACTTCTGATTCATACTTCAAGGTATTCTTGTTGGCAAATTGGCAAAATGTAGACTAAGCAATGCTAATGTTGAGTAGATTTGTAGCTGGTTCATGCTCGTCAGTAGCTTCCCAACCATGGCACCTTCTGGAGAAATGGGACAAAGTACAGTATTGCATAGGATACTGTCCCAGAAATTCTTTATAAAGAACTTGGAATACAGCATCATGGGAAAACATTTTGGAGTGAGGTGTCTGAATCCATTCTCATTCTTACCAGGATAGATTATATCAGGTTGAAATCCATGGTACTCCTGCCTAAAGCTCCAGGTGCCTCATTCTTCTTCTAGTGGTTTCAGGAGATCCTGTGGGTCTATTAAACCTCATGCTAAACGTGTGTCAGTAATAGTATGATTCTTTCAGTTCTACACGTAATTCAGTGAGATATAATGATGCTGCTTTGGTCTCCTGGACAACTGTGTCATTTGAGCAGGAGAAGGACACTCAGAACTTGTTTGGAGGACATATGATTCTAAGACTTTAAAAAGCAAGTTTCAACTACTGTTGTGGCTTTGGCTTAGAGCAATGGTTCTCAACCTGTGGGTCCCCAGATTTTTTGGCCTTCAACTCCCAGAAATCCTAACAGCTGGTAAACTGGCTGGAATTTCTGGGAGTTGTAGGCAAAAAACATCTGGTGACCCATAGGTTGAGAACCACTGACTTAGAGGAACTAGGCAAGGATACCCTCTTTCTCCCATTCAATTTGCATTAGTGATAGAACCATTAGCAGAACTAATAAGAAGGAATTTCCAAATCCAACAAATAAAGATCAGTAAGACAGACCATAAGATGAATTTATTTACAGATGACATTTTGTTATTTTTATCTAACCCACAAAAATGCATAAGGCAAGTGACTCAATTTCTTTTATAAAAAATCAAAATTCATACAGGCCTCAAAATAAATGAGGAGAAATAAAAATGCTGAACTTAAATATGATTAAGAAAGAGAAGTTACAGTTGAATAGGATATCCAATTTTTCAATCAGTTTTTCTGGATTTAAACATGTAGAAATCCTTTTGACAAAAATGATCCCATCTGATCTATACAAACTGTAAAATAATATGCATACACAAAAAAAGGAAATTAACAAATAACAGTTATTATTGGGTAAAATAGCAGCTGCACATATGTTTACTATTTTTTTTATTTAGTACAATCCCATTAAAAATACATAAGAAAAAAATTAGAAAATGGCAAAAATACAGAGTGTCCCAAAATCTATGCACACTGGCATGAAAAATATTACTCTATTATTGTAACTACCATATTTATACAAAAGCAAAACTGATATGGGAGGTGACCTTGAATTTTAGATTCAATGTAGGTGTTCGAAGTGGCCACCATCAGTATCCAAACACTGTTGAAGCCACTGAACTGCTGCACAAATTACATTTTGTAATGTGTTCAGTGTGATAGCTGCACATGACTTCATGATGTTTTCTTATAGAACATCGAGTGTAACTGGTTTCCTCCAATAAACATCCTTTAGGACCCCCATAGGTAGAAGTCAAGAGATGTTAGATCCAGGTACCATGATGGAAACTCAACAGCATCTTTTTGACCTATCCATCGTCCAGGTAGAGTTTCTTCCAGACACACCCTGACATCTCGATGGTAGTGGGGTGGAGCACCATCCTGTAGGTAAAAGCTTTCATCCTCATATAGCTCTCGTATGGCAGGTAAAATTGATGTCTGAAGCATATAGAGATATAGTGCACAGGTAACAGAACCTTGAAAGAAGAATGATCCAATCAAATTCCGGGATTAGAATAACTGGAAGTAATAGAATTGATAGAGCTGTATTTGTATACAGCTATATCAATACAGAGGTAGGGGGTTATAGATCTGGTAATAGACAATGTAATGTTGCAATTGTATTATGTTAAATGTTTTGTAAAAATAAATAAAGAAAAAAACTTTTTTTAAAAAAGAACTAGTTGGATATCCTGACAAAGAGGCAACTAAGAGGCTTTATGATAGCCGCAATTTTCAGCTCTCTGATGAACTATCATATAGAATTGATAGAACAAATTGTTTTCTGTTGCTTCAAAGCTGGTGTGGACAGTGTATATTCTGTGTTTGACTTTATCCATCCATACTCGCCAGCAATCCTAAGTGACTCATTTGCTGCAGTGCCTTTGAAATTTATTGGTGGCTAAAAAAGTTGGTGTGACCTTTTAAAATAAAGTGTATGTTGTTTTCAAGCTGAATGGCATTTGTAGTAGTCCAGTCACTTCTTGCAAGCCAGTGGCTTTCACCATGACAGGGTCACTTGATGGGATAGTGTTCTTTATGATCCATTCTCAATTAGAGGAAACCTATGAAATTACTTGTATACATTCTGTTGATTCAGTGGTTTTACTGCAGTTGAGGGTGGAAATAGGATTTAGACTAAAAATAAAGGCTCCCTATATTTTTTTGTCCAATTCCTAACCATTATGGCCAAAACTCATGAACATGAAGGCACATCAAGAGGCCTAGGGATATTTCCCCTTCATCTCTCAAAATTGTTGTTTCCTCATTTTCCACACCTCCAGTACAGAACTATCAAAATTATTTATTTTCCTAGGGAGCATGTAGGGTGTCTCAGAAATGCCAGAACATTTTATTGAGGGGAATGTATGAAAATAAAGACAACTCTGTCTAACCAAATAAGTGGGAAAGAATGCTTTACAGAGGCAGAAAGATCTTTAAAAGAAGCACTCAGGTCACTGGGGGAACGAACAAGCATATGTTTATTGAAAGTTAAACACACATCTATATAACTCTCGAGAGGGAGAGTGTTCCTTGCATGAGATTTCAATTACTGAAGCTACAGTAGTATTAAATGCATGACATCATAACCCTCCTCTTATTTCCATCAAGGAAAGGGCATGCTAAGGTTGAGGACATCCAAATTAAATGCTTTACCAAGTTCATAAATCATATAAAAGCAAAATAATGGTACAGGCCTTGTGTTTCCCCCTCACAGAATCACCATTGCTGGTAAAAGAAAGTAGAGGGCCAGAGCAAACAGAATATATGTCTATATCCCACACATGCTTTGATCTTGTCTCTCTGGAAAGGGATAATCACTATGGCTATAAGACATTTGTAGATCAACATTAATTGCTCTCATCAATATTAAAAACTCAAAGAGGTAGGGTAAGCATGGTCTACCTGCTCATTTAATTTACCCTGAAATTGCTTAATAAAGCAAAGAGATTTCCTGAGCTGCTCCATTCCTCCTGCAGCATTCCTCGCTATTAGCTATGTGTGTATGTGCCTTCAAATTGTCTGTTAACTTGTGGCAAGCCCATGAATGGTCAAAGAGCATCTAAGGGCACTTCCAGGCAGTGCCAAAAATCTACATTTTAAAAATGGGTTTAAAAATCCCGAGACCTAGCAGCAGGTCCAGATGCAGACCTGTCAGTCTCGGAATATGGTCCCTGGCCATTCTCACAATCTTCTTTTGAAGCGGATCAAGATGGGGGATATCCATCTGAAGTTGTTTATAAAAATTCACTTGATTGTGCACTGGACTGCATATGCGCACATGCAAATATCTTTATATAAATATAAGCAGATTCGCATTTGATGTTGGGGCACAACAGAGATATTTTTTTATAAAATGATTTCCATGGGATCTGTCTCTTCCCCCAAATCTTAATTCAACCTTTGTTGAATTAAAGTTGCAATTTAAGCATTCAAAGAAAAAGGGCAGGCAAGGCCATCAATGAACAATTTTCAACCACCCACTCTATGATGCTATACATTTGGGAACTGAAGGAAAAATTAATAGGGGGAAGGAAGAATTCTTATGGGAGCAATGCACATCTTCACTGAGTTTGAGCCTGGGTCACATTTATTTAGGGACCTTGTCACATAGCCCAGCTGGGCCGTTCTGTCTTGCCTGCTTTCTCCGGCGAAAGGTGGGGTACGTGGGGCAACTTATGTATCATTTTGAAGACTTCCTTTTCTTTCCCTATTCCAAACTTCACATAAATACAACAGTTAAAAAAAAACAGTTGCCCTAACTTCACATTTGCTGTCCCTCAGAAATCCTTCTCTTTCTCCTTTGAAGGGAAAGCCTTGGTCATATTCTTGAGCATCTTTGGATGTTTCAGAGGAGTTGTGTTACTTGAATTCCACAGCAATTGCATTTCAAGACTCGCTCACTGATCATCACAAAGTTCACTCTAACTCCAGAGGGATCTTCTTTATCTCTTTTTCCCATGATCACAGTTTAACTTAACCAATGCCCTCTCTTGCTGTTTAAACATTTTAAAGGCTGACACAGTTCCAAGGGGATCAGCTCCATTTCCTTGTTTCCCTACACAATCTACAGATTGAAAACAAATAAAAATTAAGCCTGCAGTTCATTTAACTCTTTCACTATTAGACAAAGATCTCCGGAGGTGGAATGAACTAGAAGAGATAAACACAAGAACATCACTGCTGAGGTGTAGGATTTTAGGACATTATTATTCTTCAAACTCTGTCTTATATATTGTTATGCCAAGAATTTGGGACAAGTGAGACAACAATTGTATGTTATTTCATGTGTCCCAAATCCTGCTAAAATGCAAAGCTAAATTGTCCAGATTTCACAGGAAAAGTCCCTATTCATCTCATTTTTTCAGCAGTTTAAATGCCCCAGTTTCCCTCTCCTCATAATACTTTCCCTCTTTGCCTATGACTTCATCCCATCGGTGCAAATGGATTTCAAAGAGAAAAAGCAGTTTTACTCTGTTAACTCAGCAGGGAGGAGAAGACAGATGGGATGACATTTTGCCCTTTCTTGTAGACGCAGGGAAATATAAACTGCTGAAGGTTTTCCTGGATTGTATGTTCTTCCTCCTTAATAACTTATACCATTTTGACCACTCTCGAAGGTTGCTTTGCCACATGTGTTCCGGTTTTCATATGTGAATGTTAGATACCAAACACATTTTATTTTATCTCTTAAAACAGTTTCTGTACCACTTACGCTTCTAGGGGGTGAGGTAAATAAAAAGATGCAACCAACTCAAATAATTGCCTACATGTGCATTCTGCTCAAATGCTTAACTAATGTGAATAACAGTGTAATATGCTGTCAAAAATTGAGCCCCCTCCCAAAAAATAAACTCAACATGAGTTCCAAAGTCAATACTAATTTTTATTGTATTGTTTACATTACATGAGGTTTCACCATATTGAAACAACACCAGCAATCCATCTAGGAAACTACATGTTGCAGAGAGAATTAGTTAACCTTTCACCAAAATAACCCCGAGGGAAAGTGAAGAGAAAATGTATGTCCACAAAACCCAGAACAAAACACCTATCCCCAAGTCCCCTGACCAAAGGAGTTTCTCTCCATGCTTCAGAACTGTACATCTGTTTTCCTAAAATAATTCATAACAAGGTCAAAACCCTGCTTGAGACCCACACATACATACTCTATACTTTAAAAAAATTAAGCTGCACTGAAGCAGGGAATCATATCTGTACATATGCAGTCCAGCACTTTTGGGAAAACCTAAACAAAATATCCTGCTTGTGTGTATGTGCCTAAGGGGCTTTTCTGACTCTCCAACTATCGTGAGGTGAATCCATCAAGAGAGGACAATGCCAGTTATTAAAGGTAAATCTTGTCAAGCAAAACTTCAATCTCCCAAGAAAATCTGGAGATGAGCCGCTGCCAGCCACCAAGAGCATACAGATAAGATCTGTATATTTTTCATTGAACTGATCAGTGAAACCTCACTTGGTCAATAATTTCATCACAAACATTTTACATATTGCCTCAATGTATGTTGCCTGTCCACCACCTTTCCAGGCGGACCTTTCCAAATGACTCCAACTCCAAACATTCTTATGATAGGAGATTATTTTTCCCACCACAAGGGGTGATTCTATCCACTTCTAATATCAGGAGGATTTCCCAGTCAATGGGGGCTCGGATTGAAACCGGGCTGATTTCTGACCTATCAGGGAAAAGTGTGGAGACTTTAAATGGCCTTTAAAGAAGATAACTATGTATTGCATGGTTATATCTGATTCCTTTTGAGCGCGGACTCTCTATCAGACATCCTTTCAGGCCTGAAACCAATAAACCTCTGTTCCTTTTGCCTTTTGCATGTTGATCTGGTCTGCAAGGTAGCAGGGGGCACAGGGAACCAGACTCTCAGCCCGCTTCTTAGCGGGTAGCTGAATTTTGCTTCAAATTTAGTTGTTGTTAATGTATAAGACAGCAGCAAAGGCCTTGTCTACCATGTAGAATGATTGCAGTTTGACACCACTTTAACTGCTGTAGCTCAATACAATGAAATCCTGGGGTTCGTAGTTTGGTGAGGCACCAGCACCCTTTGGCACAGAAGGTTTAAAATGCTGTAAAACTGTAACCCCCATAGCATTAACTATGGCAGTTAAAGTGGTGTCAAACTGCAGTTATTCTATGGTGCTGATGCACCCAAGGGAGTCATATTGTTCAAAAAGATTTTTTTTCTCCTCCCCTTTATTTTATTTTGCAGAACAGTTAAAATTATAGTGCTATATTGCAACAGTAGCACATAGACTATAACTCTGTAACACTATACCTCAGAATTAAAAAGAAACTCATGGAAAGGTGAAAATAAAAGGTTGCTATTGGTGTCAGGAATTTCTGGAAAATAATCCAGGAAAATAGAAATGTTTACATTAAAAAGAGAGAGAGAGATCAAGTAACTGAGAAAGGGATATATAATAATAAATATTTTAAAATCCCAGTATTTTAGGCCAATAGCACAGTAATAAACTATAGGATTACAATAAAGGAAAGTTGTGAATATCAAATCCAGAGAGTAAAACTAGTATAACACTTGAAGAGGTAAAGCCAGAAAGGCCTAGATGAATCAGAACCATGTTTCTTTAGACCTGAAAAATGTTATAAAACTTGGTTGCAAGTTATGTTAAACATGCACAAAACATTCTGAACCATGTTCCAAAACATCTTGGCATATTCCACTGAGATAAGATAACAGCTATAATATGAGAAGAACAAGATACAGAGAACAATTGTGACATACATCTTTGCAAATGTGCTTGCCTCTTATTGCTGAGTTTGCAAGACTGTCATAATATTTGTTGCTCAATTGCTGCAACTGTGTATTTTGGTGAAAATTCTATATACAATTGGTTTAGTTGCTAGTTCGGTGTGGAAACCTGGGCCTCTGAGCCAGAGGCCCAGGTTGTTAAAATATGCTACCAGACTTCATTCATAAAAGGATTTTTAAAAATATTGTTTGCATATCTTTGAAGAACTCTTTCTTGTACAACAATGACTCAAAATCCGTTTGTTCACTTGCCCAAAAAAAGGACAGGAAAATGACATTTTCCTCCATAAGGATAAAATTCCATTGTCTTGGAACAGCCATTGAGATGACTTATGACGCACAATGCTTTCAAGCTAAGCTTGGAGAAGTTACTTTTAGACTCCAACTCCCAGAGTTCCCCCAGCCAACTTCTGTGAGGAGTGATGGTCCAAATAAGATTCATCTAAGCTCTGCATTTAGGGACATTTTGGTAACATTGAGCAGGTCTTCCACCAATGATAAGCCCTCTTAGGACGATGCCCCCTTAGTTCATGTCTGTTCCTGTATTCAGAACATGAATCCATAATTAAAAGGATATGAAAGAGAAAGCCACTACCTGACTCTTTCTCAACCTTTCAGGAAAATGTAGTAATGTTAGGATCACTATCATTAGTATGTACGAGCAGTGTACAATTCCTTGGAAGGAAGAAGCCTTAAATGATTCAAAACTCTTTACAAAGTGGAGCAAGCAAGAGTTCCGTTTGTGTATAGAAAGTAATTATACCAGGAGGAAAATTTGATCATTTTGGATTTTTTTAGAAAATGTTATCGTTAATGCACTGATTTGCTTTGTAATGTTATTTTTAATTTCAGCAAGTGACTATTTTAAAAGAATGACAGTGTTTATATATAACGTATTACATTATACTGTATTTAATTATATTACATTTACATTTTTTAAATCCCAACTTTCTATCAGTAAAGGATCCAATGTGATTACATAGAAATTACTGAAATAAATAAATTAAAACAAATTCTCCATGAATAACATTGTGTGTCATCTGGTCATGAGAACTGATTTCCAATACATTTGTTAAAGGCCATCTTAAGTATTGTTTTTTAAAACATGCGTGCACACGCAATAGTGTGAAGATCCTAGGGGGCATCTATATTGTAGAATTAATGCAGTTTGACACCACTTTAAGGAAAAATGGGTAAAGGGGTAGAGAGATCAAGGGCACTCCTTCCACTCCAGGATTATGATCTTTCTTCTTCTTTGAAACAAAACAGGAGATCCTATCCAGAAAGCCTACTCCACACTGGGGCAGGAGATGATTATTTATTTATTATTTATTACATGCATTTATACCCCGCCCTTCTCCCCGAGGGGACTCAGAGCGGCTTACATTCTGCCACGAGGGCCAGCAACAAATATACTATAAAACAAAACAATTAAAACATGATAAAAACATGATAAAAACGTGATCAAAAGTATATAAAAATTAAAACGCTGCAAGGCAGCGATATTGCACCATCCTCAGTCATTCACTACTGCTACAATTACAGATTTGCGACCCAATTACATCAGCCAGTGAGCTTATTCGCTGAATGCCTGGGCGCAGAGCCAAGTTTTTAGTTTTCTTCTAAATCCCAGGAGGGAAGGGGTTTGCCGGATATCGCTGGGGAGGGAGTTCCACAGCCGAGGAGCCACCACCGAGAAGGCCCTGTCCCTCGTCCCCACCAGCCGCGCCTGCAAGGCAGGTGGGATCGAGAGCAGGGCCTCCCCGGAAGATCTTAAGGTTCTAACGGGCTCATAGGAGGAGATACGTTCGGATAGATAGGCAGGACCAGAACCGTTTAGGGCTTTGTAGGTCAAAACCAGCACTTTGAATTGGGCTCGGTAGCATATCGGCAGCCAGTGGAGCTGGCTTAGCAGGGGGGTTGTACGCTCCCTGTAAGCCGCTCCCGTTATTAACCTGGCTGCTGCCCGCTGCACAAGTTGGAGCTTCCGGGCCGTCTTCAAAGGCAGCCCCACGTAGAGTGCGTTGCAGTAATCCAGCCGGATTTGTGCGAAGGCTCTCCCGGCCACCGCTGAAACCTGAGGCTCCAGGCTCAGCGATGAGTCCAGGATCACCCCCAGAGTGCTAACCTGCGTCTTTAGGGGGAGTGTGACCCCATCCAACACAGGCTGTAACCCTATTCCCTGTTCGGCCCTTCGACTGACCAGGAGGACCTCCGTCTTGTCTGGATTCAGTTTCAATTTATTGGCCCCCATCCAGTCCGACACAGCGGCCAGACACCGGTTCAGGACCTGGACAGCCTCCTTAGTGACAGGTGGGAAGGAGTGACAGAGCTGTGTACAGATGACACCATCATCTGTGTACAGATGACACCGGACCCCGAAACTCCGGATGATCTCTCCCAGCGGCTTCATGTAGATGTTAAACAACATGGGGGACAATATCGACCCCTGCGGGACCCCACAGGACAATGGCTGTGGAGCCGAGCAGGTGTCCCCCAGTGACACCATCTGGGATCGTCCCTCCAGGAAGGACCGGAGCCACTGCAGAACAGTGCCTCCAATGCCCAACCCAGCGAGTCGTCCCAGAAGGCTACCGTGGTCAACGGTATCGAAGGCCACTGAGAGGTCCAGCAGAACCAGCAAGGACACACTCCCCTTGTCCAGTTCCCGGCGAAGATCATCAACTAAGGCGACCAAGGCTGATCCTTTCTTCATCCACATAGCTACAACCCATACTGTTGACACAAAGAGAATATAGCATAAAATACACCAGTAGAATAGATTTTTGTTGGCTCATTACAATTCTGTCTGGAGTTTATAAATGGAGATCCGTGTTTTGTTAGTATTTGGAGAAACTCTTCCCTGAGAGAATCCACTGCATCTCTGTTACAGAACTTTGCCTGGCCTGCCAGTAACAGCTATGAAAGGAGTGGCTTGCATGTGCAGGCTTGAGCTCTTCTATGCTCAGTAAACAGAGACGAGACAAAGTCATTATTTTACAAGAAACAATAAGAACATAACTTTACTTGGTCACAGCTGTAGATAGTGTTGGTCCACAAAAGGGTCTAGAGCTGGATCAAGCGACCCATTGATCAATAAGCCTGCAGCTCCATGAATGTACTGGAGTATATAAGGATCCAGTTGTGCAGATGCCCATTACGGTGTCACAACCACCAAGAGGTGTAGAAATATCCTGCCCCAAGCTAGGTAAGACCATCACATCACCTACGAGACCCCAAAGGAGACCTCCATATACTGCTAGTGGCTGAGAGACACTTCTCCTGGATCCATGACCTATGCCAACTACTCTAAAAAGTTGTGACAATTGGTTAACATATCTGTGACATAACATAATAGAGAGGGTGTGTGTGGAGTGAAGCCCAAAACAACTGCCTGGTAGCTCTTTCAGTGCCTAAATAAATACACGATCACACGACAAAAGTGAAAATCTCCATCCAGGTCATCCATTGGTTGGACAGCCAAGTCAGTCAGGCAGCAAATTCAAATTGTAGTTTGAATCCATTGGCTGGCACTCCATTAAAAAGCACTATGCTATCATCCTGCTATCACCCTCACTATGCTATCACCCTGCCATACAACCACAGCTACCCAGTAAGCCAAGGATCATTTCTTCTGTGTGTGGTCTACAAATAGAGAAGCCAGGGAGCATTACAGTCACCACAACATGGAGACACCTCTTTCCAGGCTAGTGGGAAAATGGGGAGGAGCAACTATGGACCTCATCAGGTGGCCCTTTGCAAAGCGGGGGACTGTGGTGGAAATTGTATGGCAACATAGGGAACTGTCTTACTGTGTTCCTTACCATTGGGGTTTGCGGCATCCCTTCCTACAATGTTTCGCACTGACTACTGCTGAGTCCTTGGCTTCTCTGCCTTTTTTCTATAAGGAATCGGGTGTACTCCTCTGGGCTCCACTGCCGCAACGCTGCCACTACAGAGTCCCACCAAAAGTAGCCCTGTATCATGAGATGGACTCTGGAGGAGTCCATGCTGGCAGAGGAGAGAAGCGGGGCAAAGACACTTCTCTTCCTGCATATGATGAGGCAATCTGCCCCCTGGTTTCCCTGTTCCTATAAGAACAGTAGCAGAAATTTGAACAGAGGCGCCTTATGTTTTCATTGTCTTATCACCAAGAGAAGCGTTAATAGCTTTGTATTTTATTTTTACAACCTAAATTTAAGTTCTGCTGACAATTTTTTAGTTGAAAATACAAAGTACTTTGACAGATAGGGTTTTTTGTTTTGTTTCTGGGTACATATTCTGTGTTTACAATGCTGCAGGGGAAAAATGAGGAGAAATCAATTATGATGATGTCAAACCTAACTCATATAAATGTTGTGATTTGTTTAGTCTTCTGTTGAGAATATTTATCGTGGAATATTTTATTTAAAACAGTCAGTACATAAGGAACAGTTTACCTTTGAGTTCATCTGGAGATAGATAACTATTGGATTCTCCAGCTTCTAAATTGGGGTATGCGGGAGGATGTCTGGTACACAGAAAGAACCCAATCACGGCTACCAACACATTGTGAAATTTGTCTGGCAACTATGCACATTAATTCAACAAGTAGAACTGACAATAATTTGTTGCCCTAGTCATTTGTCCACAAGTGATAAGCATTAAGCAGGATGGGAATGCAACATTTCAATTTCTGAAACAGGAAACAGATGTGCATTGAATGATAAAATTATTACAGTGTAGGAAGATTATGAAAGTAAGCTGTGACATTTTCAGATATTCAGAAAGATGGACTAACACTCAAAGCCACAAACTTTCAGACAGGCATTAAGGAGGGAAAAACACTGACTGACACATATTATGCTGTTGCAACTTTTTGGATGAAAACAATTATACTATTCTTTAGCACCCCTTTGCCATTGTTTTTATGTTTACATAGTAAGGAAAGGATAGATTTTCCACTTCGGCATATAATAAGTGAACAAGAATATCAATTCAGTTTCAGGAACTGTGAAGATAGAATCAATTTTTTTTATTCTACTTTTGCATTGACTAATAGAAATAAATGCCCATATGATATATTTTACTGTTGTAACAAAAATAATTATGTTTAACAAAAGAAAACAAACAGATTAAATAAAAAAACGAAATACTGTATATATAGCAGACATATCAAACAAATGCATTTCCATAAAATCTGGAATTGTTTCTATGGTGAGAAGAATGAAACACAAGCAAAGCTTATTTAGGCATTTACTATAGCATGATAGATTTTATTTATTTGTACTAGTGAATTAACAGTGAAATTCAAATCATGTCTCAAGGGGGAAAATAATATAATCGAATTTAAGAAAGCATGCACCAAAGTTTAATTCTGAAATGCATACTCTTTAATGCACATTAACATACTAGACAATTCTGCTTCAGTGAAAAACCTTCAAATATTTCTCAGACTGGTCTCTGACTGTAATAAAGTGAACGTGAACTTCAAGTATTTCATTTATTGTGGATTAAAAGTATGACTTTATTAATCATACCAAGAGATATGAATGCAGGCTGGAATTTATAAATTCCAAATTCCAAATGCATATTCTCTACAAAATAACTGATTTGTGCAGGGAATATGTAGTGATTGTAAGAGCACCCAGCCTTGATTTACCTGACAGGAGCCACCACATGTGACAGGGGTCTATAATATTTCTGTTGACTGGGTTACAGTAGACTGACATTTTCACACACCACCTCCAATCAGAAGCAGGATCCCTGTCCCAATTCCTCTCCACACAGAAGATTTCTCAGAAGAAGTGAATGGAAACAGTAAGTTTCATGGGGAGAACCAGACCCCCATCTCTCATGCCACCTGCTGCCCCATAAAACAGAATTGGAGGCCAGGAGACATTACTTAACTACAAAACTAAGGTGGTTGCAAAATTAAGTAGCATATGTAGAATTTTGGACAATGATTCTGATAAAGTATCAACTAGATAAAACAACATTTAGTTATCAAAGGCACCACTTTTAACCACAATGGCTGTATCCTATGGAAACCTGGGTATCTTAATTGAGGGAACAGCCTTTGGAACCTCAGCTATAAAATTCTCCTCTAACCAAACTATATAAATCTCAGGAGGATTATATCGAATTCAAATTCGGGTGACATTGGCCATATTTGTATTTTGGAGTCATGGGCTTTTTCTGGTTTCTACAGTCCTTCAAGTTTTTACTTTCTCACTCTACCTGTCTTCATTTTTCTATAGTAGGTTCTCTCTTCACAACAACTGATATGTATCATGGCTGCCTTGTCTTTAAAATCTTTATAATGCAACTGAAGTCCCTTCACTTTTTATTTCCACTCTCCAGGTCAGTTTAAATTAAACCAAGATTTTCTACAATGAAATGCACTTCTCCATGGCAGTGTGTTTGTGTTATTCCAGAGCTAGCTAAATTGTCCCCTGCCAAGAAACAAAGCAATTGTTCCCAGGACAGCAGATTCAACAGAGATCAAACAAGGGGGGAAAGAATATTAGTAATAAGAGGAAATGACCCCGATGCTTAACTAGTGTCATGTTGGCAAAACACTCACCTACGGGGTGTTCTTGGGCAAATCACACTTTTTTACTCTCTGAGAAAGGCAAAGGAAACCTCGGAAAAAGTCTTACCAAGACAATTCCATGATAGGGTCACCTTAGGGTTGCCGCAAGTCAGAGAATACTTGAATTGCCATGCCTTCTTAAGCATGTATAAGGAATTTGAAAGGAAGTAGGATGTAGTACAGCATTTGAAGAACAGCGCAATTCCCTCATTTGTTCTACTGTGACTCTTTGGCTCCAGCTATTGCAATCCTCTGCTCCAAATCTTCCACATAAGTGGTTTTCAGCTGCCGCTGAATATTACTGGTTTTACTCAAAAGAAAAAGAAAAAATACCACATATTCAGCTGTCCCAGGTCTAGAACCAATTTTTCAAAACAAAGTATAATTGGGTTTCCCGTGCCATATACTTTTAATGCACAATGTTGACAGTAATGACTACTTTAATAACAGTTTCCAATCTACAAAGCGGAGGACTATTCAAATAGCTGAACTTTTCCAGTTTACAATTTAAAGGAAAAAAAGATAGAAGCATTTTTCATTTTAAATGAGAACCTGCTGTGGTAACACTCAAAAGCAGAACAGGCTGTTATTTTCCCCACAGTCATGGTTTGAGGTTTAGCGGGAATGGGAACTAGGCAATTAGCAATCTGTGCATTAGAAAATTGGAAATCCTAATACAGGTTGAGTATCCCTTATCTGGAATTCCAAAATCTGAAATAGTGTAAAAGCTAAAATTGCTGGGATAGTGACCCCTTAGCTTTCTGATGGCTCACTCGTAAACAATATTTGCTTCATGCACAAGATTATTGTATAAAATTACCTTCAGTTTAGGTGGACATGAAACATAAATGAATTTTATGATTAGATTAGGGTGCCATTCCCAAGATATCTCATGATGAACATATATACAACTACAGGGATTCCAAAATATCAAGAAATCCAGAATACTTCTGGTCCTAAGCATTTTGGACAAGAGATGCTCAGGGCCCATCCAGACAGGCCCAAAATGCGGGACCCATCTCAGTTTTACTGGAGGCGTCCAAACGACGCCTCCTGTAAAAGCAACTTAATGCAGAGTAAATTGGGCTTTCCCTGGTTTACTCTGCATTAATTAAACATCTCATTAGGGACTTCCTTCCTCCCCCCTCCTCCCTCCTGAAATGTTATTTTCTTGTGCCAGGAGAACTGGGAAAGGCTTCTGCTGCTGACAGTCCTCTGTGGTAAGTTTGAGAACCCAAATGAGGGGCTTTGGGTGGCTTCATGGCATCCTGATTTGACTTGAGATAACATGTAGCCATCCCACCCCACCCACCCACCCCGGGAAATCCCAGTTTTAGGTTGGGGGATGGGAACTAGAACTT
Source organism: Anolis carolinensis (assembly GCF_035594765.1). Lineage (NCBI taxonomy): Eukaryota > Metazoa > Chordata > Lepidosauria > Squamata > Anolidae > Anolis > Anolis carolinensis. The sequence goes on along the minus strand of NC_085841.1, from coordinate 179,089,729 downwards.
GCTCCAAAGTGGGTTACTTTAACCCGTTTCTGCACATGTTTTAGTTATGTGTGGAAGCGCACTCAATTTATACAGTATTTTGAGCCAAAGGTTGCATTTTACCAATGTGCTCTGTTATAATAATCAGGATTTAAACATGCAATCCTTCCTCATTTGCTGGATTCAAGACTCAAGTTCCCTGTGAGAGTAGAAAAACTGTGAATAAAAACACTGCTATTTTATACTTGACAGAACCTTTTCAGGATGCTATAAGGTTCTCAAGCACAACTCCATGGTCAATTTACACCAGAAGTACACTGGAAGTCCTAAAGATTCCTAGAGAGAACATTTGAACAAAAAGTCAGATTCATAATTGTGGAATGGACACTGCACAATGTGCTAGATAAAGTAAATTCATATAATGTGAACTTGAAAGGAAATTTACATCACACATAAGATGAACAAAATTAAATTTGGCCCAAAATAGTGGCCCAGCTTTAGGTACAGGTACACATTTTTAATTTCTTAATCACAGTACTGATAATCTGTTTATGCTAATATGTCACTCATACGACCTCATCGGATGGAGGTTGAAAAGTGTCTTCTCCCTGCTTCTCTGCATTGCCAGCACACTGGAGTCCATCAGATGATGCAGGGCTTCATCTGTATATTTTGGCAGGCTCTGTTGGGCTCTGTGCCATCCATGTGCCAGCAGTGCAGAGAAGCAGAGGAAGCTGGAGGAATTTCGAGGGAAGGGATCCCACAACCCACAACAGTAAAGGTAATGCAGTGTTACTCTGGCCCATGGTTCCTCCCTCTGTCCCCTGGCTTCTCGGCCTCCATGTGATAAGTTCTATAATATCGCACTATGATACAGTGATCAATGGGTGACCTAGCAATGCTCCCATTTCATAGTGACCGTCATAACAAAAGAAAATAAG